>NC_057814.1:642259913-642616121 GCF_018294505.1 Triticum aestivum
ATGAAATTGAAAAGCACTACAAATGAACTCTGAAAAGGTTGAAAGTTGGCATGGTATCATCATTTCACCCACATAGCATGTGCTAAAAAGTTGAGAGGGTTAAGGCAAAAACTGGATGCACTTCGTGTACAAAACGGACAATCTCTTTCGAAGTATCAGGGTTTCGGACGGAAACTCATCTGTTACAAAAGGCATTTCATTTCTTCACATGTAATTGCAGTGATATTCTAGATTAAAGGCATCATCATAACAGTTGGTGCTCTTTTGATCTTGGGCGATCGTGTAAAATGTATTCCCATTTATCTCGTATCCTTTGTAAGTCATTACAGTCGAAGATGGTTCCCTGGCCAAGGAGTACAGCTCATCAGAAACAGTGTTGTCACCCATGAGACATGTTTGCAACCAACTGCCGAAAGTCCTGATGCGTTCACATGTAATCCAATCGTCACTCTGGTCCGGGTGTTTGGAGCGCAGAATGTTCTAGTGTTCATCGACATACGGGGTCACCAAGGTAGAATTCTGTAGAACTGTGTAGTGTGCTTGAGACCAAGAATGTCCGTCCCTACATATTATTGAGTCCCCTCCTAGCGTGCCTTTTCCACTCAGTCTCCCCTCATACCACGATTGAGGGAGACCTATCTTCTTAAGGTCAGGAATGAAGCCAACACATAATCCAATGACATCCTCTATTTGATGGCCCATGCAGATGCTTCCTTCTGGCCTAGCGCAGTTACAGACATATTTCTTTAGGACTCCCATGACCCTCTCAAAGGGGAACATATTGTGTAGATATACAGGGCCCAGAATGACAATATCGTTGACTAGATGAACTAGGACGTGCGTCATGTTATTGAAGAAGGATGGTGGGAACACCAACTCGAAACTAACAAGACATTGCGCCACATCACTCCTTAACCTTGGTAGGATTTCTGGATCGATCACCATCTGAGGGATTGCATTGAGGAATGAACATAGCTTCCCAATGGCTAATCGAACGTTTTCCGGTAGAAGCACCCTCAAAGCAACCGGAAGCAATTGCGTCATAATCATGTGGCAGTCATGAGACTTAGGTTCTGGAACTTTTTCTCTGACATATTTATTATTCCCTTTATATTCGGCGAGAAGCCAGACGGGACCTTCATACTGAGCAGGCATTCAAAGAAGATTTCCTTCTCTTCTTTGGTAAGAGCATAGCTGGCAGGACCTTCATACTGCTTCGGAGGCATGCCGTCTTTTTCGTGCACACGTTGCTGGTCCCCCCGCGCCTTCGGTGTATCTTTTGTCTTTCCATACACGCCCAAGAAACCTAGCAGGTTCACACAAAGACTCTTTGTCACGTGGATCACATCGATTGAAGAGCGGACCTCTAGGTCTTTCCAATAGGGTAGGTCCCAAAATATAGATTTCTTCTTCCACATGGGTGCGCGTCCATCAGCGTCATTCGGAACAGATAGTCCGCCGGGACCCTTTCCAAAGATTACTTGTAAATCATTGACCATAGCAAGTATGTGATGACCGGTATGGACGGCGGGCTTGTTCCGGTGATCTGCCTCTCCTTTGAAATGCTTGCCTTTCTTTTGACATTGATGGTTGGTCGGGAGAAATCGACGTTGCCCCAGGTACACATTCTTCCTGCATTTGTCCAGGTACATACTTTCGGTGTCATCTAAACAGTGTGTGGATGCATGGTATCCCTTGTTTGTCTGTCCTGAAAGGTTACTTAGAGCAGGCCAATCATTGATGTTTACAAACAGCAACGCATGTAGGTCCTGCTGTTTGTGCTCATCCCACACAGGTACACCGTATCCATTCCACAGCTGTAAAATTTCTTCAACCAATGGCCTTAGGTAAACATCAATGTCATTGCCGGGTTGCTTATCGCCTTGGATGAGAACTGACATCATAATGAACTTCTGCTTCATGCACAGCCAAGGAGGAAGGTTATAGATACATAGTCACAGGCTAGGTGCTGTGATTGCTGCTCTACTCCCCAAAAGGACTAATGCCATCAGTGCTTAAACCAAACCATCCTTGCGTCACCTGCAAAGTCCTCCCAGTACTTTCTCTCAATTTTTCTCCACTGCGACCGTTCAGCGGGTGCTCTCAACTTCTTGTCTTTCTTACGGTCCTCTCTGTGCCATCACATCAACTTGGCATGCTCTTTGTTTCTGAACAGACGTTTCAACCGTGGTATTATAGGAGCATACCGCATCACCTTGGCAGGAACCCTCGTACGCACCGCGGTACGGGATGTAGTCATTAGGGCATGCATGTATCTTCTGCACCTCCAATCCTAAAGGGCATACAACCTTCTTTGCCGCGTACGTACTATCGGGCAATTCGTTATCCTTTGGAAGCTTTTTCTTCAATCTTTTCAGTAGCTTCTCAAATCCTTTTTCAGGTACACTATTCTCTGCCTTCCACTGCAGCAATTCTAGTGTGGTGCCGAGCTTTGTATTGCCATCTTTGCAATTGGGGTACAAACCTTTTTTGTGATCCTCTAATATGCAATCGAACTTCAGCTTCTCCTTTACACTTTCGCGCTGTCTCTTTGCATCAACAATGACCCGGCGAAGATCATCATCAGGCACATCGTTTGGTTCCTCTTGATCTTCAACTTCCCCCGTTGCACATCTTCAGCTTCCCCCATTGCAGCATCACCGTATTCAGGGGCACATAGTTGTCATCATCTTATTTTCTTCGTTGTCTTCCATCATAACCCCTCTTTCTTCGTGCTTGGTCCAAACATTATAGCTAGTGTGGCATGAAACCCTTATAAAGAAGGTGGGTGTGAAGGGTTTTCAAGTCATAGTAAGACCTCGTATTCCCACATATAGGGCATGGACAACACATAAAACCATTCTTCTTGTTTGCCTCAGCCACTGTGAGAAAATTATTCATGCCCTTAATGTACTTGGAGGTGCGTCTGTTAACATACATCCATTGCCGGTTCATCTGCGTACATCATGAATAGATAAGTGACCAAACTAATAGAAGTTCATCATCACATTAAAACCGAAGTACATACATAGTTCTCATTGAACAACATATAGCTCTCCAGAGCATCTAATTAAACCATATATTGAAACTATGTAAAACATTTCAATGCAACAACAAATGCGATCATAACCGCAACCAAGGTAACAATTGATCCAACGGCATAATGATACCAAGCCTCAGTATGAATGGCATATTTTCTAATCTTTCTAATCTTCAAGCGCATTGCATCCATCTTGATCTTGTGATCATCGACGACATCCGCAACATGCAACTCCAATATCATCTTCTCCTTCTCATTTTTTTTTCAATTTTTCCTTCAAGTAATTGTTTTCTTCTTCAACTAAATTTAACCTCTCGACAATAGGGTTGGTTGGAATTTCCGGTTCACATACCTCCTAGATAAAAAAATCTATGTCACGTTGCTCGGCATAATTGTCATAAACACTAAATGAAACTAATAGTTATAAAAGATAATATATATACCACATCCGAATCATAGACAGGACGAGGGCCGACGGAGGCGGATACCAAAACCATCGTACTATATAATAATAAACAATAATAAGTAAGAAAACTGCACAAGTATCTATCTAAATCATACAAGTAAGAACTTTTTTCTTTTAGAAAGAAGATAAGATCAAGAGGCTCATCACGGTGGTGCCGGCGACGAGATCAGCACGGGCGATCAACGGTGGTGAGGACGGCGAAGGGACAGGACGGACCGCCAAACCTAGACAAATCTCGAGGAAAATGGAGCTTGGACAAGTAGCTTCGAGAGGAGAAAGCTTAAGTGTGGCTCGGGCATTTCATCAAACACCTCATGTGCATAGGAGGTGAGCTAGAGCACCACAAAGTTCTCCAACGACCGGCCAGAAAAATAGAGCAGTGTAGTGCTCTGCTCGCGAGCGAGGGGGTATATATAGGTATCTCATTGGTCCTGGTTTGTGGCTGGAACCGGGACTAAAGGACACCCTTTGGTCCCACTTGCAGCCACGAACTGGGACCAATGGTTGTGGGCTAGGAGCGAGGCCCATTGGTCCCGGTTCGTGTCTGGAACCGGGACCAAAGGAGCCAGACGAACCAGGACCAATGCCCCACGAGGACCGGCCGGCCCCTTGGCCTCACGAACCGGGACCTATGCCCCCATGGTTCCCGGTTCGTGACTGAACCGAGACTAATGGGCTGGCCCGGCCTGAACCAAAGCCCTGTTTTCGACTAGTGATAGGAAGATTGTCCGAGCTCTCCCGCATCTCATCAGCTCCGCAAAAGCTTTCCCTTGAGCACCGGAGTCCCTCCATCGTGCCCATGGCCGTAATGACCATCGCCCTGCTAGGCTCGAATTCGAGCACAGCAGCACCCCTCCCCCTCTCATTCCTCCAGCAGTAGACCTCCCAGAGCCTAGCACATCTCCCACCCCTTCTATTGTCACCGGAGCACCCGTGGCCGTGCCCCCCAAGTTCTGCCACCGCCCGTGTCCGCGGCCACCTCGAGCTGCCGCTGCTCTGCCCTTACTCGGCGCCCGTGTCCAGGATAAGCAGGCGCAACCACTACTAGGGAAAACCCCAGCAGTAGCGCGGTGTTTCCGCCTAGCAGTAGCGCGGGCCCCACGGTATTGCTAGGGTCAATAGCAAATATTTAGCAGTGGCGCAGTTTGATCAACGCTACTGCTATGGTACCTAGCGGTAGCGCTGGCGAAACTAGTGCTACACTGCTACTCCTAAACATAGCAGTAGCGCCTGTCATACCAACGCTACATCTATTTTTTTATTTTCTTCTGCGTGTTTGCACTTTGTTTGTAAATGTTTTATACAGTGGTTTTATCACATTATTTTATGATCGTCATTAGTTATTATATTAGTGGGTGAAGGAGACGTGGATTAGATTCAAGTGGAGGCAACATGGCGCAGATCTAAAGTACTACTAATCAAAGTGACTTTGTTTGGATTAGTAGTACTTTAGATCTGCACCGTGTTGCCTCCACTTGAATCTGATGCACGTTTTTTCATCGACCGACGTAATAGCTCATCATGCTCATAATGATATAACAACTGAGCATCATCCTCATAATAATAACTCATCATCATTATCATGATAACACAAGGCATACTCATAATTATCGTAGTCATCTAGCAACTTCAACTTGTTATCATAGTCATAACCAATACTAATTAGTTGTTTTTAGCACATGATCATGAGTATTAGCTAGGACCTGCTACGCTCTCTAAGGTAAAATACCATAAAACAAAATAGCATCTAACTCTCCATTATGAAGAATGAAGATTAGCTTGTCTTCAATTCGTGCGCTTCGCACAATGTTGCCTTCAAGTAGCTCCCGATGATTATTCATAACTTTTTTCCATTCTTTGATTGAGGTCTTCATTGGTTTTAGAAATCTTGTATGAACAGCGGTGAACCCTAGGCGGACTTGGCCTATAAGGTAATAACATCAAGGTGACCTTTCGGAAACATCAGATGAGGCACACAATCATTCGGGATTTTCTGTTAAAGAACATAATAATAACGTCGTAGTTAGCAATGTACATTAGCTTTAGAAGAATGTATGTAAAAGATGCACTAATATCGTAATATTACAAAATCTTACATGCCACCTCCAGGGATGTTGCCGTAGTTCCACACATGCACTAGTGGGACGTATTGACCATCCCGGACTAAAGGGGTTCTGCAATTTTCAAACTCTACCCCCTATCGCCATTTCAGTTTGAAAAAACAAAAGAAAATAATAAATACTTCAAAAATTAAAATCCTTCGAGATGTAGTTATGTTACTACATCTACTAGTTAGGAAATTTTAAAATCATAAATTTCGACATGTTTTGCAAAAAAGTGTTATGACAAATTAAAACGGCTACAACTTTTGCATACGATATCGAAAAAAACGTATAATATATCAAAATGTTCAGCATGAAAAGCCGGCTCCGAATTCGATGGCCATAGGCCGCTTTGCATATTTTTAGAATCCTCAAGTTCTGAAAGGAAAAAAGTTATCCTTAAATTTTAGTTTTTTTGAATTTTTGGTCAAACTCTGGTCAATCTGTTGTCAAACTACTTATTTAAGAAATATTAGTGTTACTAAATAATTCTAGTTTTTTAGAATAATAGTTTCAAACTCAAACGGTGAAGCGTGTCACTTCATGCTCTGGTTAATTAATAGGATTGACAACTTACCATTGTCAAGAAAACAACAAGTGCAGACTTGGAAACAAGGGGGAATATGACTCGGAAGTTAAGTGTGCTTAGACTGGAGTAGTGAGAGGAAGGTTGACCGGCCGGGAAGTTAGACGATTTGGAATGAGTGCTCCACACTTGAGCAGTGATGAGGGGTGATTAGAGATTAAATCGAAAAAAAAATTATTTTTTTGAAAAAAATCAATTTTTTCAAAAAAATAAAAAACAATTTTTCGGAAAAATTCTTTTAGTCCCGGTTGGTAACGCCAACCGGGACTAAATGTCCTCCAGCCTTGCTCTAGACAGCGGCCACGTGAAGCTCCTTTAGTCCCGGTTCGTAAGCCAACCAGGACTAAAAGTGATGGGCATTAGTCCCGATCGTTTTGGGACTAAAGGCCCTCTGAAACCAGGACTAAAGGCCCGTTTTCTACTAGTTACAATTTGATATGACCACTGCTGGAAATCATGTCTTCGGCATCATGGAAAGATTCTCCGTCAGGATGCACCATCTCTAGCGGCCGAGGTCTTTTGTTGTAAGGCTACAAAGAGACGCGGTAATGATTATACGAGTATGCGAACGAAGACATTGGGAACTCCTCCTGTTGCTCCGTGGACAACAATCTTTGACAAAGATCCACCGCTTGCAGCGGCCAGATACACGATGCTCGGCAATACTTTTCAGGTTGATGTATTGTTCTTGATTGTTACATCTCAAGTAGATAAACTGATTCTTTCACATGTAAAGTGCCATTCTGTACAATTATTTTGCATAAATTGATTGTTTATGCAGATATAAGGTGCACTATTGGATTATTAGAGAGCACAAAGAGATATTATTTATGTGCCAAATTTTTAGTTTTTAACTCCCGGTATTGCAGTGCGACGTATTGTTCTTTCTACTAATATATTTTTCTTGACATTTTCCCTAGACAATAGAACGTTTCGCGTTTCCGTGTACAAGTACAAAAGCAATAGTATGTTCAGGAGTCAACATATGTTGTAGACTATTTAGATGTGGTTGTGATGTGCATGCCTCAATTTCAATGAAATTCATCATGCTAAATTGGTGAGCTTGCGCTCAACAAAGAAAATATGTTAAATTTATGGTGGATTATTTGCAGGTAGTGTCTATATAGTGTCTCTTTAGACAGATCTTATAAATCATTATTTTTGACATAAAGTTTGATTTTTGTCTCTTTTTTATTTGTGGCATATATACAAGAATCTCCCAAAGTGGGTGGAAAAAAAATAGAAAATATGTAAACACACATATCTTTACCCAATAGTAAAGAAAATTGAGTTTCTGGTCATCCATCGTTGCTAGCGATTTTGCATAAAAGCCCCTTGGTTATAAGAAATTAACCCCGCAGTCCTGTTTTAAGTGAGAACGGATCTTTTTTTCGCATTTTACACAAAACCCCTACCTTTCATGCTAATTAACCCACGATCCACGTTAAGGCACTGCGAATCGTTTTTTGCAGTTTTACATAACCCCCCTGATATATACGTTAATCACCCTGCAGTGTATTAAAAATAAATATCTTTCTTTAAATAACCATATCTTTTAAACTGTAAGTCCAATTTTAACATGTTATATATGAATGATTAGAAAAATATGTAGAATATTAATATGACATTATTTTTAGATGTCAACCATTTTTACATTCGGTTTTGGAAAATATTTAAATGTTTTAAAAAATATTCATATCTTTTAACTGTAACTCCGATTTTAACATGTTATATATGAAAAGTAATTAGAAAAATGTGTAGAATATGAACATGACGTTATCTTTAAAAGTCAAGCATTTTTAAATTCGGTTTAGGAACAGATTTAAATGTTTTAGAAAATATTCATATCTTTTAAACCTAACTTTAATTTTAACATGTTATATATGTAAAATGATTAGAAAAATGTGTACAATGTGAATATGATGTTGTTTCACATGAGGTATTTTTTTTCCCGTTGCAATGCACGGGCTCTTTTGCTAGTAAAAGAAAATAGAGCTATCTACGTGGATGACAAAACATATCAATTTATACTTGGCAATTAATCTTCTGCTAATATGGTACCTATCCAGCTATCTTACGTATTGGTTTCTAATATAGTTTGCCAATACATATTTAATTCCATATTTAGAATTTTACGTGGTTAATGCTAACATAGTTATTAAATTTCCCGACTTAAAAGCATTTGTGATCGAAAACATGCAAACCAGAGCACCATATATTTGACATACTTACATAATTTCTGTACTACTATTAATTTCGTATCGACTTCTTGAGCTAAGAAATAGAAAATTTCTTTTTATTCAAGTATGTTTCCTTTCCTATGCTTGGCTGATTTAGAGTTATGGATGATGCACCTCTTTTTTTTTGAAAGCAAAGCAAAGCTTTATAGATTAACGGTGCGCGGGCAAATCGCCCAACACACGAGCAGCCACTAAGGGCGGTACATCATTCTCCCAGTGCATACATATATCAGGTAAACACATACGGCCAATTTGGCCCAGCTCATGTGCTACAGTGTTCTCACTCCTCCTGCATACTCGCACATTATGTTTTGCAAACCAGAGTTTTAACTGTAGCTTGATATCTTCAAGGATGACAGCATACGGCGAGGAGTCAGTCTTGTGAACGTCGAGCGCCTCTAGCAGCAACTGACTGTCGGTCTCAAAAGTCACCCGAACAACGCCGATATCAGCTGCAAGGGCGACAGCTCCAGCCATGGCCTGAACTTCCGCTCCAAAAGCATCTGTAGTCTGCTCTTGTCGTCCTGCACGGGCCGCAATAACTTGCCCTTCCGAGTCCTGAACCACAGCGCCCCACCCACAAAAGTTGCTACCAGGCACAAAGGCTCCGTCGATGTTAATTTTGAGCTCATCTGGATTGGGTGGTCGCCATTTCCCCGCTTGTAATTCCTTCTTCTTAGGCACAAATCTGTCCGCATACTCCATGGCGCTACACCTCACCCTTCGGATAGTTTCAGTGATCTCTGGCGCCAACTCTCCTTCCCTGATCTTGTTCCTAATGTTCCACCACTGCCACCAGAGTGTGATGATAAGCACTCGTTTATTTTCAGAGAACTCCCATAGGGCATCCAGCATGTCATGCACACTGGTAAATGCCTCCAACATACTTCTTTCGTCCTCCAATCCCAGATCCCTCCAAGCTTGCTTGACATGCTTACATTTTATGAACAAGTGCGCTCCATCTTCCTCAGCTCTACCGCAGAAAAAGCATTTTGACTGATCTAGCTTGAGACCCCTCCTCATCAAGTTTGCACATACAGCCAGCGATTCATGGCGCATTCTCCAGATAAACATCTGAAGCTTCCGAGGACATGGCACTTTCCATATCCTTTTCCAAGATTGATCGGTCAATGCATCCAGATTGCCACCGCGTGCTGAGCTTGCTCCCGGTGCCCCATTCTGCTCTTGCTTTTGGAGTTCAACATGCAGCTTATAGGTGCTCTTTACCAAGTGGTTATCTCTACTGTCAAAATGCCAAGCAATGAAATCGTCCACGCCTTGCCTTAGGGGAATTTGCAGAATCTGTCGGGCATCTACTTCGCAGAAAGTGTCCCGCACTAGTTCTTCATCCCACCGTCCAGTGACCGGGCTTATAAGTTCATCGACCCTAGTCAGCAAGCTCGCCCCCCTTGGTGTAATGACTCGCCTCGACCAGGCCCTTGGTAGCCACGGGTCGCTCCAAATATTCACTGAAACTCCATCCCCAATTCGCCATATATACCCTTGCTTCACCAGATCGAGCCCGTGTAAGATGCTACGCCAAGCATATGAGATGCCATCATGTGCTACTACTTCGAGCGCAGTACTATTCGGGAAATACCGGGCTTTTAGGATTCTAGCACACAAACTTTCGGGGTTTTGGATCAATCGCCATCCCTGCCTCGATAGCATAGCTATATTGAAGCTGTGCATCTCCCTGAACCCTAAACCGCCTATAGCTTTGGGCTGTGTAAGCTTGTCCCAACTTAACCAATGCATCGGATTTTGTTTGTCTTGTTGACTCCACCAGAACTTGCCCAACAATGTATTCAGCTCCGAGCTGAAGGTTTTTGTTAGGTCAAAGCAAGACATTGCGTACGTGGGAATCGCCTGTGCTACCCCCTTAACAAGCACCTCCTTGCTCTCCTTTGCCAATAGCCTTTCCTGCCATCCATAAACCCTCCCACACATGTTCTTTTTTATATATGCAAAGGTTTTTCCTCCTAGAGCGGCTGACATGTACTGGGAGCCCAAGGTACTTCTCATTCCAGTTTTCACTTCGTATGTTGAGTGTGTTCTTGAGGCTTTCCTTAACTCCGTCCTCCGTATTTGGACTAAACATGAGGGCTGACTTCTCTACATTGATACACTGGCCCGAACATTCTTCATACAGATTGAGAATGTCACGTAGTGCCTCGGCTTCCTGTTGCTTCGCTTTCATCAATAACATAGAGTCGTCCGCAAAAAACAGATGGGATATGCATGGTGCTCTCGGGCATACCTTTATCCCACTTATCCTCCCTCTCTGTTCCGCGTCGTTGAGCAGGGCTGACAGACCCTCAGCACATATCACAAACAGGTAAGGTGATGCCGGATCCCCCTGGCGCAGTCCTCTCGATGGGCAGAATTGATGCGTCAACTCCCCGTTAACTTTAACCTGGTACCGGACCGTCCTGACACACTTCATGATTAGGTCTACCCACTCCCTCCTGAAGCCCATCCTACACATCATCGCCTCTAGGAAACACCATTCTACCCGGTCATATGCTTTGCTCATGTCAGCCTTCACCGCCGTGTACCCATCCTTCCCAGTCCTCTTGTTCATGACATAGTGAGAGAGCTCGTATGCGATGAGCACATTACCCGTTATCAATCTTCCCGGAACAAATGCGCTTTGGTTATCAGAAATAAGCGATGGAAGAATCATTTTCAGCCTATTGGCTATCACTTTAGAGACTAGCTTGTAGAGAACGTTGCATAGACTTATCGGCCGGAGGTCCTTTATTCTCTGTGGGTTCTTTACCTTGGGGATGAGGACCACATGGCACTAGTAGAAAACTGGGCTTTGGTCACAGGGCAATACTCACATTAGTCCCGGTTCAGTCACGAACCGGGACTAATGTGAGCATTGGTCCCGGTTCGTGCGGCCAGGGGCCTGCTGGGCCTCGTGGGGGCATTGGTCTCAGTTCGTCCGGACCCTTTGGTCCCGGTTGGTGGGACAAACCGGGACCAATGGGCCACGCTCCTGGCCCACAGCCCTTTAGTCCCGGTTCATACCACAAACCGGGACTAAAGGGCTGGTCCTAGTTGCGGCCAGTGTTTAGTCCCACATCGCCAACCGAAGGGCACTCACACCAGTTTATAAGCCCGTCCCTCTCTGCCTTGTTGAGCTCCTCTTAAAGTGAAAATAGATGCCCTTATACAGGGAATTTGACCTAAATTCACAGTAAATTTCATAGAAATTTATTATGAATTTAGGTTGAATTTTCTCTATAAGCGCATCTATGTTCATTTTTTTATATTTATAAAATAAATAAACCTTAATAAAATAAATAAAAATAAATAAACCTTAATAAAATAAAATAAAATAAACTATAGTAACTAAAATAAATAAACCTTAATAAATTAAGTAAAAATAGCAGCATTAAATTAAATAAAAATAGCAGCAGTAAAATAAATAAAAATAAAATAATTAAAGTAAAATACATAAGTAATTAGAAATAAAATAAATAAGTTTTTTGTTGTAAGTAGAAACAAAACAAAACAAATAAAGCAAAAGAGAAAAAAACAGAGGAAAAAAATTATGCCACCTACTGGGCCACCACGGCCTGAATACGACTAGAAACCCATCCATGGGCCAGGATTCAGGCCCGCAGAAGGCCCAGTAGGCCCCACAGGCAAAGAGAACGGTTAGGCCCGAAAGCCTGCAGTTGAGAGGAGTTCGAGAGGGTGGGCGCAGCAGCGCTTATAAACCACTCTCGAGCTCTCTCAACTAGCGAGGTGGGACTAAACTTTTGACGCGGGGCAGCACAAGGCCTTTGGTCCCGGTTGGTGCCACCAACCGGGACTAAAGGGGGCATTGGTCCTGGTTCCTGTCACCAACCGGGACCAAAGGCCTTTAGCCCCGGTTGGTGCCACGAACCGGGACCAATGAGTTGCCTATATATACCCCATCGCCACAGCAGAGCACTCCAGAGTGCTCTGTTTTTTCTGGCTGGCGAAGGGAGGGCATTTGGGTGCTCTAGCTCACCTCCTATGCACATGAGGTGTTCGATGAAATGTCTGAGCCACACTAGTTAATCTTTCTCCTCTCGAAACTCGACCTCCGAGCTCCATTTTCCCCGAGATTTGTCTAGGTTTAGTGGTCCGTCACGTCCCGTCCCCGTCTTCACTGTCGTCGATCGCCCGCGCCGATCTCGTCGCCAGCACCACCGTGGTGAGCCTCTTGTTCTTATCTTCTTTCTGAAAGGAAAAAATTCTTACTTTAGATAGTTACTTGTCTAATTTTGTTACTTTTATTATTCCTTCTTATTACATAGTGCGATGGTTTTGGTATCCGCCCCGTCGGCCCTCGTCCTGTCTATGATTCGGATGTGGTATATATTATCTTTTTATCTATTTGGTTCATTTATTGTTTATGACAAATATACCGACCAACGTGACATAGATTTTATTTATCTAGGAGGTGGTTGAACCGGAAATTCTAACCGACCCTATTGTCGAGAGGTTAAATTTAGTTGAAGAAGAAAACAATTACTTGAAGGAAAAAATAAAAAAATTGAGGAGGAGAAGATGATATTGGAGTTGCATGTTGCGGATGTCGTCGATAATCACAAGATCAAGATGGATGCAATGCGCTTGAAGATTAGAAAGATTAGAAACTATGCCATTCATACCGAGGCTTGGTATCATTATGCCGTTGGATCAATTGTTACCTTGGTTGCGATTATGATCGCATTTGTTTTCACATTGAAATGTTTTACATAGTTTCAATGTATGGTTTAATTAATTAGATGCTCTGGAGAGCTATATATATGTTGTTAGATGAGAACTATGTATGTACTTTGGTTTTAATGTGATGATGAACTTCTATTAATTTGGTCACTTAATTATCTATTCATGATGTTCTGTAATGGTTTTTGACACACTTAATTATATATAATGCACGCAGATGAACCGGCAATGGATGTACGGTGACAGACACACCTCCGAGTACATTAAGGGCGTGCATGATTTTCTCGAAGTGGCTGAGGCAAACAAGCAGAATGGTTTTATGTGTTGTCCATGCCCTATATGTGGGAATACGAAGTCTTACTCTGACCGGAAAATGCTTCACACCCACCTGCTTTACAAGGGTTTCATGCCACACTATAATGTTTGGACGAGGCACGGAGAAATAGGGGTTATGATGGAAGACGGCGAAGAAGAAGAGGACGATGACAACTATGTGCCCCCTGAATACAGTGATGCTGCAACGGGGGAAGCTGCTGAAGATCAAGAGGAACCAGACGATGTGCCCAATGATGCTGCAAGGGGGGAAGCTGCTGAAGATCAAGAGGAACCAGTGCCTGATGATGATGATCTCCGCCGGGTCATAGTCGATGCAAGGACGCAATGCGAAAGTCAAAAGGAGAAGCTGAAGTTCGATCGCATGTTAGAGGATCACAAAAAAGGGTTGTACCCCAATTGCGAAGATGGCAACACAAAGCTCGGTACCGTACTGGAATTGCTGCAGTGGAAGGCAGAGAATGATGTGCGTGACAAAGGATTTGAGAAGCTATTGCAAATATTGAAGAAGAAGCTTCCAAAGGATAACGAATTGCCCGACAGTACATACGCAGCAAAGAAGGTCGTATCCCCTCTAGGATTGGAGGTGCAGAAGATACATGCATGCCCTAATGACTGCATCCTCTACCGCGGTGCGTACAAGGATCTGAACGCATGCCCGGTATGCGGTGCATTGCGGTATAAGATCAGACGAGATGACCCTGGTGATGTTGACGGCGAGCCCCCCAGGAAGAGGGTTCCTGCGAAGGTGATGTGGTATGCTCCTATAATACCACGGTTGAAACGTCTGTTCAGAAATGAAGAGCATGCCAAGTTGATGCGATGGCACAGTGTGGACCGTAAGTAAGACGGGAAGTTGAGAGCACCCGCTGACGGGTCGTAGTGGAGAAAAATCGAGAGGAAGTACTGGGCTGAGTTTGCAGCTGACCCAAGGAACGTATGGTTTGGTTTAAGCGCAGATGGCATTAATCCTTTGGGGAGCAGAGCAGCAATCACAACACCTGGCCCGTGACTCTATGTACGTATAACCTTCCTCCTTGGATGTGCATGAAGCGGAAGTTCATTATGATGTCAGTTCTCATCCAAGGCCCTAAGCAACCCGGCAAGGACATTGATGTGTACCTAAGGCCATTAGTTGAAGAACTTTTACAGCTGTGGAATGGAAACGGTGTATGTACGTGGAAGAAGCCCGCCATGCGTACCGGTGATCACGTACTTGCTATGGTCAATGATTTACACGTAATCTTTGGAAAGGGTCCCGACGGACCAGCTGTTCCGAATGACGCTGAGGGACACGCACCCATGTGGAAGAAGAAATCTATATTTTGGGACCTACCCTACTGGAAAGAGCTAGAGGTCCGCTCTTCAATCGACGTGATGCACGTGACGAAGAACCTTTGCGTGAACCTGCTAGGCTTCTTGGGCGTGTATGGGAAGACAAAAGATACACCTGAGGCACGGGAGGACCTGCAACGTTTGCACGAAAAAGATGGCATGCCTCCGAAGCAGTATGAAGGTCCTGCCAGCTACGCTCTTACGAAAGAAGAGAAAGAAATCTTCTTTGAATGCCTGCTTAGTATGAAGGTACCGACTGGCTTCTCGTCGAATATAAAGGGAATAATAAATATGCCAGAGAAAAATTTCCAGAACCTAAAGTCTCATGACTGCCACGTGATTATGACGCAACTGCTTCCGGTTGCATTGAGGGGGCTTCTACCGGAAAACGTCCGATTAGCCATTGTGAAGCTATGTGCATTCCTCAATGCAATCTCTCAGAAGGTGATCGATCCAGAAATCATACCAAGGCTAAGGAGTGATGTGGCGCAATGTCTTGTCAGTTTCGAGCTGGCGTTCCCACCATCCTTCTTTAATATCATGACGCACGTCCTAGTTCATCTAGTCGACGAGATTGTCATTCTGGGGCCCGTATTTCTACACAATATGTTCCCCTTTGAGAGGTTCATGGGAGTCCTAAAGAAATATGTCCGTAACCGCGCTAGGCCAGAAGGAAGCATCTCCATGGGCCATCAAACCGAGGATGTCATTGGGTTTTGTGTTGACTTCATTCCTGGCCTTAAGAAGATAGGTCTCCCTATCGCGGTATGAGGGGAGACTGACTGGAAAAGGCACGCTTGGAGGGGACTCAATAATATGCAGGGACGGATATTCTTGGTCTCAAGCACACTACACAGTTCTACAGAACTCTACCTTGGTGACCCCGTATGTCGATGAACACAAGAACAGTCTGCGCTCCAAACACCCGGAGCAGTGTGACGACTGGATTACATGTGAACACATCAGGACTTTCAGCAGTTGGTTGGAAACACGTCTCAGAGGTGACACCACTGTTTGTGATGAGTTGTACTCGTTGTCCAGTGGACCATCTTCGACTGTATTGATTTACAAAGGATACGAGATAAATGGGAATACATTTTATACGATCGCCCAAGATCAAAAGAGCACCAACCAAAACAGCGGTGTCCGCTTTGATGCAGCAACCGAGAGGGGAAAGGACACATATTATGGTTACATAATGGACATATGGGAACTTGACTACGGACATGATTTTAAGGTCCCTTTGTTTAAGCGCAAATGGGTCAATCTGTCAGGAGGCGGGGTACAGGTAGACCCACAGTACGGAATGACAACAGTGGATCTGAACAATCTTGGGTACACTGACGAACCGTTCGTCCTAGCCAATGATGTGGCACAGGTTATCTATGTGAAGGACATGTCTACCAGACCGCGAAAAAGAAAAGATAAGGAAGCGAATACATCATACGATGAGCCAAAGCGCCACATAGTTCTTTCAGGAAAAAGGGACATTGTGGGAGTGGAGGGCAAGACTGACATGTCTGAAGATTATGAAAAGTTTCATGAAATTCCTCCCTTCAAAGTCAAGGCTGACCCAAGCATCCTGATAAACGATGAAGATTATCCATGGTTACGGTGCAATAAGCAAATGACACAAGCGAAGAAAAAGTGAAGACTTTCTCCCGCAACTATTATGATGATACCATGCCAACTTTGTAACAGACGAGTATGATACCATTGTCCGTTTTGTACACGAAGTGCATCCAGTTTTTGCCGTAACCCTCTCAACTTTCTTGCACATGATATGTGGATGAAATGATGCTACCATGCCAACTTTCAACCTTTTCAGAGTTTATTTGAAATGCTTTTCAATTTTAGGGTCTTATAGCTCAAAATAATTAGTAAATGCATGAAAAATAACAGGCCAAAAATTAAAAATTATAAACAGGTGCGGCTCTCTCTCAGCTAGCGAGGTGGGACTAAACTCCCACCACCACGCCGCTGTGCAAGGCCATTGGTCCCGGTTGGTGGCACGAACCGGGACCAATTCCACCCTTTGGTCCCGGTTGGTGCCACGAACCGGTACTGATGAGGCTGTGGCCCCACGAGCACCTTTAGTACCGGTTCGTGGCACGAACCGGTACTAGAGTTTCTTACTAAGCAGTTTTTTAGTCCCACCTCGCTAGCTGAGAGGCACTAGGAGCGGTTTATAAGCCCTGAGTGCAGAGACGATGAAGAAGAGGTGCAATGCTCACCTTCACGTTGCTTAGCTTCAAGCCTTGAGGAATAAGGTAGACTTCATGGAGCTATATGCAGTGCAGTCTACACTATTCCGAAAGGCTTGAAGCAAATCAACGAGCATTGCGCCTCTTTTTTATTTTTAATAACTTATTACAACTCCGGACTTCTTGTGTTAAGACAAAATAAAATAAACTTTAATAAAATTTATGAAAGTAAAATTAACAAAGTATTTTCTGTTCAAAACATTATAAGAAACCTCTAGTATTATTGAAACTAAAATCATATAAAATTGATGCAACTAAAATTATCGAAGTATTTTCTGTTCAAAATCATTAAAAGCAAAAAGAATTTTCATAAAGAACTTTTTTTGATAGAAACTTTAATAGCAAAAAGAATTATCATAAAGTAAAATAAATAAGTAATTAGAAACAAAATAAAATAAAATAAATAAGTTTTTTGTTGTAAGTACAAACAAAACAAAATAAATAAAGCAAAAAAGAAAACAAAAAAACTAAATACAGCAAAAAGAATTTTCATAAAGAACTTTTTTTGATAGAAACTTTAATAGCAAAAAGAATTATCATAAAGTAAAATAAATAAGTAATTAGAAACAAAATAAAATAAATAAGTTTGTTGTTGTAAGTAGAAACAAAACAAAATAAATAAGGCAAAATAGAAAACAAAAAAACTAAATACAGCAAAAAAAATTGTTGGGGCGCTGCCCGCTGGGCCCTCCAACCCTCGGGTTTGCAAATACAGGCCCAGAAGGGCTAGAGGGCTCAACGGGCAGCGCGCCAAAGTTAGGCCCAGAAGCCTTCTAGAGGAGTTCGAGACAGCAGCCGCGCCGGGGCTTTTAAACTGGTACGGGCGCCCCTCTGCTAGCGAGGTGGGACTAAACTTTTGACCGCGACGTGGGCAACACGAGGCCTTTGGTCCCGGTTGGTGCCACCAACCGGGACTAAATGGGTGCATTGGTACCGGTTCGTGGCACCAACTGGGACCAATGCCCCCCCTTTAGTCCCGGTTAGTGCCACCAACCGGGACCAAAGGCCGCCGGCTCCCGCCCTTTGTGCTGCTGAAAATGGCCTTTGGTCTCGGTTGGTGGCACCAACCGGGACTAAAGGGTGGCATTGGTCCCGGTTGGTGCCACGAACCGGGACCAATGCCCTTGCTATATAACCAGGACTTGTGAAAATTTCACATCTCCCTGGCCTCCCTCGCCAGTTGCCCCCGCCGCCAGGCTGCCCAAATCGCTCGCGCGCTCCTCGTCGCCGTCGCCGCCGCCGGCCGCCATCCCCGTCTCCCCGTGCCCCTGCCCCGCGCCCGAGCCCACGCCGGCCGCAGCCCCGTGCCCCTGCCCCGTCCCCGAGCACGCACGGCCGCGCCCCTGCGCCCCGGCCCGCCCCACCATTGTCGTCGTCGCCGGCGCCCGCCCCCACTGCCGCCCCTGCCTCGACGCCGCCCCTCCTCCCCGTTCGGTCCGGCTCCGGCGACCCCCTTTCCTCCCTGTCCCCTCGATCCTCTTCATATAATTTTTTCATATAATTTTTTTTCATATGCATATGTTGATTATATGGATGGATGGATGATGTATATGTTCATTATATGGATGGATGGATGATGTATGCTTTTTTTTCATATAATTTTTTTAGGCAGATTTTTAGAATTTTTAGGCAGATTTTTAGAATTTTTTGTGTATGTATGTTATGTTTATATGTATGTATGTATGTATGTTCATATGTATGTATGTTTATATGCAAAGCATATGCAAAGAAAATGTATGAATGGTCATATGCAAAGAAAAATGTATGTATGGTCATATGCAAAGAAAATGTATGTATGTATGTTCATATGAAAGAAAAATGTATGTATGTATGTTCATATGCATATGCAAAGAAAATGTATGTTCATATATATGATGATATGTTCATGTATGAGTATATGTATGTATATATGTTCTCTGTGTATATATATGTTCATGTATATATGCAAAAGATAGATTTTTAGAAAAGTTAGAATTTTTTTCTGTTCATAGATTTTTTTGGTGATATTAATTATTGTAGAATATGCAAATGTTTGTATATTCATATGAACAATGCATTAGGCAAAACCTTTACTGTTTTTCGAAATTTTCTATTTGAACATTTTTTATGAATGAGAGGAAAAAGGAAAATAAGAAGAGGAAGAAAGGAGAAGAAGAGGAGAGGAAGAAGAGGAGAAATAAATTAGAAGAGGAAAAAAGAAGAAAAAGAAGAGGAGAAGAAGAAAGGAATAGAAGAGAAGAAGAAAAAAATTCTATTTTTTCTTCTTCTCTCCTCTATTCCTTTCTTCTTCTCCTCTTTTTTTTCTTCTTTTTTTCCTTCGATCTTCTCCTCTATTCCTTTTCTTCTTCTCCTCTTTTTATTTCTTCTTCGTTTTCTTATGTTTTATCGGGTCTGTCATCGTCGATATACCCCTCTCCCGATAACTTCAACACGAGGGGGGGGGGGGTCGATATACCCTCCCCGATAATATTATTTTCCCATGTACGTATGTCGTCGTTGTCGATATAACCCCCTCCCGATAACTTTAACACGTGGGGGGGTCGATATACCCCCTCCCCGATAACATTATTTTCCCATGTATGTATGTCGTCGTTGTCGATATATATAACTCCCTCCCAGATAACTTCGACATGATGGACGGTCGATATTTATACCCCCTCTCGACCGTGATAACTTATACCACGGGAGCACCCCCCCCCCCCCCCGGCCCTCTCGCTCGACCAAAACTCTCGAGGACACCCAAACCCTAGAAAAAAACGATGTCGGTCTCCTACCCCCTCCCGCCGTGCCCCTACCCTTGAAGCGTTGCCGAGGCCACCCCAAACCCGGAATAAGCTAGGTCTACGTTTGCACTAATATATCCACCTGCTGTCATGTTTGTGTAATAATTGCCATGTTGTAATATTTGCAGAAACAATGGAGCACGGACGAGACGAGCAAGCAGAAGAGGTGTTGGGGGACATAATCTTAGCCGGAGGTGATATCTTGTCGTATCTTAACGACAATGATGGTCTGGAAGAACAGGGTGAAGAAGCAGGCTACGGTGATCGAAGAGTGGAGGAGGAAAGACATGATTATGATGGCTCCGGTGACCCAATGCTGGTGCAAGAAGGAACCCGTGGTGACGGCTCCGGTGACCGAACAGAGTCCGGCCAGGTATATATTAGTTAAGCCTGTGCTGACTAGCTAATTGATGCATTCATTGTTTTGGTATGTACACATATTAACTAACACACGTCTTTCTTCTTTTTCCTAGCCCTCCGGATCGAGCACAACTTCGGTAAAGAGACGAGGCCCGAAGAGAAAGTTGCGCTCGGATGAAAGGTTTGAGATCACAGCAATCGCGCGCGATGGCCAACCGATTGAACCCCTCTGGACAAAGGATGCATTTGCTGCTCAGTGCGGGGTTCTAGTTAGGGACAAGATCCCGATCAGCATCCACCAATGGTATAAGCCTAAGAAGGAAGACCCTGAGGTGTCTTATGTCAATGATATGCAGAAAGATGATCTTTGGATTGAGCTGAAGGAAAATTTCACCCTACCGCCAGAGGAGGATCCGGAGAAGCCAGTTAAAGAGCAATTAATCAAGTCTCATGCTCTTAAGAAGATGGCCGACCTATTCAGGAGGTGGAAGAATGAGCTGAAAACGTTTGTCGACAAAGAAGAGACACCAGAATTCATCGGCCGGTATGAGAAGATCAGAGATCACTGGCCCGCATTTGTGGCCCACAAGACATCGGAAAAGAGTAAGAAGATGTCAGCGACAAACAAGAAGAATGCTGCGAAGAAGAAGCTTCACCATCGCACGGGGTCAGGTGGCTACCTCAAAGCCCGGCCTAAGTGGGCCAAGGCTGAGAATGATCTGCTTGAAAAAGGGATCGAACCACAGACAATGAACTGGACAGACCGTTGCCAGACTTGGTTCTTCGGGGCTGGCGGAACCTTGGACCCTGTATCAGGGAGGTGCGTTTGGACGAACGAGCTTTTGAGAATACCAGTCAAGAAGATTCAGCAATATATCGATGCAGCGCAGGAAGGGACGTTCGTTCCCGACAGAGAGAAGGACGAGCTCACAATGGCCCTCGGGAATCCTGAGCACCCTGGACAGACACGATGCACGCCAGGCTCCGTTCCGTGGAAGGTTGGTTTTCCGGACGCGGGCGGTTACAAAAGCCAGGAGAGGAGGAAAAAAGTGGAGCAGATCCAAATTCAGAAGCTGCACGAAAGGGTTCAAGCGCTAGAGGAACGAGACGGCAATTGACATGCCGAAACAACCCCCTCAGCTACACCGCCATCTCAGCGGAGAAGCAGCGTGGCTTCCACCGAGCTACTTCAGCCGGAGCATGTCTTGACGGCTCCAGCTAGCTACCCCGTGGATGCTATCACGGAGTCTCAACATTGCCACCTTATGGCGCAATGGCAGAACTTCAAAGTCAAGGCAGCTGTTGGCTCTGTTTTACCTCCTGAACCCGGCGCAACCTACCACTGCCGGCCGATTCCAGAAGGATATGCTAAGGTGATGGTGGATGAAATAACGGAGGGATTTGAGGACCTCCAGCTTGACCACCCTACTGGTGAAGGGGAGACTCGGCTGGATTCAGCTCTAAAGACTCCATGCCTATGGCAGAAGGAGCTCATCAACCTTCCGAACTGGACGGCTCCGGCAAGTAAGGGCACTCCGCCTCCTCCTCCGCCTCCTCCTCTGGCGAGCGATCAGGGTACTGATCAGCCTCCTTCTCCGGCGCGTGGTGGCACTCCGCCTCCTCCTCCGGCGAGTGATCAGGGCACTCAGCCTCCTTCTCCGGCGCGTGGCGGCACTCCGCCTCCTTCTCCGCCTGCGCCGGCGCGCCAGAGCAGCCAGCCTCCTCCTTCTCTGCCTCGTCAGCAAGGGCGGCAGAGACCCGCCGCCGCTCCGGCTGCTCCGGCGCGTCGTAGTCCTTCTCCTCCGCCTCGTAAGAAAGGAAAGAAGACAGCCGCAGCCGCTCCGTCTGCTCTGCCGGCGTCTAGCAGTACAGCTGCCAGAGGCGGGAGGCAATACAGATTCGGTCCTTCTCTGAAGACTCCAGAGAAGTTACCATACGAGAGGACTGAGGAGGAAACCAGGGAGATCGTGCGAGCTGAAGTGACAAACTTCTTTGAAGGGGTGAAAGCAAAGAAACATCCACATCTGGAAGAGAAGTTAGATCCGGTGAAAGCAAAGCGCACTCTGGCTGCCCTGACAAAACCACCCAAGTCTCCGCCGAGAGGCAACTATGAGCGCATTCTTGCAAAGACATATGCCGAAGCGGAGCGGTCGGGAAGTACTTTCAGTGATAAGAGGTTAAAAGAACGACGAGCTGGGAAAAAAATTGCCCAGCTCGGCGAACAAGCGAACCAATCGTGCCCCCCGCTCAAGGTGTCAAAAGACATCGTCGCTAATGATCCGAGGATGGTGGCCGGTTATAGCAATCTTGGAGATTACCTGCCCGACGATGTATATTATGAAATCATGGAGGTCGACGAACACAAATACCATTACGGGAAGCCTCTCGTCAAAGATGAAAGATCTCTAACAACGATGATGCGTAGACTACATGATTGGTACATGAAAACCTGCAGAGAGTCTGATGGGATGAATACTTTGACGCCGAGAGTTAAACCGGAGCATGACCTCGTGGGAATTGATCTGCTGAATGTTCCATTTGAGGATTTCTTCCAGTTTTACAATCAAAAGGCCCTCGATAAAACAACGATCACTTGCTACTGTCTGTAAGTAGTACTACTTCTGTCATTAAGTCTCTCTATATAGGTCAGCTCTTTCATTGCATGTATTTATAATTATCCTCACTATATTATGCAGATTGAAGATCGCCGAATTGAAGAAAAGACAAATCGGTGATATTGGGTTCATTAACACAAATCTCATAGATGCATATACGGTTGAAAAACATCCCAAAGAAGCCGAGGCCAACTTGCTACGATCGTTGGTATTAAATCAAAACAAAGATATAATACTCTTTCCTTACAACTTCAAGTGAGTGTTACTGTCTTGTGCATATTCGGTTTCCCTTATTAGTCCAGGTTATGGTAATGTAATTGATGACTTATGCATGCATGCGCAGCTTCCACTATATTCTCCTAGAGATTAAGCTGGAGCAGGGATTAGTAACCGTCTTAGACTCGAGACGAAAAGATCCCCAGGACTATGCGAACATGACTCAAATGCTCGAGAAGTAAGTTAAATCGATCATTATCCACCATATCAGCAACTTTGTTCATTTCCTGATATCAAGTAATTATTTTCTTTGTCTGGCAGGGTTTGGAGAAAATTCACCACAAAAGCTCCGGGACTGCCGAAGAAGCTGCAATTTAAACACCCGAAAGTAAGTACTATAGTAGCATGTTCCGCGCATCTCCTAGTGATTCAAGCGCTAGTTTCATCAATACCATTTAGCATGCTTACTTATCATTTTGATTTACCTCTATTTCTTGTAAAGTGGTTGTGGCAGGAAGCCGGGAATAATTACTGTGGATACTACGTTTGCGAGTCCATCCGCTACACGACCTGTGAACGGGGCTACACTGAAGAACAATATGAAGTGCGTAAGCAATAATATTCACAATTTTATTTTATTACCATCATTTGTGTTGAGTTTCATTTATTCATATATATATATATATATATATATATATATATATATATATATATATATATATATATGTATTGACCCCCTTCTTCAAATTAGATGTTTCGGAAGCGGGATGAACTCCTAGCACCAGATCGTATGCGAGGAATTCAAGAGGAATTGGCGGCATTCTTCCTTGACCACGTGATCGATGAAAACGGAGAATACTATGTGGACCCTTGTTCCTACAATTTAATTAGGAGATTGTATTGTAAGAGATAATTATTGTATATATGTAGCCGGTAGTGTCGGATAGATATACATGAACTTGTTGTTCGACCAATCTCTCGGAGAAGGAGAGGTGGTCGATATCACTTCTCTCTGTATGCATATGTTCATGACGATCTTCTGTTTCCTTCATTTTATTACTAGCTAGCGTGTCTAGTCCTCTCCATACGTATATAGTAGGTAGCGTCGACCAAGCACGGAGATAAGAGAGGACACTTCTCTCTATTAATTAGCTAGCTAACACAATATATGAAACACCTAAATTAACCCCCCAAAACCCCTAAACCACCCCCTTTCAAAAAAAACAAAAACCTCAGCTCCTGCCAGCTGCTGATGCGTGGATGCCTATTGGTCCCGTTTGGTGACACCAACCGGGACAAAAGGCCCTGCCTATTGGTCCCGGTTGTTGGCACCAACCAGGACCAAAGGCCCCCCTGCCTGGGCTGGCAGCAGCGGCCACGTGGAGGACCTTCTGTCCCGGTTCGTGTAAGAACCGGGACTAAAGGGTTAGGGCTTTAGTAACGACCCTTTAGTCCCGGTTCGAAAACTGGGACAAAAGGCCCTTACAAACCGGGGTAAAAGCCCCTTTTCCTACTAGTGTGGGTATCGTTCCACCCCTCGGGCATGTCACCTCCATTAAGCACTCGCAGCACCTCCTCCACAATCTGATCCCCCATGAAATGCCAGTGTCTCTTGAACACAACCGATGGCATGCCATCCGGCCCCGGGGCCTTCAAGTCTCCAATGTGATCTAGTGCCGCTTTTACCTCCTCGCGAGTGAAGTCAGCCAATAAGACATTGTACTTTTTCAAGTAGTTCTGGCAACCGCTGAGGATGAGATGAAGCTGAGAAAAGTTCCTGAAAAAACGAACACACATAGTTAGTCAGCTCCTCTCCTGCCTCCACCACCGACCCGTCCTCCTTCCTCAACTCCTTAATTCTGTTAACTTTCTTCCTCGCCGAGGCTACGGACTCCAGGTATTTAATATTCCTATTGTCATCCTTCAGCCACCACATATGGGCCCTTTGTTTCAGCTGAGTATGCTTCTTCTCCTCCAGCTCCTCGACTAGACAATGTAGCCTTGCTTCTTCATTAATTTTATGCTCCGTCACTGCCGTCCTCATGCAAACTTCTAGCTCCTTTTTCGCACTTTTTAACCTGCCTTCCAACTCCTCGACCACATCTTTGCTCCAAGTGGAGATATCTCCCGCCACCTTCTGAAGTGCAACAGCCACTGTACCATCCCCCATCTCCCCGCTCCTCTCCCAGGCTGCACGTACAACCTCCTCACATCCTTCCTCCTGCAGCCAACGCGCCTCAAAACGAAAACTCCCATCCCCTCTCCTCCGTATCAACGCGCCTCAACAACGACCTTCCGTATGAACAATAATTGGCCGATGGTCTGAATGTCTGGGAGGGCCATTAACCACTGTGTAAGCCGGGAACTGCTCACACCATTCCTAATTCGATGTGGCCCTATCCAACCTCTTGCAAATATATGTTCGTAGTTCCTTACTGTGGTTCCTCCAAGTGAAAATGTCCCCCTCGAAGCCAATATCACCCAGCCCGCAGATTTGTAGCGCTTCCCTGTCCAGGTAGTGTTGTGGCCGGGCTGCCCCTCCTGCTTTCTCCATACTTGTCAAGATCTCATTGAAATCAACAAGGCAAAGGCAAGGCCTTCCACCCTGGTGTTGCTGTTTCAGGAGGCGCATCATTCGCCATGTTTCTTTCTTCCTGTCCATCTTCGACTCGCCGTACACACCAGTAAGCCTCCAGACCAATCCATCATCCCTCCTTACATCAATGTCAATGTGCCTTCTCCCGAACGATCTCAACGTAACATCCACCTCCTTCCTCCAAAACATTGCCACCCCTCGACTCCTCCCCTCCCCCTTCCAAGAGCACATTTGGGTGAGCCCTAGCAGCCATCTAAAACGACCCAACTCCTTCTCCTCCAACCTAGTCTCGCACAAAAACAGAATGTCGGGCTCCTCCACTCTTCCCAGGTCGAGAAGAGAACGAACCGCCGGGCCATTCCCCAGTCCCCGGCAGTTCCAACTTACAATTTTCATTGGGCCCGGCGGGGCTGCTCTGACAGCCCGGCCGATATATTGGTGATTGTAACTCCTTCCTGCTGATCTTCCTCCGTCAACATCCGCTCCCCCTCTGGCATTCCACTCTCATCCTGTCTAGCCCTTTTTACAATAGCCGTAGCGTCAATCTCCATATCCACTCCTCTTTTACCCAGCTCGACTCCCAACTTCTCTTGCTTCTCAGTTCCGTTTATGCGTGCTTTGCGCCTGAACGTTTTGCCTCCATTGCCCTTCCCTTCCTTCTCAGCAGCTCCTCCCACTTGCTTTTGCACTGCCTCTTCCAGCGTCCCCCCCTTACTCTCCTGTACTGACCGTTTCCCGCCAATACATATTAATCTTGGCAATTAATCTTCTGCTAATATGGTACCTATCCAGCTATCTTACGTATTGGTTTCTAATATAGTTTGCCAATACATATTTAATTCCATATTTAGAATTTTACGTGGTTAATGCTAGCATAGTTATTAAATTTCCCGACTTAAAAGCATTTGTGATCGAAAACATGCAAACCAGAGCACCATATATTTGACATACTTACATAATTTCTGTACTACTATTAATTTCGAATCGACTTCTTGAGCTAAGAAATAGAAAATTCTTTTTATTCAAGTATGTTTCCTTTCCTATGCTTGGCTGATTTAGAGTTATGGACGATGCACCTCTTATTGTATGACAACATGAAAATATATTGATCCATGATCCATTTGGGTTATGCCTTTGTGGCACCTACATCTTTGAAAAAATTCTATAGAACGGGAGTAGGGACAGAGCAAACAAGTTACCGGATTTTCTTTCTTCATATAAAATAAAGGTTCCATGATTTCTTTCCCCACAGCTCTTTTGGCTAACTGAAATATTAATTTATTAAAGGCATAGTTTTGAATGGCATATCTTGTTTTATCTTAGCGGCAGACCTCTGTAATCACTATGGCACACTATTTAGAACATACAAAAGGATGTGAATCGGCCGACCGGCCGAAGCCAGACGCGGGTTGCCTCACGCAAGCTCAGTCAGCTAGTTCGTTACACAAGCCACGAGCCTTGGTTGGGTTCCACACGCCGCTCCCCCTCAAACTTCATCTTCTCCGAGTGTGAGTCGTTTGTTTCAGTCCTTCTCATCTGATCTCCCCACACAACGCTCTGTCCGGCCGCCCCCAATGGCCCCTCCCTAGCTCCGGCACACAACGACAATCGAGGGGCATGCTGCAAGGAGCGATAGTGTGCCACGCACCGCCGGAAACGGGCTGGCCAAGCTGGGATTCCTGCGCCCATGACGCTAATTAGAGCCCATCCCGGGCACTTGTTGTTGTCTCCCTCGCTGGCCACCGGGATGGTGAGCGCGATGACGGCGACAAAGGTGGCGGTGCAAGGTTGATGGGTGGAACTAGCTACATATATATACAGTATAAGATCTCTTACAATCCCTAATATCTCATGTCTATATCAATTTCACATGGTATTCTCCGGCTTTATGTATGACGTGGTCAAGAAAGAATCCCGCCAATTCTTCTTGCATTGCTCTTATGCGATCATGTGGTAAGATTTCATCCCGCAACTGCCAGACCTAATTTAAAGAAGGGGGTCAATACATATATATGATGGAAACTCAACAAAAATGTGGTAATAAAAGAAAAGTGTAAATATTATTGTTTACGTACTTGATATTGTTTTTCAGAGTAACTCCGCAGAGAGGTCGCGTTATAGATGAACTCGCAAACGTAGTATCCACAAAAATCATCCCCGGATTCCTGCCACAAGCACTTTACAAGAAATAGAGTTCAATCAAACTGATAATCAAGCATGATAAATGCTATTGATGAAACTAGAATAAATGGGAGATGCTAGGAACTAGGTACTAGTACTTACTTTCGGGTGTGTAAATCGCAGCTCCCTCAACAGTGCCAGAACAATTCCAGTGAACTCTTTCCAAACCCTGCCAGACAAAAAAATAATTACTTGATATCAGGAAATGAACAAAGTTGCCGATATGGTACGATAATGATCGACTGAACTTACTTCTTGAGCATTTCAGTCATGTCCACATAGTCCTGGGGATCTTTTCGTCTCGAGTCGAAGACGGTTACTACTTCCTGGTCAAGCTTAATCTTTAGCACAATAAAGTTGAAGCTGCGCACACATGCATAACTCATCAATTACATTACTATATATAATGTCGAGTAAGGAAAACCGAATATGCACAAGACAATAACACTCACTTGAAGTTGTAAGGAAAGAGTATTTTAACTTTATTTTTATTTTAAGCAACGGTTGTAGCAAGTTGGCCTCGGTTTCGTTGACATTTTTTTGTACCGTCCATTCATGTATGATATTTGGGTTAATGAACCCAATGTCATAGATTTGTGCTTTTCTACATTTGACGATCTTCAATCTGCATAATATAGTGAGGATAATTATATATACATGCGATGAAAGAGCTGAGTTATATATAGAGACTTAATTACAGAAGTAGTACTTATAGAAAGTAGCAAGTCACGAGTTGTTTGTCGAGGGCCAATTGATTGTATAACTGGAATAACTCCACAAATTCAACAGGCAACAGTCCAGTTTCAACGAGGTCGTGCTCCTCTGTAATTCTCAGCATCAATGTATCCTTCCCAGACTCGCCGCATGTTTTCATGTACCATTCATGCAATCGTCGCATCATCGTTGTTAGAGGAGGATGATCCGGTTTGCCGAGAGGCTTCCCGTACTGGTATACGGATTCGTCCACCTCCATTATTTCAAACTCTACATCATCGCTCAAGTAATCAGTAGGATTGGTACCGGGCACCATCCCCGAATGATTAGCGACGATATCGCTAGACACCTTGAGCGGGGGGCACGATTGGGTCACCTGTTCGCCAAGCTAGGGAATTTTTTCCCACTTCTTTGTTCTGCTAACCTTGCGTCACTGGAAGTACTTCCTGACTACCGCACATATTCATATGTCTTTTTAAGGGCTCGGACATAGTTGGAATCCGGCGGAGGCGGTGGCGGTCGCTTTAGTGCATCGATAGTGTGGTTCACTTTCACCGGATCTATCATCTCCTTCGGAGGTGGATGTTTCTTTGCAAAAAAAGTCCCTCACTTTGCGAGCACAGATTTCCTCGTTTTCCTTCTCGGTCCTCTCATATTGTAACTTTTGTAGAGGCTTGAGAGATGGACCGCATCTGAATTGCCTCCCGCCTCTGCTTGTATTGCTAGCTGCAGGAGCGGTGGCGTCACTCTTTCGTTGTTGGTTACGAGGCGGAGAAGGAGGCGGAGTGCTCCGACGCGCCGGAGGACCCGAAGCGGCGGCGTCTGTCTTCCGTTGTTGCTGACGAGGCGGAGGAGGAGGCGGAGTGCTCCGACGCGCCAGAGGAGGCGAAGGAGGAGGCGGAGTGCCCTCACGCGCCGGAGCAGGCGGAGAAGGTGGCGGAGTGCCCTGATCACTCGCCGGAGGAGGAGGAGGAGGTGGAAGAGGAGGCGGAGTGCCCTGACTGGCGGGAGGAGGAGGAGGAAGAGGCGTCCAGTTTGGAAGGTTGATGTACTCCTCAAAGCATTAACCAAATGATTCTCCCCTTCACCTGTAGGGTGGTCAAACACCAGCTCCTCGAATCCCTCCATTATTTCATCCACCTTCACAACAACATAGCGAAGTGGAACCAGACGACAGTGAAAAGTTCCGTCAGCTAGAGGAGCTGCAACAGAGCCGACGGCTGCCTTCAAAGTCAGGTTCTGCCAATTCGTCATTAGCTCGCAATCTTGAGCCTCTGTGATAGTATCCACGGGGTAGCGAGGAGCCGTGAAATTAGGCTGAACGAGCTCCGTGGAAGCCACACTGCTTCTCCGCTGACATGGTGGGGTAGCTTCTAGGGCAGTGTCTTCGTGCTGCTGAGATGGTTGGTGGGTAGGTGCAAGTTCCTCTAGCTTTGC
The DNA here is from genome assembly GCF_018294505.1 of Triticum aestivum. Lineage (NCBI taxonomy): Eukaryota > Viridiplantae > Streptophyta > Magnoliopsida > Poales > Poaceae > Triticum > Triticum aestivum. The sequence continues at coordinate 642,289,895 of NC_057814.1, forward strand.
TATTCTTGCTTTGAGCTTCTACATTTCGCTCACTTCCTCTTTCCTCTTTCTCCCTCGGCTTCTGTAACCACCACTGTCGGCAAACCTAACCACCGATGAAGCGGAGCCTGCTGTGCCTCGTGTTCGTCAAGGGGGCTCAGGATTCCCGAGGGCCTCAGTCAGCTCGTCCTTCTCTCCGTCGGGAATGAACGTCCCTTCCGGCGCTGTGCTGATATAGTGCTGACGCTTCGTGATGGGTATTGCAAGTTGCTTGTCCGTCCAACGACACTCCCCTGTTTCTAGGTCCAAAGTTCCCTCAAACCCGAAGAACCAAGTCCTTGAACAGTCTGGCCAGTTCAATGTCGCTGGTTGGACCCCTTTAGCAAGCAGGTCTTGCTCAGCTTTGTCCCACAACGGCCGGGCTTTGTTGTAGCCACCTGACCTTGTGTCATGGTGCTACTTCTTCTTCGCAGCATTTTACTTGTTTGTCTCTAACCTTTTCTTACCCTTCTCCGAATTCTTGTAGGCCACAAATGCGGGCCAGTGATCTCTTATCTTCTCATATTGGCCGGTGAATTCTGGAGTCTTCCCTTTGTTGGCAAACTTTGTGTTCAACTCTTTCTTCCAGTTCTTGAATAAAGCTGTCATCTTCTTCACAGCAAACGCCTTGACCTTTGGCTCTATAACTGGGTTATCCGGATCCTCCTCTTGCGGGAGAGTGAAATTTGCCTTCAGCGAGGTCCAAAGATCATCTTTCAATCTGTCCTTGACATAAGAAACTTCAGGGTGGTCCTTACTCTTATTCCATTGCTGGACGCTGATTGGGACGGTGTCCCTAACAATAGCTCTGCAATGACTTACAAAAGCATCCTTGGTCAGCCGGGGAACAATCGGTTGGCCATCTTTTGTGATTTCTTTGATCATGAACCTTTCATCCTGGCGCAACCTTTTCTTCGGGCCTCGTCTCCTTACGGAAGTTTAGCTCGATCCGGAGGGCTATAAAAGAAGAAAGAAGTGTTAATATATTTACCTATATACCAAAACAATTAATGCCTCAAGTCAGCACATGCTTAATTAATATATATATATACCTCCCCGGACTTTGCAACAGCTCCCTCATCTGTTCGGTCACCGGGGCCGTCATCATAATTTCCTTCATCCGCCGTTTGGTCACCGGAGCCGGCATGATCAACTCCTTCCTCCTCCATTGTTGGATCACCAGAGCCGTGATGTCTACTACACAACCTTCTTCTTGTAGACGTTGTTGGGCCTCCAATTGCAGAGGTTTGTAGGACAGTAGCAAATTTCCCTCAAGTGGATGACCTAAGGTTTATCAATCCATGGGAGGCGTAGGATGAAGATGGTCTCTCTCAAACAACCCTGCAACCAAATAACAAAGAGTCTCTTGTGTCCCCAACACACCCAATATAATGGTAAATTGTATAGGTGCACTAGTTCGGCGAAGAGATGGTGATATAGGTGCAATATGGATGGTAGATATAGGTTTTTGTAATATAAAAATATAAAAAACAGCAAGGTAACTAATGATAAAAGTGAGCACGAACGGTATTGCAATGCTAGGAAACAAGGCCTAGGGTTTATACTTTCACTAGTGCAAGTTCTCTCAACAATAATAACATAACTGGATCATATAACTATCCCTCAACATGCAACAAAGAGTCACTCCAAAGTCACTAATAGCGGAGAACAAATGAAGTGATTATTGTAGGGTACGAAACCACCTCAAAGTTATCCTTTCTGATCGATCTATTCAAGAGTCCGTAGTAAAATAACACGAAGCTATTCTTTCCGTTCGATCTATCATAGAGTTCGTACTAGAATAACACCTTACGACACAAATCAACCAAAACACTAATGTCACCTAGATACTCCAATGTCACCTCAAGTATCCGTGGGCATGAATATACGATATGCATCACACAATCTCAGATTCATCTATTCAACCAACACAAAGTACTTCAAAGAGTCCCCCAAAGTCTCTACCGGAGAGTCAAGACGAAAAAAACGTGTGCCAACCCCTATGCATAGGTTCATTGAACCCGCAAGTTGATCACCAAAACATACATCAAGTAGATCACATGAATATCCCATTGTCACCACAGATAAGCACGACAAGACATACATCAAGTGTTCTCAAATCCTTAAAGACTCAATCCGACAAGACAATTTCAAGGGGAAAACTCAATTCATCACAAGAGAGTAGAGGGGGAGAAACATCATAAGATCCAACTATAATAGCAAAGCTCGCGATACATCAAGATCGTGCCAAATCAAGAACACGAGAGAGAGAGAGAGAGAGAGAGAGAGAGAGAGAGAGAGAGAGAGATCAAACACATAGCTACTGGTACATACCCTCAGCCCCGAGGGTGAACTACTCCCTCCTCGTCATGGAGAGCGCCGGGATGATGAAGATGGCCACCGGTGAGGGACCCCCCCTCCGGCAGGGTGCCGGAACAGGGTCCCGATTGGTTTTTGGTGGCTACAGAGGCTTGCGGCGGCGGAACTCCCGATCTATTGTGCTCCCTGATGTTTTTATGGCATATGGACATATATAGGCGAAAGAAGTCGGTCAGGGGAGCCACGAGGGGCCGATGAGGGTGGGGGGCGCGCCCAGGTGGGTAGGGCGCGCCTCCCTGTCTCGTGGCTTCCACGTTGCTTCCCTGACGTATACTCCAAGTCTCCTGGATTGCTTCCATTCCAAAAATTACTCTCCCGAAGGTTTCATTCCGTTTGGACTCCGTTTGATAATCGTTTTCTTCGAAACACTGAAATTGGCAAGAAAACATCAATTCGGGCTGGGCCTCCGGTTAGTAGGTTAGTCCCAAAAATGATATAAAAGTGTAAAGTAAAGCCTGTAAACATCCAAAACAGGTAATATAATAGCATGGAACAATGAAAAATTATAGATACGTTGGAGACATATCAAGCATCCCCAAGCTTAATTCATGCTCGTCCTCGAGTAGGTAAATGATAAAAACAGAATTTTTGATGTGGAATGCTACCTAGCATATTTCTAAATGAAATTTTCTTTATTGTGGCATGAATGTTCAGATCCAAATGATTCAAGATAAAAGTTCATAAAACATAAAAATAGTAATACTTCAAGCATACTAACAAGTAATCATGTCCTATCAAAATAGCATAGCCAAAGAAAGCTAATCCCTACAAAATCATATAGTTAGGCAATGCTTCATTTTCATCACACAAAATACTCCTATCATGCACAACCCCGGTTTCAGCCAAGCAATTGGTTCATACTTTTTAACACGCTTCAGCTTTTTCAACTCTTACGCAATACATGAGCGCAAGCCATGTACATAGCACGATGGGTGGAATAGGGTGGTGGTTGTGAAGACAAAAAGGGAGAAGATAGTCTCCCATCAACTAGGCGTATCAACGGGCTATGGAGATGCCCATTAATAGATATCAATGTGAGTGAGTAGGGATTGCGATGCAACGGATGCACTTAGAGCTATAAATATATGAAAGCTCAACAAAAGAAACTAAGTGGGTGTGCATCCAACTTGCTTGCTCACGAAGACCTAGGGCATTTTGAGGAAGCCCCTCATTGGAATATACAAGCCAAGTTCTATAATGAAAAATTCCCACTAGTATATGAAAGTGACAACATAGGAGACTCTCTATCATGAAGATCATTGTGCTACTTTGAAGCACAAGTGTGGAAAAAGGATAGTAACATTGTCCCTTCTCTCTTTTTCTCTCTTTTTTATTATTATTATTTTTTTATTTTGGCGGGCTTCTTTGGCCTCTTTTTTTATTGGGCTTCTTTGGCCTCTTTTATTATTTTTGTAAAGTCCGAAGTCTCATCCCGACTTGTGGGGGAATCATAGTCTTCATCATCCTTTCCTAACTTGGACCAATGCTCTAATAATGAATATCATCACACTTTTATTGATTTACAACTCAAGAATTACAACTCAATACTTAGAACAAAATATGACTCTACGTGAATGCCTCCGGCGGTGTACCGGGATATGCAATGAACCAAGAGTGACATGTATGAAAAATTATGGAGGTGGCCTTTCCACAAATACGATGTCAACTACATGATCATGCAAAGAGCAATATGACAATGATGGAGCGTGTCATAGTAAACGAAACGGTGGAAAGTTGCATGGCAATATATCTCGGAATGGCTATGGAAATGCCATAATAGGTAGGTATGGTGGCTGTTTTGAGGAAGGTAAATGGTGGGTGCATGACACCGGCGAAAGTTGGGTGGCATAATAGAGGCTAGTAATGGTGGAAGGGTGAGAGTGCATATAATCCATGGACTCACATTAGTCATAAAGAACTCATATACTTATTGCAAAAGTTTACTTGCCCTCGAAGCAAAGTACTTGTACACATGCTCCTAGGGGAAGGGTTGGTAGGAGTTAACCATCGCGCGATCCCGAGCTCCACACATAAGGAAGACAATTAAAAGAGCACCCCATGCAACAAATTTGTCACACAACTTTTACCATACGTGCATGCTACGGGACTTGCTAACCTTAACACAAGTATTTCTCAATTTCATAATTACCCAACTAGCATGACTCTAACATTACCACCTTTATATCTCAAAACAATTATCAAGCATCAAATTGATCCTAGTGTTTAATGCACTAGCTATGATAGTTTTTATTATACCCAACTTGGATGCTCATCATTCTAGGACCAATTTATAACCATAGCAAATACCATGCTGTTCTGAAAGACTCTCAAAATGATATAAGTGAAGCATGATAGATCAATAATTTCTACAAAATTAAGCCACCGCCGTGCTCTAAAAAGTATAAGTGAAGCACATAGAGCGAAACTATCTAGCTCAAAAGATATAAGTGAAGCACAAAGAGTATTCTAATAAATTCCAAATCATGTGTGTGTCTCCCAAAAGGTGTGTACAGCAAGGATGATTGTGGTAAACTAAAAAGCAAAGACTCATATCATACAAGACGCTCCAAGCAAAGCACATATCATGTGGTGAATAAAAATATAGCTCCAAGTAAAGTTACCGATGGACGAAGACGAAAGAGGGGATGCCATCCGAGGCATCCCCAAGCTTAGGCTCTTGGTTGTCCTTGAATATTACCTTGGGGTGCCTTGGGCATCCCCAAGCTTAGGCTCTTTCCACTCCTTATTCCATAGTCCATCGAATCTTTACCCAAAACTTGAAAACTTCACAACACAAAACTCAATAGAAAACTCGTAAGCTTCGTTAGTATAAGAAAATAAATCACCACTTAGGTACTGTTGTGAACTCATTCTAAATTCATATTGGTGTAATATCTACTGTATTCCAACTTCTCTATGGTTCATACCCTCCGATACTACTCATAGATTCATCAAAATAAGCAAACAACCCATAGAAAACAGAATCTGTCAAAAACAGAACAGTCTGTAGTAATCTGTATCATTCGAATACTTCTGTAACTCCAAAAATCCTACCAAATTAGGAAAACCTGGGAAATTTGTGTACCAATCCATAGAAAAACGAATCAGATCAACAACACGTTTCTGTGAATTATCAAAACTAATTTATGAGTGCAAAAGTTTCTGATTTTCAGCAGGATCAACACAACTATCACTGTAAGCTATCCTAAAGGTCTTACTTGGCACTTTATTGAAACAAAAGCTATAAAACATGATTACTACAGTAGAATAATCATGTGAACACACAAAAACAGTAAGGGTAAATATTGGGTTGTCTCCCAACAAGTGCTTTTCTTTAATGCCTTTTAGCTAGGCATGATGATTTCAATGATGCTCGCATAAAAGATAAGAATTGAAACATAAAGAGAGCATCATGAAGCATATTACTAACACATTTAAGTCTAACCCTCTTCCTATGCATAGAGATTTTGTGAGCAAACAACTTATGGGAACAAGAACCAACTTGCATAGGAAGGCGGAACAAGCATAACTTCAAAACTTTAAGCACACAGAGAGGAAACTTGCTATTATAGCAATTCCTACAAGCATATATTCCTCCCTCATAATAATTTTTAGTAGCATCATGAATGAATTAAACCATATAACCAGCACCTAAAGTATTATTTTCATGATCTACTTGCATAGAAATTTTACTACTCTCCACATAAGCAAATTTTTCTCATCAATAGTAGTGGGAGCAAACTCAACAGAATAAATATCATGTGAAGCATAATCCAATGGAAAATTAAAATCGTGATGACAAGTTTCATGATTATCATTATTCTTAATAGCATACAAGTCATCACAATAATAATCATAGATAGCAACTTTGTTCTCATAATCAATTGGAACCTCTTCCGAAATAGTGGATTCATCACTAAATAAAGTCATTACCTCTCCAAATCCACTTTCATAATTATCACAATAATATTCAACATCCTCCAAAATAGTGGGTTCATTACTTCCTAAAGTTGACACTCTTCCAAACCCACTTTCATCAATATAATCATCATAAATAGGAGGCATGCTTTCATCACAATAAATATTCTCATCAAAACTTGGGGGACTAAACATAACATCTTCATCAAACATAGCATCCCCAAGCTTGTGGCTTTGCATATCATTAGCTTCATGGGTATTCAAATAATTCATACTAACAACATTGCAATCATGCTCATCATACAAAGATCTAGTACCAAACATTTTAATGCATTCTTCTTCTAGCAATTGAGCACAATTTTCCCTTCCATCATTTTCATAAAAGATATTAAAAAGATGAAGTGTAGACTAAACTAGTGATAAAACAAGAAACTAAAGATTCGATTGCAAGATCTAAAGATAAACCTTCAAGCACTCACCTCCCCGGCAACGGCGCCAGAAAAGAGCTTGATGTCTACTACACAACCTTCTTCTTGTAGACGTTGTTGGGCCTCCAAGTGCAGAGGTTTGTAGGACAGTAGAAAATTTCCCTCAAGTGGATGACCTAAGGTTTATCAATCCGTGGGAGGTGTAGCATGAAGATGGTCTCTCTCAAACAACCCTGCAATAAAATAACAAAGAGTCTCTTGTGTCCCCAACACACCCAATACAATGGTAAATTGTATAGGTGCACTATCCCTCAACATGCAACAAAGAGTCACTCCAAAGTCACTATTAGCAGAGAACAAACGAAGAGATTATTGTAGGGTACGAAACCACCTCAAAGTTATCCTTTCTGATCGATCTATTCAAGAGTCCGTAGTAAAATAACACGAAGCTATTCTTTCCGTTCGATCTATCATAGAGTTCGTACTAGAATAACACCTTAAGACACAAATCAACCAAAACACTAATGTCACCTAGATACTCCAATGTCACCTCAAGTATCCGTGGGCATGAATATACGATATGCATCACACAATCTCAGATTCATCTATTCAACCAACACAAAGTACTTCAAAGAGTGCCCCAAAGTTTCTACCGGAGAGTCAAGACGAAAACGTGTGCCAACCCCTATGCATAGGTTCATTGAACCCGCAAGTTGATCACCAGAACATACATCAAGTAGATCACGTGAATATCCCATTGTCACCACAGATAAGCATGGCAAGACATACATCAAGTGTTCTCAAATCCTTAAAAACTCAATCCGACAAGACAACTTCAAGGGGAAAACTCAATTCATCACAAGAGAGTAGAGGGGGGGGGGACATCATAAGATCCAACTATAATAGAAAAGCTCGCGATACATCAAGATCATGCCAAATCAAGAACACGAGAGAGAGAGAGAGAGAGAGAGAGAGAGAGATCAAACACATAGCTACTGGTACATACCCTCAGCCCCGAGGGTGAACTACTCCCTCCTCGTCATGGAGAGCACCGGGATGATGAAGATGGCGACCGGTGAGGGATCCCCCCTCCGGCAGGGTGCCAAAACAGGGTCCCGATTGGTTTTTGGTGGCTACAGAGGCTTGCGGCGGCGGAACTCCCAATCTATTGTGCTCCCCGATGTTTTTAGGGTATATGGACATATATAGGCGAAAGAAGTCGGTCAGGGGAGCCACGAGGGGCCCACGAGGGTGGGAGGCGCACCCAGGGGGTAGGGCGCGCCTCCCTGCCTCATGGCTTCCTCGTTGCTTCCCTGACGTATACTCCAAGTCTCCTGGATTGCTTCCGTTCCAAAAATAACTCTCCCGAAGGTTTCATTCCGTTTGGACTCCGTTTGATATTCCTTTTCTTTGAAACGCTGAAATAGGCAAGAAAACAGCAATTCGGGTTGGGCCTCCGGTTAGTAGGTTAGTCCCAAAAATGATATAAAAGTGTAAAGTAAAGCCCGTAAACATCCAAAACAGGTAATATAATAGCATGGAACAATAAAAAACTATAGATACGTTGGAGACGTATCAAGCCGTCATCCTCGAATTCCAGACCATCGGCGTCATTGAGAAACGACAAGGGATCTGCACCGGCGCGGATTATATCCCCAGCAATTGTTCTTTTTCTAAGTCTCTTTCCATAGTTTCTGCAAATATTACAACATGGCAATATACAAACATGAGAGATGGATATATTAGTGGCAAACATAGACCTAGCTCATTAATTAATCACAACAAGGAATCATATGCATATATGAGCAATGGATTAGTTGCGGACCGCCTCAGTCATGCATGTCCGACGCCCCCCCCCCCCTCATGTCAAAGTTATCGGGCCGGGGTTATACTTTCAGGGTTTGGGTACGGTGGCCTCGATAGTTGGTCGGGTGAGCAGACCGCCTCTCTCTCATGCATGTCCGACGTCCCCCTTCATATGTCCACCACGAGATGGGGTATGAGATCGACAATGCTCTTACTTCTAGGGGTTTGGGTGGCCTCGAGAGTTTGTCGGGTAGGGGAGGGAGGGGGTAGGAGATCGACAACGCCTTTTCTCTAGGGTTTGGGTAGACTCGAGAGTTGGTCGTCCGATATGTCCACCGTGATATAAAATGATACATAGATGACAACAATTCTTTATTAGAAAGCAAACCCGATATCCAACATATCTACATATCATCCGATATATCTAGACTTGTTTTTTCTATATACATCCATCCATCCATACATAGCCACATACATCCATTTAGTAAAAAATTCTATGAACAAAAAAAGATCATACATCAATGGACAAAAAAAGCATTCATTAATGGATCATCCATACATCAATGGATCTCCCATATATTTAGAAAAACAATATGCATACATGCATTTACTAAAAAATTATATGAACAAAAAAACTTCATGTGAACAAAAAACCATACATCAATGGACAAAAAAAGCATACATCAATGGATCATCCATACAATGACATACATCCATATATTTAGAAAAATTTATATGAACAAATAACTTTTGTATGAAAAACAAATTCAGAGTGCATTGGCGACGGCGGCGGAGGCGGCGGGGCAAGGTAGGGGCACGGGGGAAGGCGGGGTGCTCACTGGGGGAGGCGTACGGGGACGGCAAGGTCGGGGAGGCAGGGGTGCAGCGACGGCGACGAGGAGGCGCGATGATGGGAGAGGGGGACGGCGTCGGGGCAGGGAGCAGCGCTTGGCGTCGGGGCAGGGAGGCGATGGCGACAAGGAGCGAGCGACGACGGGGCAGGGCGCGACGACGGCAACAAAGACGAGGAGAGTAGCCTGGCGGTGTCTGGGGCAACTGCAATATGGAAGTGAAAAATTCCTAAGTGTTGGTTATATAGCAAAGCCTTTAGTCCTGGTTGGTGGCACCAACCGGGACCAATGCTACCCTTTGGTCCCGGTTCGTGCCACCAACTGGGACCAAAGGTCTCTTTTCGTCAGCCCAAAGGGCGGGAAGCAGAGACCTTTAGTCCCAGTTGGTGGAACAAACCGCGACCAAAGGGGAGCATTGGTCTTAGTTCGTGCCACCAACCGGGACCAATGGTAGGTATTGGTCCCAGTTGGTGCGAAGAACCAGGACCAAAGGGTGGTGCTGTCCGGGGCCAAAAGTTTAGTCCCACCTCGCTAGCTAAGAGGGGCTCGGAGTGGTTTATAAGCCTCGCTGCAGCAGCCACTTTGAGCTCCTCTTAAATGCAAGCTTACGGGCCTAATATGACACTCCTCTGCCTGTGGGCCTACTGGACCTGCTACGGGCCTGAATCCTGGCCCAACTAGCTAGTTGGTTTTCTAGTCGTATTCAGGCCGTGGTGGCCCAGTAGGTGGCATTTTTTCCTGTTATTTTGTTTTTATGCATTACTTATTTTATTTTGTTTTTTGCTTTATTTTTTAATTCTTTTTGCTTTTAGGTCACAAAAATTATAAACTTTCTGTTAGTGCCATTACTTTTCAAATTTGAGTAGTTTAAATTTAAATTCTTATAAATTTGTGTGAATCACTAGTTTGTGAATAATTTTACTATAAAAATAGATTTTTTAGTGATTCTTTTTCCTATTATTTAATATTATTGTGCTTTATCATTATATTCAATTTGACAATTTTTAGGTTATTTTAAATGTCTATTTTAATCAAAAAAGATTTTTTTATTAATCAAAAACAAATTTTTATGTTATTTTGTTATCAAAAATAGATTTTAGTCAAAACAGATTTTGTTATTAATCAAAAACAGAAAAAATACTTTGGTAATTTTAGTTGCATAAATTTTATAAAATTTTAGTTTCGAAAACACTAGAGGTTTATAAAATCTTTTTAGTTGATTCCTTTTGCTATTAGAGTATTATAAAAGCTTTTTAGTTGATTCTTTTTGCTATTGAAAAATACTATAGTTTCGTTTTAGTTGATCATAATAGAATATTTTAATAGATTATTTTTAGTTAATTATTTTTGCTATTGGAGTTTCATAAAAGTTTTCTAGTTCATTCGTTTTGCTATTAGTTCATTTTTTGAGCTAAATGACCCTGAAATTGAAAAGCAATACAAACAAACTCTGAAAAGGTTGAAAGTTGGCATGGTATCATCATTTCACCCACATAGCATGTGCTAAAAAGATGAGAGGGTTACGGCAAAGATTGGATGCAGTTCTTGTACAAAATGGACAATCTGTTTCGAGGTATGACGGTTTCATACGAAAACTCATCTATTACAAAGGTATTTCATTTTTTGAACTTATTTGAACTCCAGACTTTTTGTGTGTTCAAAATGCACCATTCAAAGGCACATCATCAATTTTCAACTCTTTCTGACTTCATTTGGTATTTTTCATGCATTTACTGATTTTTTTTGAGCTAAATGACCCTGAAATTGAAAAGCACTACAAATGAACTCTGAAAAGGTGAAAAGTTGGCATGGTATCATCATTTCACCCACATAGCATGTGCTAAAAAGATGAGAGGGTTACGGCAAAAACTGGATGCACTTCGTGTACAAAATGGACAATCTCTTTCGAAGTATCAGGGTTTCATATGAAAACTCATCTCTTACAAAGGTATTTCATTTTTTTGAACTTATTTGAACTCCAGACTTTTTGTGTGTTCAAAATGCACCATTCAAAGCCACATCATCAATTTTCAACCCTTTCTGACTTCAGTTGGTATTTTTCATGCATTTACTGATTTTTAGCTAAATGACCCTGAAATTGAAAAGCAATACAAATGAACTCTGAAAAGGTTGAAAGTTGGCATGGTATCATCATTTCACCCACATAGCATGTGCTAAAAAGACGAGAGGTTTACGGCAAAAACTGGATGCAGTTCGTGTACAAAATGGACAATCTCTTTCGAAGTATCAGAGTTTCATACGAAAACTCATCTGTTACAAAGGTATTTCATTTTTTTGAACTTATTTGAACTCCAGAGTTTTTGTGTGTTCAAAATGCATCATTCAAAGCCACATCATCAATTTCCAACCCTTTTTGACTTAATTTGGTATTTTCATGCATTTACTGACTTTTTTAGCTAAATGACCCTGAAAGCACTACAAATGAACTCTGAAAAGGTTGAAAGTTGGCATGGTATCATCATTTCACCCATATAGCATGTGCTAAAAAGATGAGAGGGTTGTGGCAAAAATTGGATGCACTTCATGTACAAAATGGACAATCTCTTTCGAAGTATCAGGGTTTCATATGAAAACTCATGTGTTACAAAGGTATTTCATTTTTTTGAACTTATTTGAACTCCAGATTTTTTGTGTGTTCAAAATGCACCATTCAAAGCCACATCATCAAAATTCACATGTAATGCAGTTGTCACACTGCTCCGGTTGTTTGGAGCGCAGAATATTCTTGTGTTCATTGACATACGGGGTCACCAAGGTAGAATTCTGTAGAACTGTGTAGTGTGCTTGAGACCAAGAACGCCTGTCCCTAAATATTATTGAGTCCGCTCCTAGCGTGCCTTTTCCAGTCAGTCTCCCCTCATACCGCGATTTAGGGAGACCAATCCTCATACTGTGCATTATATATAATTAAGTGTGTCAAAAACCATTACAAAACATCATGAATAGAGAAGTGACCAAATTAATAGAAGTTCATCATCACAACTAAAGTTCATACATAGTTCTCATTGAACAACATATAGCTCTCTAGATCATCTAATTAAACCATACGTTGAAACTATGTAAACCATTTCAATGCAACAACAAATGGGATCATAATCGCAACTAAGGTAACAGTTGATCCAACGGCATAATGATATCAAGCCTCAGTATGGATGGCATATTTTCTAATCTTTCTAATCTTCAACCGCATTGCATCATCTTGATCTTGTGATCATTGACGACTTCCACAACATGCAACTCCAATTCCATCTTCTCTTCCACAATTCTTTTCAATTTTTTCTTCAACTAAATGTTTTCCTTTTCAACTAAATTTAACCTCTCCACAAGAGGGTCGGTTGGAATTTCCGGTTCACATACCTCCTAGATAAAAACATCTATGTCACGTTGGTTGGCATAATTGTCATAAACACTAATACAAATAGTTATAAAAGATAATATACCACATCCGAATCATAGACAGGACGAGGGCCGACATGGGGGGATACCAAAGACATCACACTATATAATAACAAACAATAATAAAAGTAAGAAAATTATACAAATATCTATCTAAATCATACAAGTAAGAATTTTTTTCTTTTACAAAGAAGATAAAAACAGAGGCTCACCACGGTGGTGCCGGCGACGAGATCGGCGTGGGCGATCGACGGCGGTGAGGACGGGGGCGGGACAGGGCGGACTGGCAAACCTAGGAAAATCTTGAGGAAAATGGAGCTTGGACAAGGAGCTTCGAGAGGAGAAAGCTTAAGTGTGGCTCGGACATTTCATCGAACACCTCATGTGCATAGGAGGTGAGCTAGAGCACCACAAAGCTCTCCCACGGCCGGCTGTCGGTGTCAAAACCGGCGGATATCGGGTAGGGGGTCCCGAACTGTGCGTCTAAGGCTAATGGTAACAGGAGGCGGGGGACACAATGTTTACCCAGGTTCGGGCCCTCTCTATGGAGGTAATGCCCTACTTCCTGCTTGATTGATCTTGATGAATATGAGTATTAAAAGAGTTGATCTACCACGAGATCGTAATGGCTAAACCCTAGAAGTCTAGCCTATGATTAGGATTGTTGTTCTCTCTACGGACTAAGCCCTACGATTTATATAGACACCGGAGGGGGCTAGGGTTACACAAAGTCGGTTACAGAGAAAGGAATCTACATATCCGAATCGCCAAGCTTGCCTTCCACGCAAAGGAGAGTCCCATCCGAACACGGGAAGAAGTCTTCTATCTTGTACCTTCATAGCCCAACAGTCCGGCCCATGTATATAGTCCGAGTATCCGAGGACCCCTTAATCCAGGACTCCCTCACCGGCCAAAAAAACAGAGTGATGGCTCTGCTCGCGGGCAGGGGTAAGGGGTATATATAGGCCTCTCTTTTGTCCCGGTTTGTGGCTAAAACTGGGTCTAAAGGATAACCTTTGGTCCCGGTTCCATCCACAAACCGGGACTAAATGTGGTGGGCCAGGAGCGAGGGTCATTGGTCCCAATTTTTGTCTGGAACCGGGACCAAAGGGGTCAGACGGACCGAGACCAATGGCCCCCGAGGCCCGGCCGGCGCCCTGGGCTCACGAACCGGGACTGATGCCCCCTTTGGTCCCGGTTCGTGGTGAACCGGGATTAATGGCCTTTTCTGGCCTGGACCAAAGTCCTGTTTTCTACTAGTGAAGGGACATGAACCGTATTTATCGTTGCTATTAAGTACAAAAAGATGGGGTTTATTCATGCGTGAATTTCTTTTGTCTGCATCATGTTATCTTGCTTAAGGCGTTACTCCATTATTTTAGAACTTAATACTCTAGTTGCATGTTGGATAGCGTTCAAAGGGTGGAGTGATAGTAGTAGATGCAGACAAGATTAGGTCTACTTTTCTCGGACGTTAGGCCTATATATACATGATCATTTCCTTGGATATCGTCTTAACTCGGCTAAATGGTGATTGAATTATGGCACAAGTGCACCTAAGTTGAAGAAGATTGCAATGACAATTCTCACTTTGACATGCAGCGCCTCAACTTGGAAAGTACATACGTGTAGAGTGACGAGATATAGTGTAGTGTATGATATTCTTCTATTGATTTGGCTGGATGCTGCTATATGTGCTGTCAATTTTCAAGTAGTATATGTTAATTTGATGCCTGGCTATATGTTTATTTTTCTCATTTTTTATCAATTTATGCTGAAATGCTATAGGGTTTCACACATTTTGCCGAACGGAGTCGACACTAAGAAGCATAGCGCGCTATTTAAAATCTTGGCACCAACATAGCATGTTTGGTACGCGATACCCTTTTTTTGTGCGGGGAACGTACGTACGTGTAGAGTGAGAGAGATACAGGAGCGTTATACTCTGATTGATTCCACTCGAACGTACGTGTGTATTGGTCCTGAGAAACAAGAAGCGATGACGTAGCCGACGTAGGTCTGCGTGATTTCATTGGGAGCCGATGCAGCCGAATCCGATGACGAAGGCGGCGACGGACTGCATGAGGAGGTAGACATACAAGTGGTCGTGGCCGAAAACCATGTCGTAGAGAGCGCAGTAGAGCAAGAAGAGCCCCATGATTATCTCCGGTGCGAGGAAGCTGCTGCTGCTCTTCTTCTTCCTCTTCTTCTTCTTCTTCTTCTTCTTCTTCTTGGCAATGGTGGTGGTGGTGGCAGCAGGACTAGAGCACGAGAAGTTTCGAGGCCAACGGAGCAACATGTCCCATACTTGCTGCAAAAACTGGACACGTTCTCTCTTAATACACAGAGACTAGCTCGGAGACGGTGCGGTTTACAAGCGGCCTCAAGGGAGGCTTACTCGAAATGCGCCCAAACTTTTACCATACCCTACAGGGGCCTTGTGATGACACCGTGCCAGATCCCGAGCAATCCTACCATCGTACGATTTTCTGAGGATTTCAATGGTTGCATCAGGAATGACATCGTGGTACTTTCGGTAACCCGGTGGCAGGGCATGTCCCTCCCTCGTCTGTGCAAGGCCAAGGCATACCACAAGGACATCACAAAGGATTTCCCATGCCGCTACCGGGCATGATTCCATGTGCCGCCTTGCTCATCTGCAATTTCCGGCGATGAAACCTTAGCAGAGCAATAAATTTCTCGAATATTGCACGCGTGCCCGAAAAATGCGGGAAGTGGCACGTGTCATGCGGTTGCCCCCTTTTTTACCACGAGAAGTTTCGAGGCCAACAAAGCAACAGGACCTTCACTTCCTGCACAAAACGGACATGTTCCCTCTTGATACCCAGAGACTACGTAGCTCGGAGGCGGTGTGGTTTACTAGCGGCCTCAGGGGAAAAATACTTGAATTAAAAAAAATGCCGGCGTCCACCGTTGATGTCGCTTGAGTGCGTCGGTGTTTCCCCAAGGAGTAAGGGAGGATGCAATGCAGCAACAGTAAGCTATTTCCCTCAATGATGACACCAAGGTTATCGAACCAGTAGGAGAACCACGCAACACTACGTAAACGGTACCTGCACACAAATAACAACTACTTGCAACCCGACACGTTAAAGGGGTTGTCAATCCCTTTCGGGTAGCATTGCCAAAAAGTGACGTAAGGATAGGGTAAAATTGTAGTAGATTGATAGATGCAAATAAAAGCAAATAAAACGCAGTAAGGTATTTTTGGGTTTTTGATAATATAGATCTGAAAATAAAAGAAGCAAATAAAAGAAAAGGCAAATGGCAATGTAGATCTGAAAGTATATGATAGGAAAATAGACCGGGGGCCGTAGATTTCACTAGTGGCTTTCTCTCAAAAAATTAGCATACGGTGGGTAGATAAATTACTGTTGGGCAATTGATAGAAAAGCAAATAATTATGACGATATCCAAGACAATGATCATGTATATAGGTATCACGTCCAAGATTAGTAGACCGACTCCTGCCTGCATCTACTACTATTACTCCACACATCGTCCGCTATCCAACATGCATCTAGTGTATTAAGTTCATGAAAAACCGGAGTAATGCAATAAGATCGACGACATGATGTAGACAACATCTATTCATTTAGGAATAGACCCCATATTTTTATTATTAATAACAACGATACATGCATGCCTTGCTGCCCTTTCTGTCACTGTGAAAGGACATCGCAAGATCGAACCTTTACAAATCACCTCTTTGTTGGAAATATGCCCTAGAGGCAATAATAAATTGGTTATTATTATATTTCCTTGTTCACGATAATCGTTTATTATCCATGCTAGAATTGTATTGATAGGAAACTCAGATACATGTGTGGATACATAGACAACACAATGTCCCTAGTAAGCCTCTAGTTGACTAGCTCGTTGTTCAATAGATGGTTACGGTTTCCTGACCATGGACATTGGATGTCGTTGATAACGGGATCACATCATTAGGAGAATGATGTGATGGACGAGACCCAATCCTAAGCCTAGCACAAGATCGTGTAGTTCGTTTGCTCAGAGCTTTTCTAATGTCAAGTATCAGTTCCTTAGACCATGAGATTGTGCAACTCCCGGATACCGTAGGAATGCTTTGGGTGTACCAAACGTCACAACGTAACTGGGTGGCTATAAAGGTGCACTACAGGTATCTCCGAAAGTGTCTGTTGGGTTGGCACGAATCGAGACTGGGATTTGTCACTCCGTGTAAACGGAGAGGTATCTCTGGGCCCACCCGGTAGGACATCATCATAATGTGCACAATGTGACCAAGGAGTTGATCACGGGATGATGTGAGTTACGGAACGAGTAAAGAGACTTGCCGGTAACGAGATTGAACAAGGTATAGGGATACCGACGATCGAATCTCGGGCAAGTACCATACCGATTGACAAAGGGAATTGGGTACGGGATTGATTGAATCCTTGACATCGTGGTTCATCCGATGAGATCATCGTGGAACATGTGGGAGCCAACATGGGTATCCAGATCCCGCTGTTGGTTATTGACCGGAGAACGTCTCGGTCATGTCTGCGTGTCTCCCGAACCCGTAGGGTCTACACACTTAAGGTTCGGTGACGCTAGGGTTGTAGAGCTATTAGTATGCGGTAACCCGAAAGTCGTTCGGAGTCCCGGATGAGATCCCGGATGTCACGAGGAGTTCCGGAATGGTCCGGAGGTAAAGATCTATATATGGGAAGTCTTATTTTGGTCGCGGAAAAGTTTCGCACTTTATCGGTATTGTACCGCGAGTGCCGAAAGGGGTCCGGGGGTCCACCAGCCCCGGGGGGGCCACATGGGCTGTGGGGGGTGCGCCTTGGCCTATATGGGCCAAGGGAACCAGCCCCAAGAGGCCCATGCGCCAAGAGATAAGATAAACGGAGAGTCCTAAAGGGGGAAGGCACCTCCGAGGTGCCTTGGGGGGGAAGGACTCCCCCCTGGCCGCACCCTTCCTTGGAGGAAGGGCCAAGGCTGCGCCCCCCCCCCTCTCCCTTGGCCCTATATATAGTGGGGGGAAGGGAGGGCAGCAATACCCCAAGCCCTGGCGCCTCCCTCTCCCTCCCGTGACACATCTCCCTCCTCCCGCAGCGCTTGGCGAAGCCCTGTTGGAATCTTGCTACTTCCACCACCACGCCGTCGTGCTGCTGGATCTCCATCAACCTCTCCTCCCCCCTTGCTGGATCAAGAAGGAGGAGACGTCGCTGCTCCGTACGTGTGTTGAACGCGGAGGTGCCGTCCGTTCGGCGCTAGGATCATCGGTGATTTGGATCACGACGAGTACGACTCCATCAACCCCGTTCTCTTGAACGCTTCCGCTCGCGATCTACAAGGGTATGTAGATGCACTCCTTCCCTCTCGTTGCTAGTAAACTCCATAGATTGATCTTGGTGATGCGTAGAAAATTTTGAATTTCTGCTACGTTACCCAACAGTGGCATCATGAGCTAGGTCTATGCGTAGTTTCTATGCACGAGTAGAACACAAAGTAGTTGTGGGCGTCGATGTTGTCAATTCTTCTTGCCGCTACTAGTCTTATCTTGTTTCGGCGGCATTGTGGGATGAAGCGGCCCGGACTGACCTTACACGTACACTTACGTGAGACAGGTTCCACCGACTGACATGCACTAGTTGCATAAGGTGGCTAGCGGGTGTCTGTCTCTCCCACTTTAGTCGGAACGGATTCGATGAAAAGGGTCCTTATGAAGGGTAAATAGAAATTGGCATATCACGTTGTGGTTTTACGTAGGTAAGAAACGTTCTTGCTAGAAACCTATACAAGCCACGTAAAAACTTGCAACAACAATTAGAGGACGTCTAACTTGTTTTTGCAGCATGTGCTATGTGATGTGATATGGCCAGAAGATGTGATGAATGATATATGTGATGTATGAGATTGATCATATTCTTGTAATAGGAATCACGACTTGCATGTCGATGAGTATGACAACCGGCAGGAGCCATAAGAGTTGTCTTTATTTTTTGTATGACCTGCGTGTCATTGAATAACGCCATGTAAATTACTTTACTTTATTGCTAAGCGCGTTAGCCATAGAAGTAGAAGTAATCGTTGGCGTGACAACTTCATGAAGACACAATGATGGAGATCATGATGATGGAGATCATGGTGTCATGCCGGTGACAAAGATGATCATCGTGCCCCGAAGATGGAGATCAAAGGAGCAAAATGATATTGGCCATATCATGTCACTATTTGATTGCATGTGATGTTTATCATGTTATGCATCTTATTTTCTTAGAACGACGGTAGTAAGTAAGATGATCCCTCACTAAAATTTCAAGAGACGTGTTCCCCCTAACTGTGCACCGTTGCGAAGGTTCGTTGTTTCGAAGCACCACGTGATGATCGGGTGTGATAGATTCTAACGTTCGAATACAACGGGTGTTGACGAGCCTAGCATGTACAGACATGGCCTCGGAACACATGCGAAACACTTAGGTTGACTTGACGAGCCTAGCATGTACAGACATGGCCTCGGAACACAAGAGACCGAAAGGTCGAACATGAGTCGTATAGTAGATACGATCAACATGGAGATGTTCACCGATGATGACTAGTCCGTCTCACGTGATGATCGGACACGGCCTAGTTTGACTCGGATCATGTATCACTTAGATGACTAGAGGGATGTCTATCTGAGTGGGAGTTCATTCAATAATCAGATGAACTTCATTATCATGAACATAGTCAAAAGGTCTTTGCAAATTATGTCATACGCTTTAGTTCTACTGTTTAAGATATGTTCCTAGAGAAAATTTAGTTGAAAGTTGGTAGTAGCAATTATGCGGACTGGGTCCATAAACTGAGGACTGTCCTCATTGCTGCACAGAAGGCTTATGTCCATAATGCACCGCTCGGTGTGCTGAACCTCAGCGTCGTCTGTAGATGTTGCGGAACATCTGACATACACGTTTTGATAACTACGTGATAGTTTAGTGCGTAATGCTAACGGTTTAGAATTGTGGCACCAAAGACGGTTTTTGAAACGTCGCAGAACATATGAGATGTTCCGAAGACTGAAATTGGGATTTCAGACTAGTGCCCGCGTCAAGAGGTATGAGACCTCTGACAAGTTTCTTAAGCCTGAAGACTAAGGGAGAAAAGCTCAATCGTTGAGCATGTACTCAGATTGTCTGAGTACTACAATCGCTTGAATCAAGTGGGAGTTAATCTTCTAGATGAGATAGTGATGATTCTCCATAATCACTGCCACCAAGCTATTAGAGCTTCGTGATGAACTATAAATATCAGGGATAGTTATGATGATCCTTGAGCTATTCGCGATGTTTGACACCGCGAGAGTAGAAATCAAGAAGGAGCATCAATTGTTGATGGTTTGTAAAACCACTAGTTTCTAGAAGGGCAAGGGCAAAAGGGATACTTCATGAAACAGCAAATCATTTGCTGCTCTAGTGAAGAAACCCAAGGTTGAACCCAAACCCGAGACTAAGTGCTTCTGTAATGAGGGGAACGGTCACTGAAGCAGTACTACCCTAGATACTTGGTAGATGAGAAGGCAGGCAAGGTCGACAGAAGTATATTGGATATACGTTATATGAATGTGTACTTTACTAGTACTCCCAGCAGCACCAGGGTATTAGATACCGGTTCGGTTGCTAAGTGTTAGTAACTCGAAATAAAAGCTGCGGAATAAACAGAGACTAGCTAAAGGTGAGATGACGATATGTGTTGGAAGTGTTTCCAAGGTTGATGTGATCAAGCATCGCATGCTCCCTCTACCATCGAGATTTGGTGTTTGCGTTAAGCATGATTGGATTATGTTTATCGCAATACGGTTATTCATTTAAGGAGAATAATGGTTACTCTGTTTATTTGAATAATACCTTCAATGGTCTTGCACCTAAAATGAATCTCGATCGTAGTGATACACATGTTCGTGCCAAAAGATATAAAATAGTAATGCTAGTTCCACATACTTGTGGCACTGCCATTTGAGTCATATTGGTATAGAATGCATGAAGAAGCTCCATGTAGATGGATCTTTGGACTCACTCGTTTTTGAAAAGAATGAGACATGCGAACCATGTCTATTGGTATATATGCATGAAGAAACTCCATGCAGATGGATCGTTTGGACTCACTTGATTTTGAATCACTTGAGACATGCAAATCATACCACATGGGCAAGATGACTGAAAGGCCTCGTTTTCAGTAAGATGGAACAAGAGAGCAACTTATTGGAAGTAATACATTTTGATGTATGCAGTCCAATGAGTGCTGAGGCATGCAGTGGATATCGTTATGTTCTTACTTCACACATGATTTGAGTAGATGCTAAGTGTATTTACTTGATGAAACACAAGTCTGAATTATTGAAAGGTTCAAGTAATTTCAGAGTGAAGTTGAAGATCGTCGTGACAAGAGGATAAAATGTCTGTGATATGATCATAGAGATGAGTATCTAAGTTACGAGTTTGGCACACAATTAAGACATTGTGGAAAGTGTTTCACAATTAATACCGCCTGGAACACCATAGTGTGATGGTGTGTCCGAACATCATAACTGCACCCTATTGGATATGGTGCATGCCACGATGTTTCTTATCAAATTACCACTATCGTTTATGGATTAGGCATTAGAGACAACCGCATTCACTTTAAAAGGGGCACCATGCAATTCCGTTGAGACGACACCGTTTAGAGAAACCTAAGTTGTCGTTTCTTAAAAGTTTGGGGCTGCGATGCTTATGTGAAAAAGTTTCAGGCTGGTAAGCTCGAACCCAAAGCGGATAAATGCATCTTCATAGAATACCCAAAACAGTTGGGTATACCTCCTATTTCAGATCTGGAAGAAAAAGTAATTGCTTCTAGAAACAGGTCCTTTCTCGAGGAAAAGTTTCTCTCGAAAGAATTGAGTGGGAGGATGGTGGAGACTTGATAAGGTTATTGAACCGTCACTTCAACTAGTGTGCAGCAGGGCACAGGAAGTTGTTCCTGTGGCACCTACACCAATTGAAGTGGAAGCTTATGATAATGATCATGAAACTTCGGATCAAGTCACTACCAAACCTCGTAGGATGACGAGGATGCGTAATACTTCAGAGTAGTACGTGATCCTGTCTTGGAAGTCATGTTGTTGGACAACGATGAACCTATGAGCTATGGAGAAGCGATGGTGGGCCCATATTCCGACAAATGGTTAGAAGCCATGAAATCCGAGATAGGATCCATGTATCAGAACAAAGCATGGACTTTGGTGAACTTGCCCGATGATCGGCAAGCCATTGAGATAAATGGATCTTTAAGAAGAAGATGGACATGGACGGTAATGTTACCGTCTATGAAGCTCGACTTGTGGCAAAGAGTATTTTCACAAGTTCAAGGATTTGACTACGATGAGATTTTCTCATCCGTAGCGATGCTTAAGTCCGTCGGAATCATGTTAGCATTAGCTGCATTTATGAAATCAGGCAGATGGATGTCAAAACAAGTTTCCTTACCAGTTTTCGTAAGGAAAGGTTGTATGTGATACAATCAGAAAGGTTTTGTCCATCCTAAGGATGCTAAAAGGTATGCTAGCTCCAGCGATCCTTCTAAGGACTGGAGTAAGCATCTCGGAGTTGGAATGTACGCTTTGATGAGATGATCAAAGATTTTGGGTTTATAAAAAGTTTATGAGAAACTTGTATTTCCAATAAAGTGAGTGGGAGCGCTACAACATTTCTGATAAGTATATGTGAATGACATATTGTTGATCTGAAATGATGTAAAACTTCTGGAAAGCATAAAGGGTTGTTTGAAAGGATTTTTTCAAAGGAAGACCTGGATAAAGCTGCTTACATATTGGGCATCAAGATCTATAGAGATAGATCAAGACGCCCGATGATACTTTCAAAGAACGCGCACCTTGACATGATTTTGAAAGAGTTCAAAATAGATCAGCAAAGAAGGAGTTCTTGGCTGTGTTACAAGGTGTGAGTATTGAGTAAGACTCAAGACATGACCACAGCAGAAGAGAGAGAAAGGACGAAGGTCGTCCCCTATGCTTTAGACGTAGGCTCTACAGTATGCTATGCTGTGTACCGCACGTGAAGTGTGCCTTGCCATGAGTTGGTCAAGGGGTACAATAGTGATCCGGGAATGGATCACATGACAGCGGTCGAACTTATCCTTAGTATCTAGTGAACTAAGGATTTTCTCGATTATGGAGGTGAAAAGGAGTTCGTCGTAAAGAGTTACGTCGATGTGAACTTTGACACTAATCCGGATGACTCTGAGTAGTAAACCGGATTCGTATAGTAGAGCAATTATTTGAAATGGCTCCAAATAGCGCGTGGTAGCATCCACAAGATGACATAGATATTCGTAAAGCGCACACGGATCTGAAAGGTTCAGACCCGTTGACTAATAACCTCTCTCACAAGCATAACATGATCAAACCAGAAATCATTGAGTGTTAATCACATAGTGATGTGAACTAGATTGTTGACTCTAGTAAACTCTTTGGATGTTGGTCACATGGTGATGTGACCTGTGAGTGTTAATCACATGGTGATGTGAACTAGATTATTGACTCTAGTGCAAGTGGGAGACTATTGGAAATATGCCCTAGAGGCAATAATAAATTGGTTATTATTATATTTCCTTGTTCACGATAATCGTTTATTATCCATGCTAGAATTGTATTGATAGGAAACTCAGATACATGTGTGGATACATAGACAACACAATGTCCCTAGTAAGCCTCTAGTTGACTAGCTCGTTGATCAATAGATGGTTACGGTTTCCTGGCCATGGACATTGGATGTCGTTGATAACGGGATCACATCATTAGGAGAATGATGTGATGGACGAGACCCAATCCTAAGCCTAGCACAAGATCGTGTAGTTCGTTTGCTCAGAGCTTTTCTAATGTCAAGTATCAGTTCCTTAGACCATGAGATTGTGCAACTCCCGGATACCGTAGGAATGCTTTGGGTGTAACAAACGTCACAACGTAACTGGGTGGCTATAAAGGTGCACTACAGGTATCTCTGAAAGTGTCTGTTGGGTTGGCACGAATCGAGACTGGGATTTGTCACTCCGTGTAAACGGAGAGGTATCTCTGGGCCCACTCGGTAGGACATCATCATAATGTGCACAATGTGACCAAGGAGTTGATCACGGGATGATGTGAGTTACGGAACGAGTAAAGAGACTTGCCGGTAACGAGATTGAACAAGGTATAGGGATACCGACGATCGAATCTCGGGCAAGTACCATACCGATTGACAAAGGGAATTGGGTACGGGATTGATTGAATCCTCGACATCGTGGTTCATCCGATGAGATCATCGTGGAACATGTGGGAGCCAACATGGGTATCCAGATCCCGTTGTTGGTTATTGACCGGAGAACGTCTCGGTCATGTCTGCGTGTCTCCCGAACCCGTAGGGTCTACACACTTAAGGTTCGGTGACGCTAGGGTTGTAGAGATATTAGTATGCGGTAACCCGAAAGTTGTTCGGAGTCCCGGATGAGATCCCGGACGTCACGAGGAGTTCCAGAATGGTCCGGAGGTAAAGATTTATATATGGGAAGTCTTATTTTGGTCGCCGGAAAAGTTTCGCACTTTATCGGTATTGTATCGGGAGTGCCGAAAGGGGTCCGGGGGTCCACCAAGGGGTCCACCAGCCCCGGGGGGGCACATGGGCTGTGGGGGGTGCGCCTTGGCCTATATGGGCCAAGGGAACCAGCCCCAAGAGGCCCATGCACCAAGAGATAAGATAAACGGAGAGTCCTAAAGGGGGAAGGCACCTCCGAGGTGCCTTGGGGGGGGGAAGGACTCCCCCCTGGCCGCACCCTTCCTTGGAGGAAGGGCCAAGGCTGCGCCCCCCCCCTCTCCCTTGGCCCTATATATAGTGGGGGGAAGGGAGGGCAGCAATACCCCAAGCCCTGGCGCCTCCCTCTCCCTCCCGTAACACATCTCCCTCCTCCCGCAGCGCTTGGCGAAGCCCTGTTGGAATCCCGCTACTTCCACCACCACGCCGTCGTGCTACTGGATCTCCATCAACCTCTCCTCCCCCCTTGCTGGATCAAGAAGGAGGAGACGTCGCTGCTCCGTACGTGTGTTGAACGCGGAGGTGCCGTCCGTTCGGCGCTAGGATCATCGGTGATTTGGATCACGACGAGTACGACTCCATCAACCCCGTTCTCTTGAACGCTTCCGCTCGCGATCTACAAGGGTATGTAGATGCACTCCTTCCCTCTCGTTGCTAGTAAACTCCATAGATTGATCTTGGTGATGCGTAGAAAATTTTGAATTTCTGCTACGTTACCCAACACTCTTCACATTGCATGATAAATAGATCAAGTTGGCCAAACAAAACCCAAATATCAGAGAAGAAATACGAGGCTATAATAATCAAGATTGGATATAAAATCAAGGCAAATCTCATCATAAACTCACAATTCATCGGATTCCAACAAACACACCGCAAAAAGTCCTTGCATCAAATAGATCTCCGAGAGACCATCGTATTGAGATACAAAGAGAGAAGAAGCCATCTAGCTACTGCCTACAGATCCATAGGTCTATGGTAAACTACTCACGCATCATCGGAGAGGCACCAAATGATCGTGTTCCCCTCCGGCGGAGTGCCGAAATAGGGCTATAGATTGGATCTCGTGGTTCTGGAACTTGCGGCGGCTGGAAAAAAATTGCGTCGACTCCCCTAGGGTTTCTGGAGGAAGGAGGTATTTATAGAGCGAAGAGGCAGTGCGGGAGGCCACCGAGGTGGGCACAACCCACCTGGGCGCGCCTGGGGGCCCAGGCACACCCTGGTGGGTTGTGCCCCCCTCGGGGCACCCCCCAGGTGCTTCTCTGTCCCGTCTGATGTCTTCTGGTCCAAAAAATATTCCACAAAAAGTTTTGCTGCATTTGGACTGCGTTTGATATTGATTTCTGCG
This sequence comes from Triticum aestivum, assembly GCF_018294505.1. NCBI lineage: Eukaryota > Viridiplantae > Streptophyta > Magnoliopsida > Poales > Poaceae > Triticum > Triticum aestivum. The sequence continues at coordinate 642,315,657 of NC_057814.1, forward strand.
ATGTAAAAAACAGACAGAAAACAGCAACTGGCACTTGGCACTATGTCAATAGGTTAGTCCCAAAAAATGATATAAAATGACTCTAAAATGGTTGTAAAATATCTAAGAATGATAATATAACAGCATGAAATAATAGAAAAATATAGATACGTTGGAGAGGTATGAACCATTAAGAAGATGGTCTATCACTTTGAATCTTCTCTGCCCGAAACATGTGAATATTCAAAGTGATAGTTCATCTCCTTAATACGAGTGTAATGAATACCAAAGCTTACTCCATCTAGACTATCCCACTATTTAAACAGATTATTTTGCTTGTCTTTAGGCGAGGTAGGACTAAAGTTTGATGGTAGCCTTATCTTTACCGAGAGCAACTCTCGGCAACCATTCCTTTACCGAGAGCAACTCTCGGAAACAGGTACTGTTAGATCATATAATTAATACATTTTCATAATTGTATACCACCGAGGTATTTTCGCTGTCCGGAACATGAAGATTCATAGTGACAATATGCATTCTTAATAATGAAGACCGAAGCTTAATGCGATTGGACTATTGAACTATATAAACATGTCTTTCTGCTTGTCGGTAGGCGAGGTGGGACTAAATCTTTGCCGAGAGCCACTCTCAGTAAAGTGTTGCAGTCGTGACTGTGCCGTTATTCGCCGCCGGATGTGCCACGTGGCAAAACTTTGTCGTGTGGTGTCCACTTGGCCCTCGGCAAATAGTGCCTTTGCCGAGTGTTGCCTTTTTGCCGAGGCCTACTCTCGGCATTATCATTTGTTTACTCCCTTTACCGAGAGTCACGCTCGACATCTTTTACTTTGCCGAGTGCCCGTGGTTTGGCTCTCGACGAAAATTATGACACCCCGCATATACGAAAATTCCAGTAGTGAGAGAGAGATACATGAGCGTTATACTCTGATTAATTCCAATCGACGTACGTACGCACGGAACGTACGTGTGTATTGGTGCTGAGAAACAAGAAGCGATGACGTAGCCGACGTAGGTATGCGTGGTTTCATTGGGAGCCGACGTAGCCGAATCCGATGACGAAGGCGGCGGCGGAGTGCATGAGGAGGTAGGCATACAAGTGGTCGTGGCCGAAGACCATGTCGTAGAGAGTGCAGTAGAGCAGGAAGAGCCCCATGACGATCTCCGGCGCCAGGAAGCTGCTGCTGCTCTTCTTCTTCTTCTTCTTCTTGGCCATGGTGGTGGTGGCGGCAGCAGGAGTGGAGGTCGTGGAGCCGCCAAGCTTCTCGGTGACGACCCACTCGTTTGCGCGGCTGGCCTCGAGGAGCCCGATGATGGTGGCCTTGGAGCGGTGCATGGACATGACGTTCTCGAAGGGGATCCAGAAGACGAGCAGGTGGCAGGACCTCGGGGTGCACGCGGCGTTGAGCAGGGTGAGGACGGCCGACACGTACATGGGCACGTACTGTGGGAGCCACACGTCCTGGCCGCCGACGAGCACGTAGGCGGGGATGACGACGCAGTACAACAGGAAGGTCACCAGATGCGCCACCACCTTCCTGACCAAGAAGAAGGCGTAGAGCACGTGGAGCTTCTTCCACGCCGACACCTGCCTGTTGGCGACGATCTCCCAGAACATCTTGCGCATGAGGTTTGCCGGCCCACACGACCACCGGTGCTGCTGGTAACGGTACGCCTTGAAGCTGCTGGGTAGCTGGCTGCGCACCTGCACGTCGCCGGCGTAGACGAACCTCCAGCCCCGCATGGACGCCCTGACGGCCAGGTCCATATCCTCCACGGTGGTGCGGCCCTTCCAGCCCCCCGCGTCGGCCAGGGCGTGCACCCGCCACACCCCGGCGGTGCCGTTGAAGCTGAAGAAGCCATGGCAGGCCGACCCGACCTCCTGCTCCACTGAAAAGTGGTAGTCCAGCGACATCTCCTGCATGCGGGTGAGGATGCACTCGTCCGCGTTCACGAACCGCCACCGCGCCTGCACCAGCGCCACGGCCGGGTCCGCCTGGAGCACGGGGACAGTGTGCCGGAGGAAGTCGCCGTTCGGCTGGAAGTCAGCGTCCAAGACGGCCACGAACTCGCACTCTTTTACGTACTGCTTCTTCAGGCCCTCCCGCAGGGCGCCCGCCTTGTAGCCGCTCCGGTTGCTGCGGTTCTCGTACCGGATGTGCACCCCCTTGCCTGCCCACCGTCGGCACTCGGCCTCCACCAGGGACCGGATGCCGGCGTCCGTGGAGTCGTCCAGCACCTGGATCACCAGCTTGTCGGCCGGCCACCACAGGCCGCAAGCCGCGCCGATGGAAACACGGTACACCTGCATTCTCACTCATGCATACGCGCATGCTTGTTTCATCAGTTTTCTCCCAAGTCAAAGCGTCACCAAACTTATAAAAAAAATATTAACAGACCCTTTTTAATATAAATTTGGTAAACTTTATAAAGTTTGACTTGACACAAATCTAGTATGCGGAGTAAAAAAAATTGAAAGGAGTACTGCCACATCCCTCCGTAAGAAATATAAGAGCATTTAGATCTACACACCGACAAGGAAACAAACAAATAAACTTAGCAATCCCACCTTCCTCCACTTTTATATTTCTTTACAATGGAATTAGCTTTTATATGTAGTTGTGCATGCATATGTTCAAAATGCACTTGTAAAGCAGCAGCTTTTGCATGATCAGTCATGCATACGAGTGGTTGTTTCATCAGTACTCACCTGCATGGATAAATGCATTCTCTGATAATGGATCATCTTATCATATGCGTGCAGTAAGTAACAGCATAGCAGAGTGGTCATGCATACCATATCATCATAGATGAGCAATTAATCCATCATACATAGAGGTGTGGAGAATAGACTAGTACTGACCTGCTTCTCGTTGAACATGGGGATCTGGACCAGGACCATGGGTCGGTCTGCGTCATCGCTCTCCAGATTGTTGTCGTCGCCCTTGTTCCTTTGGTTACGGTTACGGTATCGGCGGTTGAGCCAGAGCACGGTCACAACGAGGCCCATGTAGAGGCGTTCGGCAAAGAGCATGAGGGACATGGCGGCGCAGAGGTAGATGGCCAGCTGCAGCAGGGGCACCACCACCGTGTACCGCAGCACCAGCCACGCCGCACGAGCCATTGTCAACATGCTCACAACCCTCATCCTCGATTCCCCCTCCTCCTCCTCCTCAGAGAGAGAGAGGGAGAGAGAGAGAGAGAGAGAGAGAGAGAGAGAGAGAGATTGAACTTCCTCCTCCTCCTCCTATCAGTTGGATGGATTATAGAGTTCCTTTGGTACGTATGTATATAGAAGATTGGTGGAGGCTAACTATATCGTATATTGCAATTAATTTAATACCCAAAGGGCAAGGTGCTGTGCGTATATACAATGAATGGTGTACAGCTAATAAGCCAGCGCAAGTCTAGGATACCTCTAGCATTAGTGCTGGCTAGAAAGAAAAAACGAATACGAGTAAAGTCATTAGTAGTACGGACAGGTGGGAGTAAACCCTAAACCGATGGATGGGAGCATGCATGCACAGGCCAGTACAAATTACGTACTACTCCCTCCGTTCCGATTTACTCGTCGTGGGTTTAGTTTAAATTAAACTAAACCCACGACGAGTAAATCGGAACGGAGGGAGTACATATCTTAGTGTGTGCGTTCATTTTTTCATTCGGTATGTAATCCATATTGAAATATTAAACCATAAATATTAAACCATAAAACCACGTGCGTGTCGGATGGCAACCGCGTGCTACATCCATCCTTGCGTGTTACAGAGTGAATATTATTGATTGATGGGTGAAGAAATATTACAATAAAAACCGCTTGGAGGCATATTATCCGTGGTATTAATCAATCTTTGCAAGATGGAATACCACCAAGACTTCAGTCAAGTGGCCGCAATTGGACTATCTTCACCCTCACAAGCGGTACTTAACCAGCTGGTTCACCCTCACGAGCTTCATTACCAATATGGATATCTAAAAGTCTCTTGAGTCGCCCATCCAAAAATGGAAAACTTTCAGTGACGTCGTACTTGCCCTAACGGGTTGGAAACCAAATTAATTTGATCATGGCAAGCCCAAGGGGGGTTGGGTGTGTCGGTGCACGTCACAATTTGATGGCGTCAACAGCGATGAGTGGAGCCTCATGCATGCATGTCATTCTAGTACGTCATGTGCATAGCTTGCATTGCTAGGCAGGCTCGTTCACATGTGCATGTGCGTGCACTAGATCACATGTGTGTGCGTTCACATGTGTTTTCAGTTAATTAATATTGGTATACCATGTTTTTAGACAAGAGGAATATACTAATATCACTGAGATACCAATTACACCCAGCCTTTGCAACAACAAATTATCCTTAAGACATTTACAATGCACACAGCCCAAAAATAAAAAGAATAAGAATAAAAATGAAATATTCCATTACAGTGGTCGATTCCTTGTAACTGTAGCACAAACCACAATCATGACAACACCCGAAGTTTAATTCTCCAAAAGCAACGTCTCCAAGAAGGATAACCAATTAAGGCTAGACCCCTGGGTTTACACCCTGAAAGCTAAGACTTTGTACTCCTGTTGTACTGCCGCCCCCACTTGCCGATACCGCTGCTGAGAGTCACGAATCACCAAGCAAAGTCCGCATCGCCTCGAAGACTTGATATGTCATTACTAGACCTAGGCCCTCAGCCACCATGACGTTCTTCGCTAATGTCTTCACAATAGAAATCAAAATACCGACATGTCCCATAATGTCAACAGACAACGAAGCTTCACGTCACGCCCTCCTGTAACCACACAGGCTGTAATAGGGGCATACACTACCGAATCCTATCTGATCCAGCAATCTACACGCGTCAAGCACCCAATGAAGATCTCCAGCAGCCTTCCGAAACTGGCCAGCGTCCGAATCAATGAGGACCGACATCAAGCAGAACACCATCTTGATGCTAGAAGAACCCTAGGAGTGTCGTCCGTGGATGCCATCTGATGGAAGGTGAGATCCGATGAGACCCTACACCATGTCCAGATCTAGGAGAATGGACAACAATTATGCCTGGACGCGAGCCGAGAAGAGACGGGACCGCCCCGAGCCTGCCTTAGCTCGCCTCTTCTCGAGCCGAGCCGAGCCGAGCCCAGTAGTCAGGCGAGCTAGAGATTGGGGATCGGCCCGAGCTTGCCTCTTGCTCGGTGCAGCTCGGAGGCTCAGCATGCCTAATAGCAACTAGTCGCTGCCATGTGGGGCCACAATCTGGAGGACGGGGAACGGTAGTGGAGGATGGTACCCGGCAGTGTGCGGGCGTCAGGATGCTGCTGCAGCTCATGGTTGTTTGCCGCCGGGGGAGCGAGTGGATTCACTCCGCCTTGCATGGGAGCTTGAGGTGGTCAGCTCCGTTTCCGGCGACCGCGGGGCGTAAGGAACTTGCCAGCAAGTGGTCAACTCCATCAGGCGTGGGCGCGCGGTGGTGAGCAGGAAGAGAAGGCCGACGAGCGTGGCATCGACCTGCTGGTGGTTCGTCTGCGTGTAGGAAGCCGCGCTGGAGGGCGGGATGCAAAGCTCGCGCCGACGCAGGGTCTTGGGGAGGAAGGAGAGGAGGGAAGGGAGGAGCAGAGGGGAGTGGTGGCGTGCTGTCAATGACGGAGGGCCGCGTCGGCAAGAAAGCGAGCAACCCTAGCGATTTGCTTCCCGTCTGTCTCTTTGTAGTCATTTTGCTGGGCTAGAGGAGCTCTCCTAGGTGGAGTGGCGGACAGCACAAAGGTTGCTGTCGCCGGCCTGGGATCGAGTCTCCTCATTCTCCTATAAGAATAAGACAGGGCGGCTTCTTCCCCTCTGTTCTCGTTCTTTTTTTCGTGGGCTAGATGGGCTAATAAATTGTGGGGTGTGTTGTTGAGTGGGCATTCCCTGGGCTGTGAGCGTTTAGCTCGCGAGTCGGACCGAGCCGAGCCTGGCTCGGCTCGAGGTCGAAACAAGCCCAAAAGTACAGCTCGGCTCGGCCTTTTTACTTGACGGGTGGAGCCTAGCTCGGGCCGAGTTGCAGCGAGCGCGAGCTGAGCCCAAAAGCTCGAGCTGAGCGTCCAGATTTAACAGCAATGGCCATCAATGCTCAATCAACAGCCCCACTGGTTGCGCTTCCTACGTCCTAGGACCTAGATCAACGGTCGGCCAGCGAAAGACCAGGCATCATGAGCGCCATAGCACCCCGATCAAACCATGGTCGTCGTCGTCAAAGCCTACCCACCGTTTTCTGGCCAGAGGAGGTCCGGAACGACCGCCAACTGCGCTGGCTAAGCAAGCCGCCACAGCAGAAGTTGTCACTGATGGGGACGAAGTGGTGGTCCCGCCCAGGCTGAAGTGCGAGCTACGAACGAATGAGGCCCCGCCGCCGCCGATGCCGGGCGGGCTTTGCCACCAAATCAATCTGTATAAGGGAAAGAATAGGTTGTGCAACATAATGCATTGATCGGTGCACAAGCACGTATATATGAGTACAGAGGCCACAACCTCAACTATATAGAGAAACTAGGAGGTGGGCCCAAGAGACAATATACACGTACACAATATATTCAACACCCCCTACAGTCGAAGTGACGCCGGAGACACAGAGACTGGAACGAAACTCTTTGAAGGTGGAAGTCGGCAGTCCCTTCGTCATCACATCGGCGAACTGTTGTGCAGTCGGAACATGAAAGACCCGAATACGTCCAAAGGCCACCGTGTAGAAGGGAAAGAATAGGTTATGCAACACAATGCATTGATCGATGCACCAGGCACATATATATGAGTAAAAGGGGCCCAGAACGTCAACTATATAGAGGAACTATGAGATGGGCCCAAGAGACCATATACATCGTACACAATATATTCAACACAATCGATGAAAGATTAGTACACGTTAACCAATCATTCTTGGAAGTCCACCAAGTGATGGGTCCGCACATGCACCACGGGTACCAGCTATACTAGCCGATCCGAGGAATCTCAAAGAAAAAATCAGAAAGAAACTAGCTGTGTACGTACGTTTCTTCCTCTCATGTGCTTGGTCCATAGGAACGATGGAGTTCCCGAGAGATGCTGATGAGAAACTCGCTGTGTTGTCGATTCGAACCATCGATGCTGATGAGCCACCAGGGTGCCAGATATTTAAACGAGATTCCTTGGACCTCCATCCAACGCAGCACATGTCAGGCTAATCAGAAAAGTGAAGCATGGTGTTAGAGCATGGTTAATAATATACCCAAGAGCTCGTTATATCAAGTTGCCATGTCACTTGTAGCCAATCTACTAGCCTACTTTAGCCATACTAACATGACATACAATTAATATATGGCTATCTCTTTCTCTCATAAAGCTTGTTGGGTCTTGTGCTATAGTGGACTGTAAACCTGTAACCCGCTTCTCTTCTCTCCTCCAACTAATCAAATTTGATGTGGCGTCTTTTATAACCCGCCTACATCACTCTGTTGTACATGCTCTTAGCTAGATTCCTCCACCATGTTCAGTTAGCATTAGTGATCTAGTAGTATATACATATACTCCTACATCTCAAGTGGATGCTTGATACCATTAATCAGATGCCTAGGACCTATATCTCCATCCAATCAAGTCTTCTCCTGCGAGTTTCGAGGTTCATTCGCCATGTCATGTACATTGCCCGCCAGGCATGTGCATGCATGATACATTGAAGCTGGAGTGTCTACAAGTCTACCAGCTTCATGTTAGGCCGATCGGTTACACCAGGGACGTGTTTGGTTTGGTCCATAAACGTGAGTGATTGATTTACAGACTGCAATTTGTTACAATTATTACAATCTATCAGAGATACCTTAAGTTGTTGAGGGAACCCATGAAATCAGGTATGCTTGTGCCGTTGAAGTCAATATATAGCTCAGATTAAGATATCTCAGGTGTTGCAAAGTAGCCAAAGAGGAGCTCATCTCTCCTGCCGACAAGCTCAATGATATTCTCATGTTTGGATGATAGCCGTACGTATCCATGTCAATGTTGCAGAGGTTGAGCTTGATTACATGGCCAGTTCGATTGCTGCACTGAACACCCTTCCATTGATAACAGTCGACGAGGCTTGCCTTGAAGGACAGGAGCGCATCTCACACACCAAGGGAAGTGGATGCTGCTTGGGAGATGAGCAAGCAAAGGAGTAGTGCAGTTCCTCGAACGAGGAGCGCGAGCTTGGTCAGATTGGTCGGAAATGGCAGACGGAGAAGACAGTGGAGCGAGCAGACTAAAAAATTCAGCCCAGTTCAGACAAATTCTGAGACGATAACAAGTTGAGTGCTATAGCGTGAACAGACGACAAGTTGCAGTCTGAGCCATTACAAGACTTGCACCTGCACTAAAGTGTCCATTTCTTCGGAAGTTTCAGCTCGTGACGGGCAGTCATCTCTGTGAACCTCCACAATCACTCTGCAGTTGGCAAGTTACAAAACGGAACACTGCCTTCTATTCCACAGGTGAATGCTAAATATGTTGACCCGCAAAAAAAATTGCTAAATAGGTTGACCTTGAACTGTCACAAAACACTGCTACCTCCGCCCTGATTTATTGGTCCTTTTCGTATTTTGTGCAAAATTTTCATCATAGATTTAACCAACAAAATGTTAATGCATGTCATAAATTGTTGGATTTATATTTGAACATAGTTTTCGATAATATAATTTTTTATGTATAACTAATATTTTATTAGTTAGATCAAAATATGACACTAAATACGAGGGGGACTAATAAACCGGGACGAAGGTAGTACTACACGATACTACTGTCATTTCCCCAACTCTGCTCTGCTCTTTTCTCTCGGCGCCGGGCTACTCCTCTCCCGGCTCCGGCGCCACCACAGAGCTCCCCCGTCCGGCCACTCCGCGGTGGCGCGATGGACCTTGATCCTGGTCGGACGGCTGGAGATATGTCTTTCGGCGGTGATGAAGGTCCATGGCCTGCCGGCTGGCCGGCGGCGTGGCTGCAGATCTGCTCTCCAAGTGTGGACCTATCTGCTCTCTAATCTCTATTGTTTGATATTTTTTTTCCTTTTGACTTTTCTACTGCCTTGAAATTGAGGCCCATGCGCCTTCCTGGAAGCCGCCCAGGAAATTGAGGCCACGTGGGTCCTTTTTATATATCATTTCATGTGGACTATGATCAATAAATCTTCGCTATACCCCTCAAAAAAAATATGCGTCCCTGTTGTCTCAAAGAAAAAAGTGCATCCCTGAAGTAAGCAAACTTTTTGCTTTCCTTTGTTCTAAAAAATAAAAATTCTACTCGCATATTATAATTGGATTCTAGTTGATTAATAAAGCTCCCAAATTTCGATGCAAAAATAAATTCGCACATCGCTTTAAATGAACTAAATTAATTAATACTCTCTATTTTCAAAAGAAAAAGTATATCTATTATTTAGGGCTCAACTTTTCTCAAGCATTCGTTTTCTATGTTGCAGTGGCTACGCCATCCACCAGCCCATCGCCTCGCGCAGTGGCTGCCCGGGTCCTTCTCCGGCGCCCCACCATCGGGAGCGGCAGATCCTCATCTATTGTGTTGCCTCCATACACAATGGCCACATGAGGCAGAGTAGTTGGGTATTCTCCGACAGCGAAGGCAACAGGCGGCGCATCATGGTGATTCTTATTTGACACATTAAGCATCAAATAGTTGTCATTTGGCGCAGACGAGGGAGAGGTAGCGATGTAAATGAGCCGGCTCATTTTAGATGGCGAACCTACTAGAACATCTGATTTTGAGAACCATCCTAACCGGTTTTAGGAAGCGTCTAGAAAGTTCTTGAATTTTTCCAAGGTTTATTTCGGCTTTCCTATTTTATTTTTAATTATTTTTATATTTAAATAACAAACAAAATGATTTTTTTAATATTTTCAGAGTTGCAAAAAATGTTCAGTGTTTTTGAAAATGTTTACACCCATAAAAAATTATTGTGTTTTCTAAAAAATGTTGGAAAATTTAGAAAGTGTTCATGTTTAATTTTTTTAAATGTTAGCACTTTCCCTTTGTTCTGAAAAGAAAAACTCTACTCGCATATTGTAATTGGATTCTAGTTCCTAATTTTGATGCAAAAATAAATTCCTGCGCTAGTTTAAACGACATACCCTATTTTCATAAAAGTAGATCTGGTTTGGGGAACCGTCCTGATCGTTATTGGAAACTTTCTTGAAGGTTTTTGACATTTTTTTTGGTTGGTTCATTTAGGTTTTACTTTTATTTCTCTCTTTTTTTACAATTTTAGAAAACACAAATATATTATAATTTTCAAAAAATATTTGCAAATTTGCAAATATGTTTGCGTTGCCAACAAGGTACTAGTCAATCACTATGGATGAATCTATGATATGTGAAATGCAGCACATCCATCATTTGAACTATTGCCAATGAAGAAGATTCTTTCTCACCAAAAAAGCATGTGGCCTCTGTGACATAGTCGATCGAGACTAAACCAAATTAGCCATGTTGATATGTACAGAATTTAAGAAAACACATCTTTCTGATCAACTTGTTTATTTTTTACTAGGCAAAATAAAAATTAACAAAAAAATGAGCCTAGATATTTGCAGATCTATATTTGTTTACATCTCTGCGGAAATTTTATAAAACAGTTACAGATAAGTAAAAAAATTGTTTTTACCAACAATCCATATCCTAACATTAATTGGAAAATTTGTTTATTTTTTACTAGGGAAAATACAAATTAACAGAAAAAATGGCCCTATGAAGGCACCCAAGACCAACCCAAGCATGCTTGCACGCCCTAGCCACCTCGCCAGCAGAGACATTCAATAGTAGTACGCGCCAGACACTATTTATATCTTCTACACCCGACCGCCAAAGACTCTACCGTCAAGTCCTACCGCCGTAGACCTCAGGGGTAGGCTGTGTTAACCTACCGCCAAAGACGATGGCAGTAAGAAAATGGTCAGATCATGAATTTTTTTGAACCGAGGTCAAATCGCGCTAAAGTTTACAAAATGGGTCAAAACAGTGAATTCGGCCGCATGTCGTATCCGCTGTCAAAATGCTCTTAACAGATGAATGCAGTCAATTTAACGTACTTGAAAGCTTAAGTTATTGGCATACTCGCAAATAAAGCGGAAAATGAAAAAAATTGTCCTCATGGTCATAAATTTTGGTTTCATATCAGAATCATAAGATTTTTGGGCATTCGATATTTCAATTAGGCATAACAAAGATTTTTGGGTAGTTTCCAATTAACATTTTTTGGTGTACAGATATCACCAAATTTTCCGTGGGTTCGATATTTAGACTTTTTTATAATCAAATGTATTATAAAAAGTTTGGTAATACAAAACATTTTATTTCAACTGACATTTTACAACTACTACAATATTTTTAAATATTCCATATTTGCATATTGCATTTTAATATTTTTGAAAGCTAACAAGTTGACGCCTTTGAAGATTTAGATTGTCATGGCAATATCAGAAGTTGGCAAATAAAAGTGAAATATGATAAATTCAAGAATTTTTTTGTGTCAACGAAGAAAAGTTCTCATCTCAGCTGTGGATGTGACTTCAAATTATCACATGAAGATTTTTGGAATATTCAAAATAGTCATTTAGGCTTTGTTTGGATGTAAGATATTTAAGTATCTGGCCCAGATAATAATAGACGAGATTCCTAATCTCCCTACACTGGTTTGAATGAAGCTGACCCCTCTCTTGAGTGGTCGACACAAACATCACAACATGGTGAACCGATGACCATGTCCCGTGAGCCCTGTCATGGATCTCTCCCAGGATTCTCTCTATCTCTTCTAGATGTAGATCATCGTTCTAGGTGCACGCTTCATCTCCTATTGCCGGACAACTTAATTGTTGCTTTCATACAAACACATATTTTTGTCATGGATCTCTCCCAAGACATTTTTCTTATACTCCATACTATAATTGGATATCAGAGCTTTTTGTTTCTTATGTGATTTCCCACTGCCCATAAGCCTATTTGTCTGCCATGAACTTTTTTTTTGCAAGAAGCCCGCAAATGACAAATCTCGCTTATTGCCAGTAGTGGTTAGCCCTCGACTATGTATGTAGATGAGTGCAGCAACAGGAGCGGAAGGCCTTCGCCGCCACCGTGATGGGGGGTCCCAAGCAGGTGGCAGGCAGGATAGCCTCGGGGTTGTCCATTGCGGCTCGAATCGGCGGGCGCGAGGGCTTCTGGGTGGGATTCGGATGTGGGGTGGCGGCGGGCGGCTGGTCAGAGGGGACGAGAAGAAGCGGGAGTTGGGAAATGATTGGAGACGATGGATAGAGCTGACAGCTGGCACCCCATGGCCACCTCAGTCCTGACACGTGGGACCGGCGTGTCATATCCGCTGTCAAAATGCTCTTAGCCGGTGAATGCTATCAATTTAACGTATTTGAAAGATTAAATTATTGACAAAGAAGTGGTAAACTCGCAAATAAAAGGGAAAGTGGAAATAAATCCTCGCGATCATAAATTTTGGTCCCAAATCAGCATCATAAGTTTTTTGGACATTAGGTATTTCAATTAGGCATCACAAAGATTTTCAGTAGTGCAACAGGCTGTCTACCTTGTGGTGCTGAGTTCGAATCCTAGGTCTCCCAGAATTGGTGTTTTCTTTTCTCTCCCCTTTTCCTTTTTGAACAGGTTGCTAGCCCGGCCTGCTTAGCGTCGCTTAAAGCTCGGATTAAAGGTCGGATTAGGAGCTCCCGTGAGCTGCAGCCTAGTAGTATTATGTTTTTTTTTCATAAAGTTGTTTCCTTTTCCTTTTCAAAAATTTTATATGTTTTTCCCGTAAAAAATGAGTGAACCCTTTTGGACTTGACAATAATCTTTTAAAATCATGTGGATTAAGTTTTTTTAATGTGTGATTTTTTAATGATATGTAGATTTTTATATGTCATGATTTTCTTTTAAAAAATTGCATGTACAAAATATTTAAATATTATGAACATCTTTATACCTGTCAAATATTCTTAAATACCATAGAAATTTCGTTTTGAATTGCATGGACATTTTTAAAAAAATGTACGAGTATAATTTATAAAACTACAAAAAACTACCAAAAGACCAACTTTGGAAAAGCAGGAAAAAACCCACATAACCAACTCCGCTCAGGAAGCATTTCCCCCTGCCACGGAGCTATTGGACCAGCCCAGTTTCATCTCTTCGTTCGCATGGTCTTTTTCCTTTTCTGTTTCTTTTTTACGATTTTTCTTTGTTTTCACACTAGTTTCTCATGTTTTTATTTTTTTCATTTTTTTCTTTATTTCTTTCTTGGTTTTCTATGTTTCTTTCTCTTTTTGTTTCTTTTTATTTATCCTCATTTTTCTATGGTTTTATTTGTTTCTTTCTCATTTTTCATCTGTTTTCTTTGTTTCTTTCTCGATTTTTCACTGTTTTCTTTGTTTCTTTCTCGATTTTTCACTGTTCCATTCTTTTCGTTGGTTTCTTTGGTTTTTCATTTTATTTTCTTTACTTTTTTTTCTTTTGGTTGGGTTCTTCATTTTCTATTTTTTGTTCTCGATTTTCATAGGTTTCTTTATCGGTTTTCACTGCTTTTCATTATTCTTGCACATGTTTCTTCGGTTATCTTTTTTGTCTTCTTTGTTCTTTGATTTCTTTATTTCTTTTTTTGGGGTTTCAATATTTTTTGTCATTTTTCTTTGTTTCTTTTGTTTTTATTCTATATTTTTCGTATACGTCAAGGGCATTTCTCTAATACACGTTTAGCATTTTTAAATAAATGTTTAACAGTTTTTGAGTACACGGTCAACATTTTTTCTGTATGCACTTCAAAAAATTCGAATGCTTGATTAACGTTTTTCAAATACAAAATTGATATTTTCTTATACATGGTCAGCATTTTTTCTATATACATTTTCACATTTTGTAAATGCTTGATTATCATTTTTCAACTACAATAATAGCATATTTTTAATACATGGTCAACATTTTTTCTATACACATTTAACATTTTTGAAATACTTGATTAACATGTTTTTCAAATGCAATATTAACATTTTTTAATACATGGTCAACATTTTAGAGCCTGAAAATAATTAGTGATGTACAGATTACAGAGCAGAGCTGAGTCAATCATGAGCTTGCTAATCTCACCTCGCTGAATCAATTAAGAGTTGTGGTTGCAGGAACGGTGAATCGTTAGATTAATCAACACTTCTCTTCCAAAACAAAATAAAAAAATAAAAAATCAACTCTTCTCCTCCCTCTACATGGGTGATGGTGTAGCTGCAAGTAAACAGGCAACTTCAACTCTGTTCTCTTCTTTCTTGTCAGATCATGACATGCCAGCTATTTTTCTGAATGAAGGAATCAAGTGTTTCGATGCGAATTCGACAAAAGATCGTCCGCAACTTCAACTCTGTTCTCTTCTTTCTGATCAGATCATGACATGCCAGCTATTTTTCTGAATGAAGGAATCAAGTGTTTCGATGCGAATTCGACAGCAGCAAGGAATGGCCTCATCCATGACTTTGAGTTTACTTGAGAGCCAGATGAACGAGGTCAATGTTGACACCGTCGTCTGTATCACCATAACATAGTTGAGGCCTGAGGGAGGAGAACTATTTTCTTCTGAAGCCACCAGTTCCATGGGTGTAAACTGAACATACATTCAGCCCAAACATACGTTCTTCTGAATCCATTTCCATGGGTGTAAACTGAACCATAGCTAGCTAATACTACTAACCCAATAGAGATTCCCTGAGCAAGATGCAGGGAATCGTCCCCTGATCAGGAAGATGGAATGAGCATGAGGAAATTTATAAAAACATACTGCTAACTGAACAGATTAAACTGTAGGAGTACTTGCCCCAACTTCAACTCCGGCTCCAGGCAAGGGCAACCCCAAATTTAGAGAAGAACAGTTTAGAGAAGAAGCAAGATTTAAAATGATGTAAAATGCAGCACACACCGAGCACTTGAACTGTTATGGTATACTCCGCGCTGTTCGCCGAGCACAATTTAGAGAAGAACAGTTGATCCGCTGCTACAAAACATTCTTCAGGTTGCAGAACCTGAAAGGATGTATGGATATCACAAATAGTCTGTTCCCATGCAGCTACACGACTGGTTCTTCTCTCGACGCATTAAATTAAACGCATTGTCGATACTATAAGATACAAAACCGTCGCCTTCGCCAAAGACATGCCAACTAAAAAAAAGCAAGAAATTTTGTTGATCTAACTTCAAATTCGTGTTGCGGCATCATTTCGGCTTTTGGCTCCACTACTGCTTTCATGCATACAGTTAGATGTAACCAAGCAGCAGGATGAAGATCTCCAAGGATGGCTAGTGTCCTCTTCCACCTGCTCCTACCAAGATTTCAAGTAGATGAGATCAGCTTAGCTTAACTTATCACCGAGGGATATCATGGTGCTTCCAACATAGATTAAATTAATTTAACTGACACTAATTGATATAGAAAATAGGAAGAGGACTGCGATTGATAACAGCGGAAACAAAAAGAATAGTACCAAATTGATTCAGTGGAGAGGGCGGTCCGATCTCGGCTTCTTAGCTAGCTACCATGCACTTTCTCCTTTCCCCGATCCGCTTGCTGTGCTCGGTGCACCTCCTGTTCCTTGTTTTTATGTCCTGAACTTGATGCAGCTACCACTGCTTCTTCTTCCTCCTCTGCAACCAAACAGATGAAATTAACATAGAATAAACAGCTTCCTGTTCCTCCTCTGCAGCCATTGTGTAGGCTAACCAAACAGATGGAATCAACAGCAGGGAATTACAAAAAAAAAAAAAAGACAAAGCTAGCATACGAACAAACACATTGAGAGTTGTCTTAATTTACCTCCAGATTCAACCAAGTGCTGGGACAGTATATCCCTCACCCTGACACCATCATCTGCTACATGCCACACTTGCTTGATGCGATTATACTCCTGATCGCTCGGCATGCCTACACCGTCCTCCTCCATGTCTATCACTATGTTATGCAACATGCAGCACGTGTCGACTGTCCGGTACGCTTCAAGTTGATTAGTTGGACGCCACCCTTCTCCCTGTAGGCACTTCCACATGTCTTTCAATCTTGCTAGTGCCCTCAGCGCGACAGCTGTAGTTACAGAGTTTAGTCTCTTATTGAACTCTACTTTTGAGTCTGAGTCTAAGAGGTTACTCTCCAGCTGATAAGGTGTGAGGAGCCACGGACGAAGAGAGTATTCTTCATTACCAATGATGTATTCCCTGACTGCCGATCCACCACCTGATGATATCTTCAGCTTGCTACCATTCAACCAAGTACCCTTCTCGCAGTGCTTGAAGATACCAGAGTTGCGCAAAGCCGCCATGCTTGACAAATGCACGTGGGGCCGCCACAAGTAAATGTCTCTGAACCTCATATCAGGATCAAGGACGGCTTGCATGAGTATGCCTTCATTCTCCTCATGGTCACGGTTTTGTGATCCAAATGTGATGCGAGTTGTATGTACTACACCACAGCAGTTGGGCATGCCATGGACCTTGTGAAACTTGCGCTTCATCTTCTCCATTTTTTGGGAAGAGTATGACCAACGCACATGGGGCAATGCTCGCTCCACCATAGCCTTAACAAAACTCTGAGTTACTAGTGAGGCAGTTGACTCGTTCACACCAAGAAAGGATCCTATGGTAACGGGTGAATCACCAGAGTTCAGGATTCTCAGAGCGATGGCTACTCCATCCTGCAAAGACATCACTCTCCCGTCAACAAAGCTGTGATTCCTTGCCATCATATCTTCCAAAAATGGGATCTTCACCAAGCTGCAGACATAACCAAAGGTATTTCTTCTCATTTTGTACACGGATTCAAACCCTTGTGCATCCGCAATAGAAGATGATAAGGTTCCTGCATTGAAAGAACATTGGTTACATAATCTCTAATTTACAAGGCAAGAGGTAACATATTACTCTTTATTTGTCATACTCGGGGTAAAAGTAGCAGAATACGTACAGAAAAAATTCACTTTGCAGCATATAGAGATGTGGAAATTAAAGCGATGGTGCGTGTTACTATACCTCCACATTCGATCAAGTGTTGGGACAGTGCATCCCTCACCCTGATGGCATCCTCATCTGCTAACTGCCGCACTTGCTTGCTGTAATTCTCCTCCTTTTCCTCCTCTTTATCCCCCTCCATGTCTATCACTATGTTATGCAATATACAGCACGTGTCGACTGTCCAGTACGCCTCAAGTTGATTATTTGGACGCCACCCTTCTCCCTCCAGGCACTTCCATGTCTCCTTTAACCTTGCCAGTGCCCTCAGCGCGACGGCTGTAGCGGCAGAATGTCTCCTGTTAAACTCAACTTTGGCGCCTGAGAGTGAGAGGCCATTCTCCAACTGGTAAGGAGTGAGGAGCCAAGGACGAAGAGGGTATCCTGCATCGCCAATTATGTATTCCTTGACTTCCGATCCTCCACCTGATGGTACCTTCAGGTTCCTACCATTCAGCCAAGCACCCCTCTCGCAGTTCTCGAAGAGAGGAGATTTGTGCAACATGCTTGACTGGTTCATGTTTCGTTGCGATCCCAATGAAATGCATGTGAACCTCATATCTGGCTCAAACATGGCTTGCATTAGCACGCCATCATTTTCCTCATTCTCATGGTTTTGCGATCCAAATTTGATGTGAGTTGTATGTACAACACTGCAGCAGTTTGGGAGGCCATGGATCTTGTCAAACTTGCGCTTGATCTTCTCCACTTGAGCGGAGCCAGGAAAGCTGATGTGGTGCATTGCTCGTCCTTTCATAGCCTTAACAAACCTCTGAGTTAACAGCGAAACCGTTGACCCATCCACACCAAATGATGATCCCACAACCTCGGGTGTCCCGCCGGAGTTCAACATTCTGAGAGCAATGGCTACTCCATCATGGAAAGACATCGCTCGCCCATCAACAAAGGTGTGTCCTCCTATCATCATATCTTCAGAAAGGGGCACCTTCACCAAGCTGCAGATGTAACTAAAGGTACTTCTTCTCATTTTGTACAAAGACTCGAATCCTTGCGTGCCCACCATAGAAGATGATAAAGTTTCTGCATGGCAAGAGAAGTACAAAACTGGTTATACAGTCTCTAATTTACAATGCAAGAGGTAACACATTAATTTAAATTTTTCATACTCAGGGTAACCTAGCATAACAAGAAAGGCGAGGGGGGCAACCAAATCAGAAAGTAGCTATGCATAAAACAACCCACACATACATTCAGCGCTGCGGATAAAATTTATGTCATCTGAAACAACTCGTAATCGTGTGAAACAAAAAATTTATGGAATCTATTCAGTCACCCAGCAGCATAAGTGGATGGAAGGTGTTAGAAAATGAAACAAAAGTATAATAAGATAGAGCGGCTAGCATTTGAATCTAACTTGCAGTTGCCACTTCTTGTATATAACACGTACCATTTTCTTGGGCTGTCAATTTTTTGTTTGTGTATAATTTCCCTCGATCTGTTGTTTGTAGTTGGTGTGCTTCTTGTTCCTCCTCTGCAGCAAATGTGTGGACTAACAAAGTAGGTGAAAGATGGAATCAATGGGAGGGAAAGAAAAATAAAATGAACAGATAAGAGCTGTGTTATTTTACCTCTAGAATCGACCAAGTGCTGGGACAGTACATCCCTCACCTTGACAGCATCCTCGTCTAATAACTGGCTCACTTGCTCGATGCAATTCTCCTCCTGATTGCTCAGCATGACTGCACCCTCCTCCTCCATGTCTATCACTATGTTATGCAACCTACAGCACGTGTTGATTGTGCACCGCAAATCATTTTGATTATTCGGATGCCAGCCTTCTCCCTGTAGACACTTCCACGTGTCTTTCAACCTTTCCAGTGCCCTCAGCGCCATGGCTGTAGCTGCAGAGTGTCTCTTGTTGAACTCCACTTTCGAGTCTGAGATATCACCCTCCAACTGGTAAGGGGTGAGGAGCCATGGACGAGGAGGGTATCCTGCATCACCAATGATGTATTCCCCAATGTCTGAGCCATCTGATACCTTCAGCTTGGTACCATCCAACAAAGTACCTTTCTCGCAGGACTTGAAGAGCCAAGAGTCGTGCAAAAGACTTGACTGGTTCATGCTACTTGATGCTCCAAACCAAATATTTGTGAACCTCATATCTGGATCAACGACGGCTTGCATTAGTGTGTCAGCGTTCTCCTCATGGTCAAGGTTTGGTGATCCAAATTTAAAGTAAGCTCTATGTACAACACCGCAACAATTTGGCAAGCCATGGATCTTGTCAAACCTGCACTTGATCTTCTCCATTGCTTGGAAATTGTATGGCCAGTCCAAATGGCGGAACGCTCGCTCCTGAATAGCCTCAATAAACCTCTGAGTTACAAGCGAGACAGTGGACTCGTTGACACCAAGAGAGGATCCTACGACCACCGGTGGTTCACCAGAGATCAGCATCCTCACAGCAGTGGCTACTCGATCTTGTAAAGACATCACTCTCCCATCAACAAAGGTGTGATCCCTCGCCATCATATCTTCCAAAAATGGCAACCTCACCAAGCCGCAAATGTAACTGAAGGTGCTTCTTCTCATTTTGTACACAGACTCAAATCCTTGTGGGTCCACCATACAAGATGATAAGGTTTCTGCATGGCAAGAAAATTACAAAATGATTACATGATACTAGGAAGGTACATAATATATCCCGTCGTCATGCACTATGTATGGACGAAAAGCAGGAGATAAAATCAAAAAGAATTTATAAACTGGTAGAAAGAGTGCTCAAACAAATCAAGAAAAAGCTTGTACGTATGTTTGATTTTCTGTACCTTCAAATATGGCAGAGCTGCTAATATTTGAATCCAGCTTGTAGTTGTCACCTCTCGTGTACAAAACGTACCATTTTCTTTCGTTGTCTCCATCACGTGCATATGCCTTGACATGCTCCACTTGACTGAACTTGTCCCACTCAGTGCCAGATTGTCCCGCGACTACGGCAGAGAGCAGCCATAGCCTACAGAATAACTGCAAATGCCTTGGCTTTATGTCTCTCATGTATTCTGGGAGTTTTTCCATGGTGTAATCCTTCAGGACCAGCCTCTCGAGTGAAGCGATACGCTCCAACACCTTCAACTTTGGGCAGTACATGATGGTAAGCTTCTGCAGATTGGGGAGATTGGTGATCCTCTCCAGGTCAGGGCATCCATTCACTATAAGCTCAACAACAGAAGGGAAGCTCTCAATGTAGCTGAGGTGCTTGACATGTACTAGAATTAATATTTTCAAAGAGCTTGCATTGGAGGCAAGGCCTGGAGGAAAATGCCTCAGTCTGCAATTATTGAGCACAAGCTTCTCCAAACGGCGCATGGCTTGTACTTGCTCCTCCCACTCCCACTCCTCCCATTCCACCATTCCGCCCAAGCTCAATTTGTTTAACCTTGGAAATGAAGCTGATGCCACCTGCAAGAATCCAGTCCCCACATGTTTGATGCATGGAGCACGACGGACCTGTAGAAGCTGCAGATTGGGCAGCTGGCACAACCCATTGGGAAGTTGTGTGCAACAAGCCAGGTCATCAATCAATAAAGTGTTCAAGTTGTCGAGGGGCACCATTGATGTGGACATCATCCAGCTCGGAAGTTGCCGGCCAAAATACCCCTTGATATGAAGATATTCTAGACCAGGTGGAGGGCAGAGCTTATCGAGAACCTTCTCAATTCGTTGCTGCTCTTCCTCAGAGACACCTTCCTTCTCTTTGACCAACCCATCATCTCCCAGTTTACTGGTGCAATACAGGAGTAGACTAATAAGATGCATCTTCTCGCTGAGCCTAGCATTAGCAGCAAATGAGGCAGCAGATACATTCTCTAATTCAGTTAATACAAGAACTCTGAGTTGGGAAAGAGGCCCCAACTCGTCCAAACTGCACCAATCACCATCCAAGTGGGCTCGAAACTGCAACAGTCTCCTCATATTTGTCAGACCACTAAACCCTCTAGGTACCATACATTCTATGGGAAGTGAAAGTAATCTCAGCTGGTCAAGCTTCACAATGCTATCAGGAAGATTCACCAATTTTGTACATCCACCAAGGTCAAGGAATTGCAACAGTTTCATCTTGCCAATGTTCCCTGGAAGAACAGATATATCAACATTTACTAGTGCAAGATACCTCATGTGCTTGAGTTGATGCAACGATTCAACCAATGAAGCCACATCTGCAGATTCTATATGCAGAGTCCGCAAACTAGAAAAAATAACCAGTGAATCACCAGGCTTCATCTTAATCTGGACAGTTGAGATCAATGTTCTCACTGATTGCTGCCCCTGTAGAGATTTCCAATCAAGTTCACCTGATTGTGATCGGTTAGTTTCTATGGACAACCGAAGAAACTTTTGTGAACCAAGTTTAGCAAGAATATCATTGTCTCCATCTTGAGTTACGAGTGCTTCATCTTTAGTCATATACTGAGCAAACGAGCGAACAACATCATGCATGCTGCAAACCCATAGATCAACATATGATTTATCTGGCTCTATCAGGTTCCTAGATACCAACTCCTTGTAGTAATTTTCTCCCAATTCTTCTAAATCATTAGAATTTCCATGAATAAACCCTTCACTAATCCACATTGCAACAACTTCATCCTTAGTAAAAATTCTACTTTTAGGAAGAAGAGAGTAGTACAGAAAGCACTGCTTCAGGTAAGAAGGCATATATTCATAGCTTAAGTATACTGTGTGGTTGAGCTCATTGGGCATTTTAGTTGTTGCCCATTTAGAATCATCCAAAACCTGCTGCCAGTCACGATGTAGCCCCCCTCTTTCACGCAAGAGTCCTCCCATCACTTTAACAGCAATTGGTAAACAACCACATTTTTGTACAATTTTCAGTCCGATGTCCTTTAGCGTACTGATGTGGTCTTCATCTATCTCACTTGAGCATACCTGCAAACATACGATACAAGGGACCGATACAATTAATTAACTATGTACCAAGATCCTCTAAGGCGCCCAGTTTTACGTCTTAACTATATACAAGGGACTAGTTGATGTATCAAGGTATGATTGACTATGCAATAAATACTCAAAGTACAGAAAGTACATGCCAAAAAGAAATGTTATTACTTCCTCAAAAAAAATGTTATTAAATATACTTACTTATCATTGTTGTACATTACGAAGATTTGTGCAATGGAACATACTGCCTAGAAAACATTTTTTATGGTCATGAAATTATCTTATCTCTCAAGCTCCTAAAATGCATAATACTACGCCAGACATTAATTACTAAAGTTACTCACTACATGAATATACGACCCATGTCTTTTCGCTGGCAGGGGTTCGTGTTATATTCTTTAGTTGTATTTGCAGGGGTTCACCAAAATTGTTATGACACTGTTGAGTAACTGAGCACTTGGATTTTCATCCATAAGTTGGAAAACGAGATTGGATAATCACAAAAAGTTAACTCACTACATGGACATACGACCAATGTCTCGTCATTGGTAAAAACGATACATATATAATTATCCAAATTTCCAATTATTCCTCAAGCTCGATTAAACAACATCGTGTCTCTGAACGTGTCTCAATTAGTGTTGTGGCATATTTCCCTGTTTAGCACCATGGTTTGTTGACACTAGCAAAGTAATCTTAACACGTAATTAATGGCTCATATTAACTTGGGAGAATCCTAACATTTCTCTTAATTAACTACATAGTACTATTAGCAAGTAGACGGAGATAATGAAAGAGATTTAACGTCTAATTAAGTACAGACCTGCTTCTTGAGCAATAACCAGGCGTCATCGGGCACTAATGTGTCGACGTGGTGGTAGGGCCGTATAGCTGTCACCCCTTGGGCGACACGTTCATCTCTAGTTGTGATGAGGACACGGCTGCCTGAAGCAGCAGCATTGGCTAAGGGTATTTTGAGCACACCCTCCCACGCTCCATTGTCCCACACATCATCCATTACAAGCAATGTCTTATGGTCCTTCAAGGCCTGCATTAGGGCTCGGTGAAGCGCGTCCTTAGCATTTCCGGCCAGCTGGGAGTTTCCACCGGCACCGATGATGGCTCTTCTCAGTAGCTCAACCTCATTGAAGTTTTGGTTGACGCTCAACCATATCTTTTTACTGAACCCGCGTTGGATTGCCTCGTCATTGAAGACCTTCTGGGCGAGGGTGGTCTTGCCGATCCCACCAACACCTACGATAGCAACCACCATGATGCCATTGTTGACATCCTTTCCCGTCTGCATGATTTGGGCCACCAGTGCTCTTGTGTCTTCTTCAATCTTGTCTCCAACAATAGCCGACCGGTCAAAGTCCCCTACCGTCTCCCGGCTAGGATTACCATGATGAGAAATGCGAACATTGCTGCTATGATCCAAATAGGACCCGAGATTGACGAAGTTGAAAGCAGCACTTCGCTCCTTGATGTAGTCAAGCCTCTTGTTGAGCTTTTTGATGCGGGTGCCGATCTCATGAGCATGGGAGGGATTGCGCATGCAGAAGAGCAAGGGGTTGAAACACCCTGCGTCTAGAGTAGTAGATGATCCACGCTCCATGGCCTTGAGCTGACAGAGGTCGAGGATGTCGGTAGCTTCATACATGGCACGCTTGAGCTGCCCCACCCACTCTTGAACGGTCTCATCGGTGATGTTCCTCCTGTCAGCATCAGCCAAGAAGTTTTTGAGGTCCCGGAGCTTGTCGGCCATCTTGTCGATCTCGCCGGAGACGCCCAGCACCGTCCCCACACCATCTGCTGCTAGCTGCGCGAGCATGTGTCCCACGTAGGATGTGAATGCATCCAGCACCATCGCCATTGCACTTGCTGGCTGTTGCTGCAATAGTAAAAGTGAGGTGAAATTCAAGTGGTAGCAGGAGAAACAAGGAGAACGAGCAAGAAGCTTAATTAATCTTGAACTGCCTCAGCAACCAAAGAAATATATAGCAGTTTAATCTACATACAGTTAAATTTTACAAATGGACACTTTACCCTGACGCTTTAGCCTTTAATGGTTTAAGCTTATCTACTGAATACGAACCCTCACGCTTTAATCTTAACACCCCCCTGAATTGCCCGTCTACTCATCTGCATATAGCTTAAGAATTTCAAACAGGATGCGCACCAATAACAATACAACAAGTAGAATAATCAGCCAGCAGTCAATAATCCCCTTTCCAATGACTGAAGGGAGGGGGCAAGAAAAAGGTTTAAAAAACAAATAAGAAGCTTAATTATATAGCTAGTAGAAAACTAAACTTTGAGATGGCTGGATGCCCTGTTTCATTCAGATGTGGAGACAGAGCAGCTCAATCATGGTGAAGAAATGTACAGGAAAAGACGAGGTGAAATTCAAGTAAAAAGGAGGAAGAAGTTGAAGTAGCTAGGTGAAAGTAAGCGTGCAAGGACACAGATTAATCTTGAACTGCCTCACCAACTGAAGAAATATACAGCAGTTTAGTTTCCAGTTACATTTACTATTGACGTGTTGGGAAATTACCCTGACGCTTTAATCTTAGAGTATTATCCATATACTGAACACTGACCCTGAGGCTTTGATGTTAGTAGAATCAGCTAGCAGTCAACAATATAATCCCCTTTCCAAGTAGTGAAGGAGGAACAAGAAAAACAACTTAATTAGCTAGCACTGTAGTACAAAACGCACCTTTGAGATGGACGTTCATTCAGATGTGGCGAGAGAGCAAGTGAATCATGGTGAAGACGTGGGGGTACCCAATGCACGCAGCAGCAGCTTGCCCGACGGCGGAGAAGATGCGCGTTGCCTCCGGCTCAAGTGAGGTGAAATTCAAGTGCTCCACAGACGATTCAGGCACGATGCCTAATTTGAACGGCAGTGATTAGCAAAATAATGCAATCTAACGGATGATTAGACCCATCGTGCGATGATCGGGCAGAAGCTTGTCGTCCCTATAGCAGTGCTCATCCGCATATGGCTCAAGAATTGAGACAAACAAACAGGCTTCTGATGGCCAAACAACAACTTTCATCAATCAGATTTACATGCCACATTTTTTTGTCAGCAGTTAGCTACAAGAATGAGGTAGCCGTCTCGCTAATATAATCCCCTTTCCAATTACTCAAGGAAGGAGGAACAAGAAAGAAAGACAGAAAAAACAAACCTTTTGAGTTGGACGGAACGGATGCACTGTTCACTCAGATCTCAAGACAGAGCACCCCTGCTCAATCATGGTGAGTGAAGACCTCCGGTGCAGCTTTGCCGCGGACGGCGACGGAGGAGAAGATCGATCTGGCAGAAGCTCAGCTCCACCTGCCATACTCCGGCGCGTCGGCTACGGGAGCGGCATTTGAGCTCCTCGTCCGGCCGCGCGGCGCCTCCGCGCACAACAGCTCAGCTGCGACAGCTCCTCTGTCGCGTCGCCACCGCGCGCGCAGCAGAAGCAGATCCGCAGGAGCCAGAGCAGGTGTGTGTGTCTTCTCCGGCGGCGGCAGAGCAAGATGTGGGGGAGCGTTGGTGAGTGAGTGAGTGAGGTCTTTGGATAGTCTGAGGTCGTCGCCTCGTCGGTCTTTGTTTTTGGACGCTCACGTAGTAAATGGCACTTTTAGTCTTTTCTTTTTTTTTGAGAATTTGGCATTTTTAGAGCATCTACAGCCGGGCTTCGCAAATCCGGGCCTTCGAACGCCTGCGTACGCTACCGGGCACGTCTACGGACAGTGACCGATCACGCCTCAAATTAGCCACTCTGCATCCGAGTCTCTCGTATTTCAACCCCTAGATCCATACAAAGCATGCAAAAAAAATCCTACGTACTGCACTAACTAATATTAGCCGTCGGAGATGTCGGCGACGTCGGTGTCGGGCGCCGGCTAGACGGGCGCGTAGGAGGGCTCCAGCTCATCCTCCTCTTGCTCGACCTCATCCATGTAGGCGAGCATCTCCGTCTCCTCTGCGGCCTCCACCTCCTACCGGTGACAGCGTCTGCAGATCCGTGTCGCCAGCTGCTCCGCCTCATCGAGGATGGCCTGCTGCTCCGCCTGCAGATCCGTGTCGCCAGCGTCCCCCACATCATCCTCTTCCTCCAACTCCTCCGGATCCACCGCATCCGAAGGTAGCCCCACGGCGATCCAGGCATCACCTTGCCCGGATTTGCTCAAGGAGCTCGAGCAGGCGCTCTGGTGTAACAAATGGCTGGCTCCTCACCTGGCGACATAGGGGCATGGCAACTAGGCGGACGGGGAGTGGAAAGTGGCGGCGACAACGGGTAAGCGGAGGGAAATGTGGATGATAGGGTTTCGATGCCGGCGGTCGACTTAAATATAGGCACTACGCCGCCCACCGGAGTGGCGCCACGCAGCGACATCGGTCCGGCGGAGGAGACGAGCTTCGAACCGACAGGTTTTCGGGCGTTCTCGCGTGGGACCCCGTCATCAGTCAGACGTGACGGGTGCGCCCTGGCGCCCTCATATCCAGCCCAATTTGGGCTGGATATGAGGAGTGTCGGTTAGCCCGGGCGTTTGAAGCCCGTTTAAGGCACCTGTCTGGATCAGATTTTCGTGTCCGGTTAGTGACCGGGCGAGCCGCCCGAACGTTTGAGACCTGTTTGGAGCGCTCGGCTGTAAATGCTCTTAGGTGTGACACCCAAAATTTTTAATTGGATTTTTTTTCAAACTTTTAATTTTTATTTGAGGAGGGTATTTAAATTTTCTTCTAAAGAACCACCCTCTCAAAAATTTTCTTTTATGGCAAGTGTTCTATTTGGATTCGCCCAAGACTTGATTTTGGTCTTGGAGGTTTTTCCTTTTATTTGGACTCAAAACCAAATGCTTTTCACTTGGGAAATTTCTTTTGAAAAATCTTTTAAATAGCCCCATGGCATTTTCAAGTGATCTTTTGCTCTTTCAAAAATCTCTCTTGCCATGACCTAAGTGGAAATCCACTCCCATAAACCTTCCCTCACCTTTGGATCATGATTTGCATCAAATCCAGCAAGTTGAACCTCCCCATATGATTATTTTTCCATTTAAATCTTATCAAAACAATTTCTGCCTTCCATTCTAGCTATTGGAGATTTACAAAGGAGCTACCATTTCTGTTTTGATTTTTGCCTCCAAACCTTTTCCCGATCCTAGTCCTTTGAACCCTCAACCTAGATCC
This sequence comes from Triticum aestivum, assembly GCF_018294505.1. Lineage (NCBI taxonomy): Eukaryota > Viridiplantae > Streptophyta > Magnoliopsida > Poales > Poaceae > Triticum > Triticum aestivum. The sequence goes on from NC_057814.1 coordinate 642,342,774, forward strand.
ATGAAGATCCACTGGTCTTCAGTTCAAAATTTTCAAACTATACTTGCTGCAAGTTTGGACCAGATTTGCCAAATTTGATGAAATTCATTCAAATCCTTCTCCAAAAATTCTGGGAAAAATCACGCAGCCTCTGGGTTCATTGAGAGGTCACCTCACCAAGTCCCAGCCCCAGGAAAATTTTTCTTCATGCCAAATCATTTCGTCGAACACCTACTGGACACTGTTGCTGTCATTGTTCAGTTAAGTTCAGAGAACAGTTTCAGTGCACTGTCGTTTTCTTCAGTGTTCGATCTCAATCTCGCCAGTACCCTGGTGTCGCCTTGCTCCCCGTCCCCTCCCCCTTGTTCCTGCGCCGCACGATCCCCTGGAGCCTTGCGGACGTCGGCGACGAGCAGGAGGTGGTGCGCCGCCCCGTGACCGATGCCAGCGGCGGCTTTGCGGCCGCCAGAGAGAGGCGCGGCGCAAACGGCGCCACCCAGCGCCGCCCAAGCCACCGGAGATCGCCGCGTGGTCTTCCACTCCCCAGAACGCGCTGCCACTCTCGTCGTGAACCGCTGGGCGCGGAGCGCGCTCCCTGCCGCCGTCGTGCCCGTGCGGCCACCCCACCGTGGACCGGCGCCATTACGCCAAGCCCGACCCAGTTTAGCAGTGGAACGGCACCAGTAAACCTCTCTGATGCTGCCTGGCCACTCAAACCCCCTGCTCAACCACTGCCTCGCCGTAATCGCTCGCCGGAGATTTCCCGTTCACGGCCATCCCCTCGAATCGCCTATAAATAGAGGCCCCGAGCTCCAGCTAGTGCCCACACCACCTCTACACCCCACCTAGACCCTGCCTAGCCACTGGGAGAGCCTCGGGGAAGTCGCCTTCCTCAACTCCGGCCGCCGCGACCCGCCACGGGATCCAGCTCGATTCGCTCCCGTGCGTGCACCCCTGCCTCCCATCTCTTGCCAGTAACCCTCTAATGCATCCCTCCTTCTGACCCGCGCTTCAATTCGAAGTTTGCAGCACTCCACCGGAGATCCCCACCATCGCCCGAGCCGCCGTCCGCCGGAGAAAGTGTCGCCGTCGACGTGGTGCTCTCCGACGCCCAAGTCCACCACCCACCGACACGGAAGGACACGCTGAAGCTCTTGGTACACTCCGATCCCCCTGTCTCGCCGTGGTTCGACGCCGGCGACCACCGCAGTCTTCGGGCGCCGGCGAACTTTTTAAACCTGACATGTGGACCCCCCCTGTCAGCCTCTATTCTCTTCTCCCCCGAAACGTTTTCTGTTGGCGCCTTCGGGCAAATACATTTTCCCTTAGAGCTGGCGCGTTTCTTTCCGAAGCGTTTTCTGTTTTCTCAGTTTAACCCCTGAAACTTTTCTGTTTCATTACAAATGAGTCCCTGGACAGAAACTCTTGTAACTTTTTAATAAAAAGTGATTTTTTAGTGATTCTTTTTCTGACAGTCTTAAAATTTTGTCTAGTTTTTTATGGGATTTATTTGGAAATTTTTTGGAGAATTTTTTATGCACGCGTTGGTTTTCACGTTAGTGCCCGTTTTCGTTATGCCGTAGGTTCCGGGAGAGGTGACGGAGCCGCGAACTTCGCCGAGCTAGACTCCGACTTCTCTGAACCAGGCAAGCATGTTTGAACCTTTGATATGATAGATGTTTTGCATGTTTGCGTGAGAGGTTGTGCGTGGCATATGAGTGTCAGTGAGTACCTCGTTGCTCGTGAGGCAACGACCCGCATGTTCCAAAGTTGCGATGATCTCTGGTGAGAGATGGCCTAACCATGTGGTGACATGAAGGGCAGCAAGGTGGTACTGTTGTAGCATACCAGCCTTGCGTCATCCGACAAATTCCGACGTTAACGTGAACGGAGTCACGTTATCGTTCTTCCCCTTCCGTGCTACCACATGTTTTCTGCCAGAATGCGGTTTAGTAAGTTGGTAACCTCTTTCCGTGTACACACCAAACAGAGGGGCCGGGATGATGGTTCCATGGTCCTGGATTAAAGCCAGTCATCCGGTCAGGGGGCATGGGTGTTTCCGGTTGGGACCGAGAGGGGGCACCCCTTAGAGCGCGCGTATAGAAATTTGATCCCATGCTACGCGAGGTTGTAGCCTCCCCGTCTCAAGGTTTTTCTTGAACGTTGCCGAGGGTGATTCCTGGCTTCGGAATGTTGAATGGGTGTGTACTGGTTAGATGTGTTTCTTCCAAAACACCGTAAACGGAACTAGTCCCCGTGACTACTGAAATCCGTTGGCTGTGGTTAAAGTACAAACTCTGCAGAATCAAATCCTTCCGAGTCATCGTATCCTTGATCAAGTAGAGTGATCAGTATATCCATATCTATCCTCGTGGAAATTTATCCCCGGTGAACAAGCTCAAGTGGTAAATCCAGTTTAATTGTTATTCCTGTGGATGGACTAACCTTTTTTTGTCTCGTACTTGTAATGATTTATATTCTCGAGCTACCGAATTATTGAGCTGCGATATAAGCCCTTTATGTGATGTCGCTCAGACGTCCGACTGTGGCATGATTGTCTTTTACTTTCAATATAAGCCCTTTATGTGATGTCGCTCAGACGTCCGACTGTGGCATGATTGTCTTTTACTTTCAATATAAGCCCTTTATGTGGTGTCGCCCCGACGCCCGACTGCGACATTATTATTATCCTTGCAGTTTCCTCTCGAGGAGTCATTCAGACCCTCGTTTGGCACCCAGTATTTTATTTTGAGATTTCGGGAGAATTACCGCCCGACTTCTCTGTTTTTTTCCCCATGCATTATTGTCTCTATGTCAGAACGCACTTGTTATTCCGTTCTTAAGCTTCATGTTTACATTTGTTATATCTTATGTCCGAACTGTCTTGTGAGTACTTTCATAGTACTCACCTGGCTTGTTGATTTGGCCAGATGTTGACGAAGGCGATCTCTTGGATGAAGAGTTTGATAGCGAGTCCCACACCTAGAGGAGTCCCAGTCAGTCCCGTGCGATCCTGGATATTGGTCACTTGTATTATATACGCTTCCGCCACCCGCAATAAATCTCCTCGAGCTTCACTCCGACGCTCGAAGGGCTGTAGTCTTCAGGAGTCATATCACCCGCTCCGCTGTGATATTTCCACCACCGTTGTTATCGTGAGTTAGTAGTTATGCCACCCTATCCGCCGTTATGTTTTATCAGCGTGCATGTAATAAACTGTTGAGCAGTCTCCGCTCAACCTTGTATTATATTCAGTACTCCTGATATTTTTCTTCTGTGACCAAGATATTGTCTACCAGTAAGAAGGTATTCTTCTTTACTGGTCCGTAAAAGGGATTGGTCTCTCAATAAATATTTTATTGAAAAACCGGTCGTGACATTAGGTTTGACAACATTTTTGAGAAACTGATGGCAACGACATGGTAGTTTCTCTAGAGAAGGCATTTCTCGTTTTAAAACTTTGGTGGTTTGATCTCTCTTTACAGATAAAACTGCCATCAAAATGACGTTCGCTTGCCACCGCTGTCTCAGATAGCACCAGCTGGGTAACATTACCGTTGTTTTTTGCCGAGTCTAGTAAGATCTTCTGTGCGCTAATTCATGTTAGTTACCCTATATTATTTTAGACTTATCATGTGGTAAATAATTCATGTTAGTTTCTTCAGAGAAGGCAGTAGAGCTGTGAGCATAGTTTTTAATAGCGCTAAGCATCTTAGCGGCGGACCACTTCCAAATGCTATAGCGTGCTATAGTGGAGCTATAGCGCGCTATTTAAAATGTTTGCTCATTTATTTGGATCAAAGTCTCTTAGCGCAAGACCTTTTGTAAACGCTATAACGTGCTATAGCGGAGCTATTTTAAAACAATGGCTGTGAGGTGGGTCGATGATGTGGGAGAAAAGAAGTTTAGTGGGATGAGTAAGGTGATCATGGCAGCAATACCGACCACGGGTGGTGATCGGCTCTATTGCTAGGAAAAGGAGGTCGATATATGCTAATATTTTCAAAAGGTTGAAGAATAATTGACAAATGGGTGTGCAATGCAAGTCATGCAACACGTAAATGTGGCTTGTGAAAGATATCAATTTAGCTGTAATGCTTTCATCCAAATCAAACTAGACTGAACCTAAACAGTTTACATAATAAGAAAAATAACAGTGATCCTTTTTCTTGAGGGGAACTAACAGTGATCCTAATAATTGGGGTTGCATGCCCACACACGTCAGGTCACATGGCCTGAGCGAGCAATAAGGGAGTAGGCCCCACTACCAATTATCAATGCAGGCTGTACGAGCGAGCATAGGGTGTTTGGCCCGGCCCGCTGACGCACATGTCGGGCGCTACTGCTCGACGAGTTGTTCGAGTTGTTCTTTTTAAAAAAAAAAAGGTCTGGGACTGCATTAATAAACGTGAAAGCAATAGTACACATACAATCAAGACCCTCAAATAAACTAAAAATAGCAAACAAGCCACTGAATCTCATGAAAAAGACCCTAATAGAGAACAAGAAAAGTGATCGGGTCCTTAGCTCCTCCTCGAAGGATTCAATCATCGCCGACGTCGGGGACGGACCACTTGGTCCCGTGAGATCAGCGCGATGACCACCATGGACTCCAACATGGAACTGTATGTTGCCTCCTATTTGGCGCGTTCGCCGAGTGGATAGAAAATGGTCGTCATTCAACCAACCGATTTGAGGGTTTCTTGGAGGAGACCGGCGGGCCAACAAGGGTGCCGTAGCTCCTTCAAGACCACCATCGAGATGTGCTCAGGATCCCCATCAGCTTCATTCGGATAGGAGCCAAAAGCCCTTTCCCAGATCAGGGGACACCAACACCTTCGTCGAAAGCTGGGATCAGGCAAGGCACAACTCTAGGAGACAAGACCGTGAGTCGAGGCCCCTCATCCTGCCACTCCCCTCATGGCCTGCAAATGCATAGGGTTTAATTGTAGCTTTTCCGAATAAGAGTATCGATCCCACATGAAGCACAGGAATTGGATTTTGTCTCTTTGTAGTGACTTATGGGATTATACCTGCAAGTAATTGTAGACTCAAAGCAAAATGAGGGCGAAGATAAATAATAGTTTTGAGTAACATGCAAGAGTAAATTAATTGCATAAAAAGTAAATGAAAGTACTCTAACAAGTAACAATTGGGAACTAACAGTGGAATAAAGCGTTCTCAGTGAGTCTGGAATTCCCATTGTCTATCGCGACTTATGCTACGGCATAGTACTAACTGGATACTTGAGCCACTCTTGACGTTTGCGCTTGGCGGTTCCAGTATAGAATATGTTCTACCCTAGGCAGACTTCATACCACACACACCAGTACCGTAGTTTCCCCATGCGGATTATCACCACGGTAATTCATGGTGTCTTGGACTGGTGGGTGCTCACACATCTTCACACACATGGCGCAAGGGAGGCATGAATCCAAAGACTTGACGCCCACTCCAAGATTTAGTAGTCGTCTACCCCATAGTTTTCTTAGATGCAACCGCCATATGTGTAACCCTAGATTCCTTGCTAGCCATATAAACCAGGGGAACGACTCGTAAACAACAAATAACAAGGATCTCGTGGTAGATCAACCTATAATATGTACTCCCTGGAAACAAATACAATGAAAGAAGGAGTAGAGTATTATCTTTTCAAGAGAGCCTGAACCTAGGTAAACACCGTGTCCCCCTGTTACCGTCGCACCAAGGCTACCTATTCAGGACCCCTTACCCGAGATCTGCTGGATTTGACTCCATTATTGGTTGCCAATGAAGGTCCCTCTGAGTAGTCACAGGTTTGATTGCGCAGCAGATCAACGACGAGGTCGACTCTGGCACGACTTTCCTGCCAGGACAGATCTTCGTCTCCGGCAGCATCTCCTTCCTTCTCGACTCGACCGGCCATCTTGGTCAGGTCATTTCGCCCTAGGATTGATCATTAGATTCCGAAACTTGGAATACAACGCAGATTCCATGACGAGCTCGTCTTTACAAACTGGGAGTCAGACCTACTCAAGGACAAAATTGCTACTCCTTTCCCAGCTCTAGAATTAAACCCGATCCAGGACGTCAGCGAAAGCCTCACCTCATATCTGACCTCTTCACATCAAGCTAGGATCCGGGCATCACGCCAAACAGCCAGACACTTAACCTGGCTGGCAAGGAAGAGCCCAAGGCCATGCCAGAACGGATCTCGGGGTATATTTAGGATGAATATTAATTTTTGGATTGTAGTATAGACAATTAATAGCTTATATTGGTGAATATGTATGATGGTCTCGCTTCTTCGCATGCAATTGCAAAATTGGAGTAATCTGTGAGACAAAATGTATGAGGGGTTGATTGACTTGGACATGTGGTTTATGTAATTTTTATATACAAAGGGGATACCCACTATTTGAGGATTAGTCTAAATTCTTATTATGGTGATTTAGCTGAGATTTATCTGAGGATTAGTATAATTTCGATGGTGGCATGGTTGTTTGGCGTAGTTTTGCACTGAGTTTTGCTGGCCCAACAATCGCCGAATTATTTCTTTCGCACCAATTCTGGAGACTCATTTTATCTTATTTTCTTTTTCTTTTTTCCTTTTCCCTTTTCCATTGTTTGTTTTTTTACTTCTTTATTTTGCTCTGTTCCCCCTTTATTACCTTTTTCATTAGTAAAAAACATATCTGTCTTTGTGTTTATATGAGTATTTGTGAAAAAGAACACAACAGGCAAGTTTTAAAGCCTGATGAATAATTTTTAATACACATTGAACGAGTTTGTAAGCCGGTGAACGGTTATGTAATACATGCTGAACATTACTTTAATACATGGTGAATATTTTTTCAGCCCGGTTAACATGTTTAATTTTCTTTTGAACATAAAACATGTTTTAATAAATGGTGAATACTTTTTAAGACACGGTGGACATATTTAGTAGATGATGGACAATACACGCTGAGCATTTTTTAAGACATGGTGTGTGACTGCTGCATGTTATCCAAGCAACGTCGTCTGCCATTCCCATCAGCAGCAAGCTATCGAGCAACCGAGCCATTGCAGCTCGTCCATGGGGATCTCTGCGGCCCCATAAGCCCTGCCACGCACGGCAGTAAAAAGTATTTCCTACTGTTGGTCGATGACATGTCGCGTTACATGTGGATTGTGCTTCTGAAGAGTAAAGATGAAGCGCTCCGGGCAGTAAAAAAATTTCAGGCAACAGCTGAGCTTGAATCCGGGCACAAGTTGAAGGTTTTGAGGACAGATAGAGGGGGAGAGTTCACCTCAAATCAGTTTGCACACTACTGTAATCAGCTGGGACTTAATCACCACTTGACGGCGCCGTATTCCCCTCAGCAAAATGGCGTTGTCGAGAGGCGAAACCAAACTGTAGTTGGTACGACCAGAAGCTTGTTGAAGAGCATGTCAGTCCCAGGCAAGTTTTGGGGAGAGGCAGTATCTACAGAAGTATATTTGTTGAACCGAGCTGAGACTAAAAGTGTGAATGGCAAGACCCCATACGAAGCTTGGCATGGAAAGAAACCAAATGTCGAGCATCTGCGAACACTTGGTTGTGTGGCACATGTCAAGAAGGTGGGCAAGCACCTGTCGAAGCTCGATGACCGCAGCTCGCCCATGGTGTTCATCGGATATGAAGCACCATCCAAGGCATATAAGATGTATGATCCGGTTGGAAAGAAGCTCCACATCACTCGAGATGTCGTGTTTGAGGAAGAAAGGAAATGGGAGTGGGGCCAAGGTGAGTCCCAGGAGCAGTACATCATTCCCAGCTTCGTATTTGAAGTTGCACAACCAGCAGCGGTCAGCGGAGAACCAACAGGTGCAGCAACTCCTACGGCATCCAGAACTGCTGCCACTGCAGAAGAAAATGCTGCCACGGCAGCTTCTCAGACCCCCAAAATGCCTGCCACGGCACCCATTCCTACAGCAACGCCCCACTCAGCTATGACTCCTACAATGCCTGCCACATCAGGGTCTACTTCATCGTGGAGTACGCCGGTTGGGCCACAAGGAAAACGCTTGCTTGAGGAGTTGTATGATGAGACCGATGAGGTAGAGACACAGTACTCAAACTTGTGTTTTCTCGGAATGGAGGAACCTGCAAATTTTTATGAGGCGAAGAAAGAGAGCAGTTGGCAGCAGGCTATGCAGGAGGAGATGAACTCCATTGAGGAAAACGACACATGGGTGTTGACCGATTTGCCAAAGGGGCACAAGGCCATTGGATTGAAGTGGGTCTATAAAGTGAAGAAGGACTCTGGAGGTGCTGTGGTGAAGCACAAAGCACGACTTGTTGCAAAAGGATATGTTCAGCGGCAAGGTATTGACTTTGATGAAGTGTTTGCGCCGGTAGCTCGCATTGAGACCGTGCGTTTGCTTGTGGCCTTGGCAGCTCAGAGAGGGTGGGAAGTTCATCATATGGATGTGAAGTCGGCCTTTCTAAATGGAGACTTGGAAGAGACCGTATATGTTGAGCAACCTTCTGGTTTTGTCAAGAAAGGAAGTGAAAGCAAAGTTCTGAAGCTTAACAAGGCATTGTATGGTCTGCATCAAGCACCCCGGGCATGGAATGCTAAATTGGACAAGACATTGGCAGATTTGGGTTTTGAAAAATGTCCATATGAGCATGCTGTGTACAAGAGGAAGAAGGATGGTGCAATTCTGCTCGTGGGAGTGTACGTGGATGACTTGATCATCACCAGGGACAACACAAGGGAGATAGCAAACTTCAAGAACCAGATGAAGAATATGTTCAGCATGAGTGACTTGAGCCTACTCAGTTACTATCTTGGAATTGAAGTGAAGAAAACCTGACAAGGCATCTCGTTGTGTCAATCAGCTTATGCAGCAAAAATTCTGGACAAGTGTGGCATGGGAGATTGCAAAGCAACTCAAACTCCTATGGAGCAACGACTGAAATTGAGGAAAGTAAGTGACTCTCCACTAGTTGATTCAACTTCTTATCGAAGCATAGTGGGAAGCTTGAGATACCTAGTGCACACTCGTCCGGATATATGCTATGCCGTTGGGTATGTCAGCCGGTACATGGAGCAGCCGTCTGAAGAACACATGACAGCGGTAAGACATATTTTGAGGTATGTGCGAGGCACTCTGAATCATGGGTTTCTATAAGAGTGAGGAGAGGAACCAGCTGAAGTTTGTTGGGTTCAGTGATAGTGATCATGCGGGTGACATCAATGACAGAAAGAGTACCTCGGGTGCCATCTTCTACATTGGTTCAAACCCAATCAGCTGGGTGTCACATAAGCAAAAAATTGTGGCCATCTCCTTATGTGAAGCTGAGTATATAGCAGCGGCATCCGCAGCATGTCAGGGCATATGGCTGGGGCATTTGCTTGCTTATTTACTTGGCGAAGATTCAGTTCAAGTTGTGCTCAAGGTGGACAACCAATCTGCGATATCTCTGAGTAAGAACCCTGTCCACCATGATAGAAGTAAACATATTGATCTTCGCTATCATTTCATACGGGATTGTGTTGAATCGGGCAAGGTCAATGTTGAGCACGTGAGAACTGAAAACCAGCTTGCTGACATCCTTACAAAGTCTTTGGGGAGAGTGAAATTCCATGAGATGAAGGAGAAGATGGGGATGAAGGCGCTGGAGAAAGAGCAACAAGGTTAAGGGAGAGAATGTCATGAAATTAACCTCGTTGCATTTCTTGGTTTCTGTTACATTGGTTTTCACGTTCCTGTAGGATGGCACGTTGCTGTGATGTAGCATGTGTCCGTAGCGTTCCAGTTTATAGTTTGCTTGTTGTAAATAAGATAGGGCCTGTCATGTGCATGCGCACGCACAGGATTAGGTTGAGTCGTAGTAGTCCTGGTCAGCTTCCGAGCGATCTTCCGTGGGATGGCACGGGTAAATAGGATCGAGCGGAAACTTAGCGATGGAATAGGCCACGATCTGTTGTACGTGCTGCCTAAGAGAATAAGAAAAGAAACAGAAAAGAGGCAATCAGTGCGCGTCGCCAAAACCTGTGTGCTTGCCTTCTCTGTCTCGCGTGCGTTCGTGTTTTTTGTGTCCACCAGATTGCGTGCGTTTGAGTGATTCATGGGCTGAATTTCCTGACAGAGTCACACACGAGGACATCTGCGCACACCCATCGTAAGATGAGGACGAGTCCGTGTTGGCACCCGAGCAGTCGGCCCTCTTTGTCGAGGCGTGGAGTGATGCGGTCGGCTGCGGGCAGGATGGGAGTGAACGTGATCTTAACGCCATGATGGAAGACGCCGAGGAGGGGCGGCTCCAGGTGGTGCGCACGGAATCGGCCGAGGAATCCGTGGTCGGTGATGATGCCTCGCCAGCGCTTGCAGACGGCGGAGGCACGCGGGAGGGAGGATGGCTGGGGCGGGAGACGGAGGAGGATCTCCCCGAGCATGTCGTCGTCTTCCAGCACCGCCGCCCAAGAACTGCTGCGGCGGCGGATCATGGTGGCGCGCTGCGCACCAGCGTATGTCGATCTAGGGATGGAATCACTTGCACGGATTGATACAGGTTGGGTTGGAGTTGCCGTATGTCGATCTAGGGATGGACTCTTTGGCAATGCCAATTCAATGCTGTTACACTGTCCAAGTTAGTTGATTAATCTCCGCCATCTCTGGACTCCTTTTGCAAGCTGCTTGCAAAGACATCTTATATTGTGAGACATTTTACGGTGCATCATACTCCTGTAAATAGTGGGTAGTATATAGTTCATCCAATGGTCATTATTGATCCCTGTTTTTTTTTCTCTTGAGGACATTTTAGTAATTGGTTGTAAGGGTAGATTAGTCCTTTCTTAATGATAATGTTATTAATTAATAATATGGGTAATTGCTATGATTAATAACGTAAGTAATCACAGCTGGAATAGAATTGCCCTATCTTAGTTCGTAGGTTTCACTTCTCGTGCGTTCTTCATTTTTCTGCCGCCGCCTCTCTGCCCGGCAGCCGTCGCCTGAGTCGCACAGGGGCCGCCTCTCCTTCTCCCGCCCTCCGGTCGCTCCTTCCCCCGCCCATCGGTCGCCGTTTCCTGAGTCGCACTGGGGCGGCCGCTCCATCTCCCGCCCTGCGGGCGCCGCCGCAAGATCTTGGACGGGGCCCCAAGATCTTCAACGGCGCAGCCGGCCCGTGCCGCCCGGCGGCCCTCTCTCTCCATCGAAGGATCTTCGGACGGCGCCCGAGATCGGTTCCTCCGCACGTCGTGGTTGAGATCCCTCGCATAGGTATGTTGCCTCTGATGCTCCCCAAACACCATAGCTGGGCGCACATGGATGCTGGCTGTGCACGCAATACGAATTCGAAAATGGCTGCTGGGTTTTCTGTCCGTGTGGATGCTGGATTAGTAGTGTGTGAGAGGTTCCTAGTTCTTCTCATTTTTCCTAGCAAGGAATAGTAGTGTGTGTGAGAACTCTCAGATTATGAGTTTGATATTATGGGATGCATGTTACTTCTTACAAGAACATAATACAGATTTCTTAGAACATGAAAACGATGGGTTAAATACTATGGCCAGTAGGATTCTTGGCTGCTCAGAAAATTAGTAAGGATGTCAGAGATTATTGGTTCAGTTACAGATGATAATCGTTGACAATGTATAATTAATATGTTTTAGTTGCAGCGTATTTTCTTTCATGTAAATATGTAACAGGTTTTGCTGTTTCTTATGGCAGGATATCGGCATGGCTGGCGAAGGCATCTCGATAGATGAATTTATGGAGTACGACTCGATGGTCAGGCAGACATTTAAAAGTGAGAACGAAGCGTACAAGTTCTACTTAGGGTATGCGAAGAACAAAGGGTTTGGTGTTAGAAAGGGCGATCTGAAATATAAGGGAAACAAGGAAAATGCATACCGGAGGACGTTTGTGTGTTGCAAACAAGGATATCGTGACGTAAAGCACTTTGATGAAACCGACAAGAAAAGGACGCCAAGGGCACTCTCTCGGTGTGGTTGTCCTGCTCTTTTGCAGGTTGAGCTTCAAGAAAGCACTGGGTTGTGGTTTGTAAAGAATTTTGTTGACCAACATAGCCATCCATTCATAAATCCTGAGTTGTCACCTTTCTTGTGGTCTCATCGTGGCATGACCGATCCACAGAAGGCGGATGTCATTGAGTACTCGGTTGGTGGACTTCGCACACATCAGATAATGGATGTGATGGAGAAGCAGGCTGGTGGTTTGGGCAAGGTTGGATTTATATCTCGCGATCTGTATAACCATGTCGCGTTGGAGAAGAAGAAAAAGATAGAAGGTAGCGATGCTCAATTTATGCTGAACTACATGACAGCACAACAGATGAAAGACCCAGATTTTTTTTACAGATACACCGCAGACAGTGATGGGCATCTGCAGAACATATTCTGGGCAGACGCCCAATCTCGCTTGGACTATGTTGCATTTGGTGGTGTGGTGGTGTTTGACAGCACATACCGGTCAAACAAATATAGGTTGCCGTTTGTTCCATTTGTGGGGCTGAACCATCACCGCAGCACAGTCGTGTTTGGGGTTGGTCTTGTATCCGACGAGTCGGCTAACTCATATGAGTGGCTGCTTCAGGTTTTTTTGGAGGCAATGCACCAGAAGCATCCCATTTCAGCGATCACAGACGGCGACGTTTCAATGGCCAAAGCCATATCATTAGTCTGGCCTAGCACATATCACCGTCTGTGCAGCTGGCATATCGAGCAGAATATGGTGCTTCACCTCCGAAAGGAAAAGCTTAAGGAATTTAGGAAATTTATTTACTATGCCATGGAGGTTCATGACTTTGAGAGACGCTGGTTGGCTTATAAGAAGAGATTCAGAATCACAAGGAAAAAGAAAGATGCATGGATTCACAGGATGTACGAGCTGAGAGAAAAGTGGTCTGTAGCATATAACAAGGGAAGGTATTTCCTAGGGATGTTGAGCAATCAGAGGAGTGAGTCTCTAAACTCGAGGCTTCATGTGCACCTGAATAGGAGAATGAAACTCGTTGATCTCGTGCAACACGTTGAACACTGTGTGTCAGTTTTGCGTAGGAATGAAGCAGCATTGGACGCTGTAGCTTCGCACACAATCTCCTTCACTAGATTGACTGCCGATCCACTTGAGATAAGTGCCTCATCTATTTATACCCCTGTTATGTTCAGTAAGGTAAAGGACGAGATTGTCAACTTATCAAGATGGAATGTTCTTGAGGTGGAAGAGGACACTGGTTTGGTTAGCTATGGAGTTGCTCGCAAAGAGTCGGTGCACGTTAGGTTCCATGTCACATGTATTTTTGATGGATCTAAGATGGAAAGTGCATATTGTGGATGTAGGAAGATGGAAAGCGAGGATTTTCCATGTGCTCATATATTTTGCGTTTTGAAGTACAATGGGATATGCACCATCCCCGCATGTTGTGTGAAGGCTAGATGGACAATGCAAGCCAAGCCTGCTTTCAGTTCTGTGAGGAGTGCCAATACACATGTATGGTCAGAACAGATGGATAAGTACCATGAACTGCGCAATATGGCTAGTGAGGCTTTATTCACGGCCTCAGCTAGTGAAATGCAGTCAGAAAAGGTGATGGAGTACCTGAGGAGCATATTGGACGAGGGCAACAAAAATGATGGGAATACTGGCACGCCATCATTTGTTCCTATGCCGGCTTATTTTTCTGGGGCGCGGCAATGGTTTACAGATCAAGTCCAAGACCCTAAACCAATAATAAATCCCAAAGGCAGACCAGCCAAAGAATCGAATAAGAGGTTGAAGCCATTCCTGGAGAATTTGCAAGCAAAAAAGAAAACATTGAAGTAAGTGTTTGGTCATTTTGATGTGTACTGCATATGTTCATTTCTTGGTTGCAGCCTGTCAATATGGTTTACTTTTTGCAGGAAAGTTCATGGTCAGTTGAGTAGGGGGAGGAAGAAAAAAGTGAACAATACTATAGAAGAAGCAGGAGAAGAAGAAGGAGGAGAAGGAGAAGGAGAAGAAGAAGAAGAAGAAGAAGAAGAAGAGGCGGCAGAAGAAGAGGATCGTGCTAAGAAGAGGAAACCGGTGAAGTAAGTTTTAAAAAAAATTCATGTATCTTGTCTACTGTACTTGTGCAAGTCGAACTGTTGTTGAAGCATGCTAATATGTGCAATTTAAACAATGTTTTGCACTACACAGGAAAGCTTCAGCAAAGGTGACTGAAGTTAGTATGATGACTCGGGGGAGAAAGAGAAAAGAGAACAATGACGAAGTGTGTGCTAAGAACAAAAGACCTTTCAAGTAAGTTTATGCATTTTCAGAAGTACATGTTGAACCCTGTGTCGATACCATGTTAATTTATTTGAGTTTGTACAGGAAAACGGCTGGAAAGTCGACAAGGGGGACAAAGAAAAGATGACAATGAAGCCACTTTCTGTTTGCCATTATTCTATCGAATTATTGGTCACAAGTGTTATACATTCAGTTTTTTACTACGGAATTTATCATCAGAGTTATATTTGTACTTTGAATGAGATGAATTTATCATCAGAGTTATATTTGTACTTTGAATGAGATGTACATGCACGCTACATTTTCCCGTTTATGAGATTGGAATTTACAAGATGCATCAGTGTTGACTCTTGTTGTTATTGTACTGCATGACTACGTACGTACGTGCCCATCTTCTCTTTGTGTTTGTGTGAATGAACATACTTGCAGTTTCTCTCGTGCTAATCCTTCTCACAGCGGTCATGCATGGCCGTACCAGTCGTACGTTATACATGGAATTGATTGATCATGTTTCCATAATTGATCTGAATGTTCGGACGCTTTCTGATGGACCATAAGCGCATCATGAGTCAGTAAGAGCAAGAAAACCACCATGAACTAGTACGTTCATTCGGTTCAACATTAATGATCTGTAGGTGAAATCTAGTCTTACAAAGTGGGGATTAAAATTCTAGCAACATATATTATCATCATGAACCAAAAAAGTATTGAGTATCTCCTACATTTGTATCTCTCTTCTTGTAATTTCTTTGCGAGTATTATGTCATTCGACGTGTCCTTCTCGCCTGTAGTAGGCAACTCTGACGCTAGAGCATATAGTTTGGTCTCTAATTCTGATATTTGTTGATCCTTCTCCTTCAGAAGCAAGGCCGCAGTAGCCAATGCATCTTCATGACAATTGTCCATTGCCGTTGTGCAGTAATTGACCATCTGTTCAGCGTAGTTGTTGAGGAGGTCTTCCCGAATGAACAATTTGCAACCCAGCTGCGTACATTAATAACATGGGGAGAAGTATACGTCAATAATAAAACACTAGGAAATTCGTTCGCAACAATGCATGAGCGTGACAACAGACCTCATGCATGTTGCATTTTAGGTAGCAACACCGCGTGTTATAATCAGTGTAATAGATGTCTCGGACTGCTGGCTCGTGACAAGCACATAGCAACTCAGGCAAATCAGGATCATCTGCAATACAAAAAATATATGTAGAACTGAAACTCACTGCTTAACGATCGAACAAAATATACAAAAAATGACCCAAAAAAATATAAGGGGATATAAAGGAATGCCAAATCAATAGTATGCTTCATCTATGCTAGTATGCCTTTCCATATGACACTCCAGTTGTGTGCAGCGGTCAAATTGTATACATCATATATTTGCACAACATGAAATTAAACTGAAATGAAGATGCATCAATTTGAGCTCAATAGATAGATATTCATCTCAAAAAATATAAGGGGATATAAAGGAATGCCAAATCAATAGCTTAGGAACTCGACAAAAGAAAGAGATGGGGGCCAATGGATCAATGGGTCGGATGCGAGTACCTGCATCGGCCGCGACAGATCTGTACGGCACTGGTCGGCGGCGCGTAGGGCCTTGACGGCGACGGGGCATGCCGGCGACGTCTCGCCTTAGTCCTCCCCGTCGGCGACCCGCTCCACATCCCGCAGCTTAGGAGGGGAACACGGGCGGCGGGGACATTTAGCCGCCGACCACAGCCGCCTAGGAAACCGGGGAGGGGCGGCGCCCGCGGTGCTGGCTCCTCCGAGTACGGCGGCCTGCATCGGACGGCGACGGGGCATGCCGGCGACGTCTCGCCTTAGTCCTCCCCCTCGGCGACCCGCTCCACATCCCGTAGCTTAGGAGGGGAACACGGGCGGCGGGGACATTTAGCCGCCGACCACAGCCGAACACGGGCGACGATGGCTATTGAAAAAACAAATGATCACGTTAAATTCCACTAATGCCCTTCACTTGTTTTTCGGGGGAACCAGCCCGCGTTTTCGTTAAACAGTGAACTACCGAAACTACCCCTGATCGTAAAATATACTACCAGAAATCTGGAGTAGTATTTCCATATCTGGGCCATCCATACAGAAAAATGAACGGCCAAAATTCATCTGATGCACCGTAAAATGTCTCTATATTGTAAGGACGGAGGGAGTACATCAGAGCATTGAATTGTTAAAAAAATTATCTCTGTTATACGTGACTCCTCAGGCAGCCGCCTCCTCCCCATCTAGGGTTCCTCTGCCTCCCACCGGTGCCGTCGTCGGTCCGCCTCGTCTCCGGTGGCCTTAGGGTCATGGTAGCGCGGTGGACCCCGACCCTTGCCGTGGGAGGGCTCCGTTTTTAGACGTGTCTTCGAGATTTGTTAGGGTTTGTGTCCAACTCAGGAAGTCGAGAAGGCGGCGGCTCCCTGAAGATGGAATAAGGTTCTCCCCGCCTAGCCCTCGTTCCGATGGTGCGTTTAGCATCGTCGGTGGACGTGCGGATGTGTGTCTCCGGTGGATCTGTCCTTCGTGGATTCGCTCGGATCCGTTCGTCGTTCATCTACGTTCGTGTGTTTTCAGGATGGATCCTTCCGATCTACGCTACTCTTCATCGGCGACGGTTGCTGTTCTGGTGCGCTGGTCCTATGGGGCCTTAGCACGACGACTTCCCGACTGTCTACTACAACAAGTTTTGCCCAACTCCGGCGAGGGAGGGGCGATGACGGCGGCGCGCCTTCGGCTCGCTTCAGTGCTTGTAGTCGTCGCTAGGTGCTCTACGGATCTGGATGTTATTTATATTATTTCTGGTGTTCGTTGTACTGCCATGATTAAAGATGAATAGATTGGATGTTTTCCCGCAAAAAAATCTCTCTGTTCTTTTCTTTTTTTATCTAGACATTGTTTGTTTTTTCTTTTTTCTGTTTTTTTGATAAAGGATGCTTTTATTATCTAGAATGTAGCATCAAGACGATACAAAGCATTTAGAGTATCACCCATTCTCTACATAACTAGGATGCACATAGTCAAACACCAAAAAATCTGACAAAAAACAAGAAAAAAATCCGACAATTTGACAACAGTAGAGTACTATAAACTGACACTATACCTATGTCGAAAGGGCTGGTGGACCAATCCGAAGATTATGTTGCCATCCACGTTGGGTAAAAACCTCCATAGCCACCTGCTTCAATCGCGTACACACCGCCTTCAATAGTGGTTGGTACTCCGATTGTTTTAGCATAGACCACGTATGAAACGAGTGAGTGCAACGGAAAATAACCTGCAGAGGAGAAGCATTTTTGTCCTTAAAAATCAAATCATTTTTGCATAGGCAAAGCGACCATAGTAAGGCATACGCTCCCACTCTTATTAGTGTTTTGAACCTATTTAAAATATGTCCAACTAATGACAAAAATATTGACAACATTTATGGGCGGATACAAATTTTCTTTTGATGTTGTTGTAAATGGCATGACCTTTTGAATTGCTACTATTCCAGATCAAAATGGGCACCAACCAAACCAAGGATATTCAAGGAGAATGTGAGTGGATTCGGTCCGATGTGGATGGGAAGATTATTCTCACTTGAATGCTAGCTGCTTCTTTTTTCTAACGAGAGAGACCGCATCTTCTCTTCTTTCACCACAGAGATTGATCTGATCCTTTTAGTGGCACTCCACGAAAGTTCATCAGAAAATAGCCGGTTCGCCAATCCGCTCTCACGTTCATGGACAAGGACTTATTACTATGTTTTCCCTTTTTCTTTTCTTTTAAGACTAGGAGCACGGATTATATTGTACTCCCTCCGTTCCTAAATATAAGTCTTTTTAGAGATTTCAATAAGGGACTGCATATGGAGCAAAGTGAATGAATCTACGCTCTAAAATATGTCTACGTACATCCGTATGTCATAGTCCATTTGAAATGTCTAAAAAGACATATATTTAGGAACGGAGGGAGTACGTAGGTAGCTTGGATATGTATATTTATTACCAGTAATAAATGTTTTGAATAATAGGATGATCAATATTAGAGGCGATCCAAATAATGACCAAACCCATTGGCAAACTAACCTCAAAGCAAATGCAAGTACAATTATACAAGCCTGATAAGAAGGATGCCTGTCAACAATACCAACTGAACAAATAAGAAATAGGCAGAGTGGGGGCTGTATATCATTTCTCCTTACATCACGAACAATGCCCGACACTTAGGATTAAATATTCTAACAAAACCCGTATACTTCATTCTGTAGAGTACAAACATATAAATACCATTATAGCACTAATGTCCAGCAAAGACCCACTTAGTGCTTCAAATACAGATACAATACAAAAATATAGAAAACTGAAAACTTATGTAGATTCATGTACCAAACAATTTGCATGCAGCGGAATTGGCACTCCTTGTTTCATGGTGCATCGTCTTGAGTGTTCTTCATGAGGCATCCCTCCACGCTCTCTTGATTTGTCATATAGCTCACCAAAGACCCACCACGAAGCCTATGCTCGTGACAAGATAAACAGATGACACATGATTTATATCTTCAAGGCTGCTTTGTTTTGCATCATTTGCCGAACAATTCTTGGAGAGAGGAGGACCACAAAGACCAGGGTTGGCCATGTATATATACATCTGATTGTCAAGAGTTTGTAGCTGTGGTCCAGATGGTATTGCACCTGATAGATTGTGGTATGACAAGTTTAAGTGGCTCAAAGAAGTTAGTGCCGACAAACCTGATGGGATTGCACCAGAAAATTTGTTGTATGATAGGTCCAGCGATTCCAAATGCTTTAAATCACCGATCTGATTTGGGATTGTTCATGTCAACTAATTGCTTGATATATTCAAATTGGTGAGGGCAATCAGTAAACTTATCTCCTCTGGGATTTGTCCTGTTAAACTGTTATTGGACAAATCAAGATTCACCAATAGCTTGTAGATTTCGAAACTATAGTCATGCTTTTGGTCTTTCGTGATTACTGGAATGCTCTCTTCAAAGTTGTAATCCTCTGTAGTGTCCTTGGATATTATGGTCATCATTGCCTTCAAGTTTGAGAGTGACCATGGTATGCTTCCTGATATATCGTTGCCTGATATGTCCAAATAATGAAGACGGGCAAGGGAAGTGAGATTGTCCGGAATATGGCCACTGAACATATTGATCTCAACCTCAAGATTTGCAGCAGGGGCATTTTCTCGGGTAACCACATTGGTAATCCTCCAGAGAAACTATTGTGTGAAAGATCGAGGAATTTTAATTGTGATGCACTTTGAAGAATTTCTGGGAATTCACCGGAGAGATCATTGTTGTTCAAGGCTAGACTGAGCATTTGGGAGCCAAACTGATTTGTAGAGTTTGCACCAAACTCCTTGAAGCATTGCATAACATCTCCTGTGAACTTGTTTCCTGGTAGGTCCAGCCGTTGCAGACTAGCCAATCGGCATAAAGATGATGGTATCATGCCTCCAATCTGTTTATTTGAAAGCAACAACTCTTCTAGAAATGGAGCTTTCAGGTCTGAAGACAATGCCCCTGAGAGAAAGAGTTTGATGATAGGTTCAAGCGGACTATATTTATTGGGAGCAACGGGACTTGACTTGTAAGGTTGTTCGACCCGAGATATATATGGTCAGCCGCCATGTGTTGTAAATTTTCTGGTAATGAGCCATGCAACTTGTTTCCCGATGCATGCAAGAATGAAGCTCGGGAAAATGTCAACCAGAACCAATCAAGAATAACATCATCCAGGTTTGAATTTCCAAGAACAAGAACATCAATGTCAATCTGCCATTTGAGCCACTTTGGAAAATGAGGTCTAAAATGGCATGAGGGAAAACCTACGACCTTCAATCTAAATAGAGGAACCCATTTTTGGTTGATAGATAGTTTCAACGAGTTGTATGACAAGTCTAGATACTCTAAATTCAATAGTCCTGCAAAATCCTCCTCTGTGAGCACATTGTTTAATTTATTATAGCTAAGGTCCAAATGCTTTAAATTGCCCAAACTTGAAGAATGCCTTCTCAAGAGCACACCACTGAAGTTCTTGCAGCCAAGGTCTGACAACTTCAAATTACGTAAACTCTCAAAATGTTCCTTGAGGAGTACACTGTTGAAGTTGTTGTAGCTGATGTCCAACCATTCCAAATTACAAAAACTTGGAAAATGTTCCCTGAGGAGCACACCGCTGAAGTTGTTGTAGCTGAGGTCCAAAAACTTCAAATTACCTAAACTTGTGAAATGTTCCCTGAGGAGCACGGCGCTGAAGTTGTTGTATCCTAGGTCCAAAAACTTGAAATTACCTAAAACTCGCAAAATGTCCCTTGAAGAGCACACTACTGAAGTTGTTGTAGCTGACGCGCAAACTCTCTAAATTACCTAAACTTGTGAAATGATCTTTCAAGAGCACACCGTTGAAGTTATTGTATCCTAGGTCTAGTTCTTTCAAATTACCAAGTGCTCGAACTCCTACGGGTAGAGGGCCAGCCATCATGTTTCCAGATGCACGGAGAACACTCAGATTGGTCATGTTCCTAATCCAAACGGGTAGATTTCCGGTCATATTTGTATACTGTACTGACAACTCTTGCAATGTATTCCATGAACACATTGGCAATCGATCCATGAACTCAGACATGCTCGTGTTAATGTTGTTAAAATCAAATGCCGATACCTCCAAATCACACAAATTTTCTAAATTTCTTGGTAGCAAACTCTCAAGATTGTTCCACCTCAAGTCTATGACCTGAAGCGACATCATGTTTCCCAGTTCACTGGGAACGGACCCATTCCAGCCGCAAAATGAGAGGTAGAGCTCCTTGAGGCTTGTAAGATTCCAGAACCAGTTGTGCTTGAGTGATGTATAGAAGTTGTTCTCAGACATAACAAGGACCTCAAGGTGCGAGAGGTTGGAGTTGGAATGTAAATTACTAGCAGGCACAGTACTATTAAGGTCACATTCGTGCAAGCAAAGCACTTTAAGAGAAGGGAGCATGTTAACCGTGTGAACCCAATCCCTCACAAAACTAAGATCCACAAAGCTCATGTCAAGATGACTCAACAAAGAGAGGCGTGGCAACCATGCAAGATCCACTGCTCGAAGACCATCATAATTACCACTAACATCGAGATATTGCAACTTGGAGAGATTCCCAAGTTGGGAAGGTATCGTCCCAGTGAACACTTCTTCTTCGGTACAACCCCCCGTAAACACATCAACGGTGGAGATTTGTTTATACCTCTTCATAATAAAGGGTAGGATGGTCCTTTTTATTTTTTTAGAGTATGATGTTTTTTTTATGTATACGACACCCAACCCCCGCCGGACTGGGCCGGGCCCATAAGTTTGTAGAGTATGATGGTCTTTTTTTTATGTATACGACACCCACCCAAAACTAGTGGAGGTAACAGGATTCGATCCGCAGACCTCTTGCAGCAAGCATGAGTGGCTCACCAGTTGACCCGGCTAATGACTGTGTAAAGACTTGACCGTGAAACTTTAAAAACTAACACCAGGGAGCGCGCCTTTTCGCGGGCTGTAAAAAATCACAAAAGAATTGAACCAGCTAGGAATTTAACCACAAATCTCTTGCAACAACCGTGAGTGGCATACCAGTTGAGCTGACTAATGTTTGTGCAAAACAAGGCGTGCGCATACTTAAGAACTAACACTAATGCACAATTTAGGTACCTTTTAAAAAAAATCAAACATTTGTTGGAAATTCTGAATAAATTTCTACAAATCAAATATTTTTTTAAAATCCAACAGTTTTCTAAAATTTCATTTTTTTAGAAGCATGACATATTTCGAAAATTTTGAACAACATTTTTAAAAGCATGAACATTTCAAAAAAAATTAAAGAGATATGTTATTTCAAAATGTTAAGAATATTCTTTTGAACAACATTTTCAATAATTTTAAAGAGAGATGAGGGGCGTGCAAACTTAAGAAGTAACATTCTGAACAATTTTATGAACACAACTTGAACACTTGCTTTCTTTCTGGCTTATTATGTGGCAAATGTAACTTCATGAAGTTTTAAGCCGGTTTAGCTCTCACGTGAGGAACAAAGCATGCATTGGGCCCTTCGTATCATGCATGGTTGGACACGCGTGCGTGATTGAGCCTTTGGTGTTGGGTGACACGCATGAGGGAGCCTCGTACTGGATGCCTGGATTTCTGTTTTTCTTTCAGTTATACGGTTTAATACCGAGCCTGATTTGAATTCGGTTATTAAAAAGAAAAAAATTGATTTTTGGACATTCTTGAAATGAACCCAACTTTTGCAAGCAGGTGGGCATGGCCATGATATGCATCCATGCCAGGTTTGAACGATTCTGACACCGTATGCAAGTCGCGACACCTCCGGCCATTTATCGTCATTTTTTTACAGAGAAAACTCCAGAAAAGGCAAAACTTGTCGAAACACAGGCAACTTGGACTGGTGACTTGAATTGGTCAGAAAAGGCCATGAAAAAATTGGGGCCAATTAAAGGATGTTGAGAAACAACATGCTCTCAGACGGACCTTTCTGGCCAACCCGGATAAACCTCTGTTGAACATGGTCCATTTGGGCATTCTTGAAATGACCCCAATTTTCCAAGCAGGTGGGCATGCCCAAGGTAGGCATCCATGCCAGGTTTGAACAAATTTCCGACATCGTATGCAAGTTGCGACACATCTAGTCATTTATCGATCTTTTTTACCAAGAAAACACCAGACAATGCAAAACTTTTCAAAAACCAAAGAAACTTGACATGGTGCCTTGAATTGGTCATAGAAGCCATGAAGAAAATTGGGGCCATTTCCATTGAACATTTGTGTTTTTTGGGACATTCTTGTAACAATCCCAACTTTTGCTAGCAAGTGGGCATGCCCATGGTTTGCATCCATGCTAGGTTCGAAGGGGAAAAGTATTTAAAATCATAATAAAAAATAGTTACTTAAAACTGTCATATTGGTGAATTATTTTCTGTTTTTGCGAGTGCCAATGGGCCAGCCCAGTTGGCCGGCCTCCTGCGTGTGTTGCCGTCTATTTGATGCTACTTCCGAAACATATGGGATTTCCTAACTGAGACTCGTTGCATGAAGTTGTCAACCGAACGGATAGAACGAGCGAAACAAGTAACATTATGGTCTCGCCTATTGAGCATCCTTAGTGACCACTGAACCTTCAATATTTCGAATATTTTAAAACCAATTTCCAGAATTTCAAACTATTCATATTTATTAATCAATGTTTAAGAAATTCAGAAAATGTTCATAATTTGAAAAAAAATTGTACATGTCTTCAAATTTTTTTTTCAAATCAGGAATTTCAGAAAATGTTCATGTTTTCCAAAAAATGTTCAAAATGTGTTTATTCAAAATTTTCAGAACTGTTAGAGAAATGATTGGGATTCCAAAAAAAATTTCATGTATTATAATTTGTTTGGAATTTAAATCAATGTTCTAGTTTTCATATTCTTTTAAAAAAATTCAAAAAATGATGGTCTTATGCTTCTGTTACAAAAATTGTTCGCAATTACAAAAATGTTTGTTGTTTTTTCATTTCTTTTCTGGAGTTGGAAAAAAGTTCACGTTCCAACAATTGTTTGTGTTTCCATAAAAATTTGCAATTATAAAAATGTTCCGGTTTTATAAAATATTCGCGTTTCAAAGCTGTTCATGGTTTTAAAAAAATGTTTCAGTTTATTTTGTATTTGTTGAAAAATCTGAAAAGTGATTGGGATTCACAAAAAAATCACGTTTTGTTTTCAAAAAAATATTTTGCGTTGGAAGTCTTTAAAAAATTCTGCATCGTTCGTATCCTTAATGCTTTGCGCTGATATTTAGGGGAAAACGGTGGCTAGGCGTGCTGGTTGTAACACGTTTCTCAAAGTCTGGAGGTCCTGAGTTCGAGTTCCTGAAAGTGTGCTTTTATTTTTGAAGCGCTGCTATACGCTATCTTCATGGGCCGGCCCAATCGGGTGGTCTTCTCTACATATACGTCTGGCAAGGAAGTACGACTTGTGAAATGACTATATTACCCTTTATACGTTTTAGGAGGGGGGTTGTACCGAAACAGGTCTCCATTGACAACAGTTATTGCCATGGCGCCATGATGAGAGATGACCAGCGGGGTCGAGGAGGCTTGCCTTGAAGGACAAGAGCGCATCTCGCTCACTGCTAAGGCAATCCTCTGATACACTCGCTTGGGCATGGGAAGTGGATGCTGCTTGGGAGATGAGGAAGCAAAGGAGTAGTGCAGTTGCTCGAACAAGGAGCGCGAGCTTTGTATTCAAGATTAGCTCAGTAACTTGGGCAAAGAGACTTGACTCCCCCAGTCCACGTCATTGTCTGCATACTTTTCTTCCAGTGATACTTTTCTTCTGGTGGCGGGTTGTGGCCAAGCACGCATGCATACTTTTCTTCTAGTGAATTAATAACGATGGATGGCTCCAACGGCTCCTGTACGGAGCGGCGACTACGGAGGCGATGGCGCGGGCGAGGCGGGCGCGGGGGTTTCCGACCAGCGGTGCGCGTTGATACGTCCATTTTGCATCATGCTTTTATATTAATATTTATTGCAGTATGAGCTGTTATTACACATTATATATCAACACTTATGGCTATTCTATCTTATTTTACAAGGTTTACCATGAAGAGGGGGAATGCCGGCAGTTGGAATTCTGGCTGGAAAAGGAGCAAATATTGGAAACATATTCTGCACAGCTCCAAAAGTCCTGAAACTTCACGGAACTTACTTTTGGAATTTATAAGAATTACTGAGCGAAAGAAACACCTGAGGGGGCCCACATCCTGGCCAGGAGGGTGGGGGGCGCGCCCACCCCTGCTGGGCACGCCCCCTGTCTCCTGGGCCCCCTGGTGGCCCTCCGGTGTCCATCTTCTGCTATATGAAGGCTTTTACCCTGGAAAAAATCATGGGCAAGCTTACGGGACGAAACTCCGCCGCCACGAGGCGGAACCTTGGCGGAACCAATCTAGGGCTCCGACAGAGCTGTTCTGCCGGGGAAACTTCCCTCCGGGAGGGAGAAATCATCACCATCGTCATCACCAACGATCCTCTCATCGGGAGGGGGTCAATCTCCATCAACATCTTCACCAGCACCATCTCCTCTAAAACCCTAGTTCATCTCGTGTATCCAATCTTGTATCAAAACCACAAATTGATACCTGTGGGTTGCTAGTAGTGTTGATTACTCCTTGTAGTTGATGCTAATTGGTTTACTTGGTGGAAGATCATATGTTCAGATCCTTAATGCATATTATTACTCCTCTGATTATGAAAATGAATATGCTTTGTGAGTAGTTACGTTTTTTTCTGAGGACATGGGCGAAGTCTTACTATTAGTAGTCATGTGAATTTGGTATTCGTTCGATATTTTGATGAGATGTATGTTGTCTTTCCTCTAGTGGTGTTATGTGAACGTCGACTACATGACACTTCACCATTATTTGGGCCTAGAGGAAGGCATTGGGAAGTAATAAGTAGATGATGGGTTGCTAGAGTGACAGAAGCTTAAACCCTAGTTTATGTGTTGCTTCGTTAGGGGCTGATTTGGATCCATATGTTTAATGTTGTGGTTAGGTTTACCTTAATACTTCTTTTGTAGTTGCGGATGCTTGCAATAGGGGTTAATCATAAGTGGGATGCTTGTCCAAGTAAGGGCAGTACCCAAGTACCGGTCCACCCACATATCAAATTATCAAAGTACCGAACGTGAATCATATGAGCGTGATGAAAAGTAGCTTGACGATAATTCCCATGTGTCCTCGGGAGCTCCTTTCTCATTATAAGAAATTGTCCAGGCTTATCCTTTGCTACATAAAGGATTGGGCCACCTTGCTGCACTTTATTTACTTTCATTGCTTGTTTCGCGTTACAATTTATCTTATCACAAAACTATCTATTACCTACAATTTCAGTGCTTGCAGAGAAAACCTTACTGAAAACCGCTTATCATTTCCTTCTGCTCCTCGTTGGGTTCGACACTCTTACTTATCGAAAGGACTACGATAGATCCCCTACACTTGTGGGTCATCACGCATCGGAGTGGACGCTGGTCCATGGAGGCGCGGCGCTGGCGTGCCCTGCGCCCTTGGAGGGGCCGCGGCGGGCCTTAGAGGGCGCCGGAGGCCGGTCCGGCAGTCGCTTTTGGGCTTTGGCGGAGGAGGACTCGGAGGAAGAAAAAGAAGCCGTAGCTGATGGTGCGGTGGCGGCAGGCGGTCCGGCGACGTGCTCGCTGGCGGATTTTGTGGCCAGGGCGGAGGAGCTCGGTGGCTCGCTCCAGGCTCCGGCGGCGGGCGTTCGCGCCAGGAGGGCGTGGCCCTCGCCGAAGCGGATCTCAGGCTGGGGCCCTGCGACTCGCTGCTCCGGCGACGACCAAGCGGCAGGGGCTTGCTGTCCTTGCGGTCCCGGATGCGGAGGAGGGTCTCCTGCTCCGGGCTGTCCCGTTGTGCCGGCGGGCGGCGACGTCGGGATCGCACTGCGCTAGGGTTGGGTATCCAGTGCAGGCTGGTCAGGTGGGCCTTGGGGCATCCTCGGGTGCGCGGCCCACTCCCGGCTTGGGCCTGGCCCAAGTGGCGGAGACAAGCCCGGCTCGGCGGTGCCTGGGGCGATCCGTGTCGCTTCGCAGGAAACCCAGCCCGCCTAGCCCAGGCCCAGTGGAGCGGGTACTTAAGTGGCTCTGGATGCGCAAAGTAACCCTAGATCCGTCGCTAGGGTTTCCAGCCACCATTTCGGAGGTGCGTCGTTTCAGCCGCTCCGCTCGCTCTCTTCTCCCCACTGGCCCCCCGCTGCCCCTCGCGTGCTCCTTCGCTGAGGCGGTGGTGATGGGTTCCAAGGCCGACCGGCGGGCGGACAAGCGCCTCCTGCCGCCCCTCGACCCTAAGGCGGAGCGCAGCCGCGAGCGCGAGCTCCGCGCGCAGGCCAAGGCGCAAGGCGCGGTGCGTGACGGGGAGGCGGGCGGCTGGGGGCCGCCGCCGCCGTGGTGGTTGCGCGCAAGAAGTGGAAGAAGGAGGAGTACAAGAAGAAGGGGCTCGAGCTCAAGCGTCTAGATGAGATGCCTCAGTTCCAGGGTGACCGGATCGGCAACCCCTAGGCTGCGAAGAAGAAGAAGAAGTTGAAGCCGGTGGGGGCGTTGGAATCCAAGCTGTCGCCCTCGCTACCTGCGGGTTCCTCCAAGGGCACGGCGGCCGAGCCCATTCCGGTGGAGGAAGCGGACGACAGGGAGTGTTTCAAGTGCGGCCGGGCAAGGCACTTCCAGAGCACCTGCAAGTTCAAGCCACTCTGCATCCTCCGCTCCTAGGAGGGCCACGTCTCGGCCAACTGCCCCTCCCGTGGCAAGCCCCTCCAGCTTCAGACCATGGGGCATTCCATTCCTAGCGGGGGTTTCTTCTGCCTTCAGTTCCCGGAAGACGACGAGGCTGATCAGCAGTGCGGGTTCGGGGTCAACGCTGCCATCCTCACCGCAGCCCCGGGCCTGCTCTCGAAGGAGCTACTGGAGGTGGAGCTGCCTCTCCTTTTTGTGGCGCATGGGACTGGCAGGTGGCCCAGATCGATGCCGACCGCTTCTCGGTGGTCTTCCCAGATCCGGCCATGCTGCACATGGCGACTCGCAGTGGCAAGCTATTCCTCTCTATCAACAACATCACTGCGCTCATTCATGATGCCGTGGCCGACGCGCCCAAAGGGGACTCCATGCCAGAGGTGTGGATTAAGCTGTGGGGCATCCCTCCCAAGCATCGCAGGGTGGACAGACTGATGGTGGGGATGACTATGTTGGGCAGACCGCTGGTGGTGGATGAGCTCTCCTTGATCCGCTCAGGCCCGGTGTGGATGCTTTTCGCTTGCCGCAAGCCAGAGAAGATGCACGGGTCGGTCCAGATCTGGTTCACTGGGGAGGGTTTCCTATTCAAGCTTGAGCCGGAGCTCGATCCACCCCGTCGTGCAGCTCCAGCACTGCCCCCTCCCCCCCCGCCCCGCCTACCAAGGACAAGGACCCGGACAACGGAGACAAGGACAAGACCCATGACAAGGACCACAAGGCGAGCATGGACGACGACTCCATCGACACGGTGGTGTGGGAGAAGCTCGGCCTTCGTGGTGCGGGCTCTCCGGCGGCGCACACTCGTCACGCTCTTGTCCCGGCTTCGGTAGCGGCAATGGACGTGGAGGTGGTGAATCAGTATGGCTCCAACTTGGGGATGGCGACCCCCCCTCGGTGGCCATGCTCGACAAGGGAATGACGGTGTCTTGCGAGACGGGCGTGCCTGCGGGTGAGCGCACGCTGATGGTGCTGTCTGCTAGCACCCTCCTCCCCTTCCCGACCGGGTCGCCGGCCTCGGTAGGGCACGGTGGAAGCAAGAGCGGCTCCATGCAGCAAGCCAATAAGCTAGCGGGGCGCAAAGTCATCACGGATGGTATCAGGCCCATGGAGCAGCTTGGCGCGCCGCCTACTCCTCGTCAGCTGGTGATGGCGCTCGCCTCCCCCCTCGCGCAGCCCATTGGAGACGTTCTGCTCCAGGAGGCAACCAAGGCGGCGCTGATCCCGCAGGCCAAGAGATCCAAGGCGGTGGTTGCGGCTCCGGTGCGTTCCAGCTCACGCTCTAGGGGCGCCAAGGCGAACCTGCCGGCGCTGCAGCGGGCGCAACTCATCCAGGCCCGGAAGAATCTCGAGCACACAGG
The DNA here is from genome assembly GCF_018294505.1 of Triticum aestivum. Classification (NCBI taxonomy): domain Eukaryota; kingdom Viridiplantae; phylum Streptophyta; class Magnoliopsida; order Poales; family Poaceae; genus Triticum; species Triticum aestivum. The sequence goes on from NC_057814.1 coordinate 642,371,693, forward strand.
TAACCCGACCCCTTGCTTTTCGGTTCTGCACGTGTTCTCTGATGATCATCTTAGTGAGGTGTTAGAGGAGAGTGGGGTGGACGCGTCGTGTCTTGGGGGTTCGCGTGAGTTGATCCCTCTGCTGCGCGCGAAGGAGCAGGCGCAAGCTGCGCTCGCAGCTGCGGCTGCAGCGCACACGGACCAGCTGGTGCAGGAGGCAGGGGCCCCTCTAGCACCAGCTGTTCGGCCCGATGAGGTGGTGTTGGCAACAGGGGTTGCCCCCTCCCTCGCCTTGCAGGGCCAAGGTGAGGCGTGTGGCCAAAGCGGTGTCTTCGAGAGGCATCCGCCTTCGCAATCGAATCATCTAGATGCGTGCTATCTTTTGGAACATTCGTGGATTCGGTCACGTGGGGCGTCGATCCCAGCTAAAGGTGTACATGCGGAAGGAGGGTATCGACATTGTAGGCTTGCAGGAGACCATTAAGTTAGATTTTCGTCATCATGAGTTGCTTGCCATCGACCCTCTGGAGAGGTTCTCCTGGAACCACCTTGCTGCGTCAGGGCACTCTGGGGGCATGCTGCTTGGCTTTGACCAAGCTGTCTATGAAGTGCTAGCATGGGATGCAGGCACCTTTTTTTCTAGCAGGGCACATTCACCACCGTCAGTCTCGGAGGGAGCTGGTGGTGATTCAGGTTTACGGACCTGCGGATCACTCGAGATCGGCCGAATTTTTGGGCGAAGTGCAAACGAAGGTGCTCTCGGTGAGCTCCTCGCTTATCCCTCTAGTAGTTGGGGGATTTCAATCTGATCCGCTCGGGTGCGGACAGGAACAACTGCAATATTAACTGGCTAAGGGTGACCATGTTTAATAATGCCATTGCCACCATGGCTCTTCGCGAGGTGGCTCGGTCTGGGGCTCACTACACGTGGACGAATAAGCAGCTGGACCTAGTGCGAACAGTGCTAGATAGGGTGTTTATCTCTCCTGACTGGGAGCTGGTTTACCCCTTATGCTCGCTTGTCGCGGAGACCAGGATCGGGTCGGACCAAGCCCTCGATTTTTCTTTGAAACGGCTTGGTTCAAAAATCCAGACTTCGATTCCATCTTTAGGGTGAAGTGGAACTTTTGCGTTAGCCAAGTGGGTAACCAACGGGGCCCGATGGAGTTCTGGATTGCGGTAGAGAGCCGCCTTCGGGCTAGTCTCAAGGGTTGGGGGGCCAACTTGGGCCGCCAGGATAGGATGCTCAGGGAGAGTATCCTCACAGAGATCGCGAGTCTTGACCAACAGGATGACACGAGGCCTTTCTTAGAACTAGAATGGGCCCGTCGTTAAGCGTTGTAAGACCAGGTGCAGTCCCTGCTCCGAGCGGAAGAGGAGTCTGGAGGCGTCGGGGTGGCCTAAAGTGGATCCTCAAAGGCGATGCCAACACGAAATACTTCCACGCCTACGCTAATGGGAGACGGCGTAGATGTGCGATCCTTTGCTTGTAGTCCGAACAGGGGTTACTGCTAGCTCAGGCGGATATAGTGCATCACGTTTACGACTTCTATGTCCAATCGATGGGGACGAGCGACGATCAGCAAGTGGGGGTACGCGCTGATATATGGGACCCTTGCCAGCTAATCACCGATCGGGAAAACGAGGAGCTGGGGCTCGCCTTTTTACCCGAGGAGATTGATGCTGCTCTCAGGAGCATGAAAACCGATACTGCGCCAGGCCCGGACGGGTGGCCCGTGGCAATGTTCAAACACTTCTGGTCGATCCTGCAGGGGCCTATGTTCGAGGTGTGCAACGGTTTTATGCGCAGGACAGTAGACATCTCCAGGCTCAACTTTGGGGTCCTCTCGCTCATCCCTAAGGTGGCAGGAGTCAATGACATCCGTCAATTTAGACCTATCACGCTTATTAATGTGCCTTTTTAAGATCTGTTCCAAAGCTACCACCTCACGCCTCGTCCTGATCGCGCACCGTACTATTAGCCGCACTCAAACTGCGTTCATCCGTGGCCGAAACATCCTGGAGGGCTCTCACGCGCTGCAGGAAATCCTCCATGAGCTAAAACACACTAGGGAGCCGGCCATTCTTCTTAAATTAGACTTCGAAAAAGTGTACGGCTGCGTGAACTGGAATTTTCTGCGTCAGGTCTTGCTCAGCCGGGGTTTCTCGGCCGTGTGGGTCCATCGAGTGATGCAGCTGGTCTCAGGTGGCCAGACTACGATCTCGATCAATGAGGAAGTAGGTAATTTCTTCCGGAATAAGCGGGGACTGCGTCAGGGTGACCCGATGTCCCCGCTGTTGTTCAATTTTGTGGTGGACACCCTTGCAGCTATGCTTCGGAGGGCGACCACGGCTGGCCACATCAGGGGTGTGGTCGGCCATCTCATCCCAAGGGGGATCTTGCACTTGCAGTACGCAGACGACACCCTGCTACTGTTCCAACCGGATACTCACAGCATAGCAACGGTGAAAGCCTTGCTGCTGAGCTTTGAAATGATGTCCGGTCTCAAGATCTATTTTCACAAGTGCGAAATGCTATCTATGGGGATAGATAGCGAGGAGGGGCGACGCATCGCGGACCTTCTCAACTGTAAAGTGGGAAAGTTCCCCTTTACGTACTTAGGACTGCCCCTAGCGCCACGAAGGGTGACCATAGATGATTGGGCACCTCTAAATGGGAAAGTCGGTAAGAAAGTGAGCCCCTGGCGTGGCAAGTTCATGTCCTCAGCGGCTAGACTCATCCTGACCAACTCGAGTCTGTCCTCGCTCCCCATGTTCGCCATGTGCCTCTTCCTATTGGCCGAGGGGGTTCACGCCAAAATGGACACGCCGCGAGCCCGCTTCTTTTGGTAAGGGACGGGTCTCAAGCGCATATACCATATGGTCAAATGGGCTGCGGTATGTAGGCCCAAGTCCTTGGGAGGACTAGGTATCACCAATACCAGACTACAAAACATCGAGCTCATGTGCAAGTGGATCTGGAAGCTTTCGCAAGGGGCGACAGGCTTATGGGCTGATATCCTTAGGGCGAAGTACTTCCCCAACGGGAATTTTTTCGAAGCCGAGGCGGGGGGCTCCCCTTTCTGGCAGGACCTACAGGCTATTAGACCGACTTTTGACCAGGGGGCAAGTTCAGTGTCGGCAACGGCCGTTCCACCCGTTTCTGGATTGATTTTTGGGTGGGCACTCGCCCCCTTTGGGAAGATTTCCCGGACTTGTATGCACTTGCGGTGCATCCAAACCAAAGGGTGGCGGAGGCTTTGGCTTCCCCCCAGGCCATAGCCTTCTGCCGAAACCTTAATGCTCTGGAGTCAGCTAAGTGGGGTACTTTGCTGGATCTGGTTTCCCCCGTTGTGCTGTCAAATGAGCCCGACAGGGTGTCGTGGCATCTAAACGCCTCGGGGAAGTTTTCTGTCAAGTCCTTATACAACCAACTGTGCCAAGGGACGGTACAGAGGGAGGTGAAGGGACTTTGGCAAGCCCGCGTTCTGCTAAAGATCAAAGTTTTTCTTTGGCAAATGTTCCGGGACCGCCTCCCCACGTCCATCAACATTGCAAAACAGAATGTCCCGGCAACGGGTCCTTGCGCATTATGCGGGAACCCCGAGAACACAAACCACGTCTTCTTCCTATGTCCCCTAGCTAGGTTTGCTTGGAGCGCTGTGCGCAAGGCTGCCGGTGTCTCATTCGACCCACGCTCCTCTTCCGAACTTGTGGGACTTCTGGATTCAGTTCAGGGTCAACACAAGCGTGTGATGTGGACTAGTATAGGGGCGATGTTATGGTCCTTATGGCTCACCCGCAACAAATTTACCATTGAGGGGTCGTTCCCATCGCACCCGGCTAATATCATATGCAAATGCTCTATCCTCTTGCAGCAGTGGAGTCCGTTGGCGAAGCAGAAGGACTCTGAGATGATGAAGCACGTGCAAGAACGAGTTCACCAAGTCTACGTGGCGGCTAGGGAGCTGGCGACGCCTCCCTAACGATGGGAGTGATCTTTTGTTTCACGAGCCTGCGCGCTCCTGTCCATGGGCTTCGGCCATGTAATGCTCGCAGCCCGGCTATGAACCCTTCACTAAGTCTCCAGATACGCCTTGGGCTTTTGCTTTTGGTCCGTCCGTGTAAAGTCTGTCCGTTTGCTACTCTGCCAGTTCCGTTGTGGGCTTTATTAATTTAAAGCCGGACGCGTCTAGCGCCTTCGTTCTAAAAATAAATAAATTAATAACGATGATTAGGACAGCCGAGCATGCCAAGCACGGCACACAAGCATGGGTGCTATTTCCTAAAAACCGATTCAGAAGGAAACATTACTATTCATTTATTTATTCACGATAAAGCATAGTTTCATACACCGCAGAATGTTCCGGATTTTTTTATGTGTAGATATAGATATACAGTATATGTGCACGAATATACGTATTTATATGTGTTGTATAAAAGGATATAAACACATATACCAAAATAGGCCATGAATACAAAAAGGCATTTGTTTTTTCAGGTACAAAAAAACAGAAATCATGTTGATACAAGTGGGTTAGGAAGCATGTTATGGAGTATGGAGTATGAAGCATGTTGATACAAGTGGGTAAACTGAACATACTCTGCTACAGAAGAACAAACCATGAGCTATCCATTAGCACAAGGGGTAAAGGAAGAACAAACCATATCATGTGCTATCCATCCATGTACTTAATTTGGGTTTAATACCAAGTTCCAGTATAAAAGCCTATTGGATCATGCACCAAATTAGTTGAGAACAGATTGAGTGTCCAAATCATGCATGCTAGCTAGTGGAAGCAATGCAAATATTTAATGATGTTATTAGTGTGAGCCCTGTGGATCTCTGTCCTCAAGGCTTGGTTCTGTTCTGATATCATTGGACTCAAGGCAGTGATAGGCTCCAACAAAATTCAGCCAAGTTCAGAGACGATAACCGACGACAAGTTGCAGTCTGAGCCATTACAAGACTTGCACCTGCACTAAACTGTCGATTTCTTTGGAAGTTTCAGCTCCTGACTCTGTGCACCTCCGCAATCACTCTGCAGTTGGCAAGGTACAAAACGGAACACTTCCATCCAGGTGAATGCCAAATCTGTTGACCTTCGACTGTCACAAAACAGCCCACTCCACATTGCTCTTCTCTGAACTTTGTTTCTAACAGCTAATGCAACTCAATCAAAATGAATTATGACTTGCAGAGAAGCAAGATGCCAACTTTGACAGCATCACCGGCCAGTTTTTTAAAATTAAACTACTTATCATCCATGATTATGTATGTAGTGGTCTCCTGAACTGGAGGCAAATACTTCCCTGCTACTCCGTTACAAATAAAGTTTCTGAATTTGCAAGACATAGTGCTTGCTACCTGTTTCTGAATTTGCCAGACATATACTTATAATGCTGCTACCTGACCAGAGCAAGCTGACTAGAAACACATCCTTACAGCTGCTACAAACGGCTCCTGCCCAAAAACAAGACTCAAGCGCTGCCATTATATATGTTCACAAGTTCTTCCTTCAGGTTACAGGCAAGCAACTGAAACAAAACAAATTACACACTGTCTTCCGTCTCCATGTAGCTACATTACTAGTTGTTCTCTCAATCTCATAAAAGCTTTCTTGTTGCCAATAATATAAATTACAGAATGCTTGTGTTTTCGCCTGACAACCTACTGCCGGATGTAATTCAATAGTGTAGGCTGAGCAGCAGCAGGATGAGGATGTCCAAGCTAGGCCTAGCCCGGGTAGTCTCGCTTCCACCTGCTCACAACAAGGTAAGATTTAAACTAGATCATGAGACTTGAGCTTGGTTTATTAAGGAGTGTAACAAGGTACACAGTAGTACGTAGTGTTGAGCTATCTGATAAGAACTTGATTATCCAATTCAGTCAACCAGCTTATTAGCTTCCTTCCGAGTGAGTTAACAGTATGACTGCCAGTGACAACATCAGCGACATAATAAAAGCACAAGATTTTCCTTTCGAAAACGAAAGAATGAAATTTGATATGTACTCCCTCTGTAAACTAATATAAGAGCGTTTAGAATACTAAAGTAGTAATCTAAACGCTCTTATATTTGTTTACGGAGGGAGTAGGATGCAAAGAAGTAGCTTGGGAAGCACCTGCACCGCTAGCAGTGGCAGAACAAAATGACGACTACCGAAACCGAAAATGAATCTCAACTTGTGTATGGTACAAATCCAAATGACAACTGCCAGTGCCCCAACTTACCTCCGGGCAACATGCAGCAGTCACGAATTGAAGTAGTTGATCACTACACTACACCCGCTCTGCTCTTACCTTGTACTATAAATTAAATATCAACACAGCGAGATAGGGAGGGACAGCCAACACATCAATTAACAACTGCTACAATCGACTGAATGAATCTTGCCCATACACGACTCCCTCACTACCTCGTTATGTTCACAAAAAATACTCCCCTCGGGTTACAGCACAGCACACAATTATAAACCACAAATAGTCTCCAGTCTCCATGCAGCTACATTATTACTACGACTAGTTGTTTTCTGAATCACACAAGCTTACTAGTGCCAACACAATTTTAGCCTTGGGCTCCATCGCCAGGGCCTGCTCTTGAGCAGTGATCTGACGATGCAACCAAGCTGAGGAGCAGGATACTATTAGTGGCGGAGTGGCCTTGTATCAAGGTCTCCCATTGTCATTAAGTACAGACATATGGCGTAGAGATGCTCATTAGCAGACCAAATCATGCTATCAATTGAATGCGTAGTCGTCGACGCAATATTTAGCTAATACAGTACATGCAGAGCAGGAACTAAGAAGAGAAGTGTGACCTGTCCCCCTGCCCTCGCGTCGAGAAATAAAAGAAGAAGCAATATTTAGCCAATACAGTACGTGCAGAGTAGGAACTAACAAGAGTCCTGCCCCCCTGCCCTCGTGTCGAGAAAAAAAGAAGAGTACCAAACTTCTTCAGTGGAGAGTATGGTCTCACCTTTCTTTCTAGCTAGCTATCATGCACTTTCTCCTTTCCTCGATCTGCCTTTTGTCGTTGGCGTGCATCGTGTTCCTTGTTTCCATCTTCTGAACCAGATGCAACTGCTGCTACATCTGCTTCTTCCTCCTCTGCAACCATTGTGTGAACTAAAGTCCAAACAAATGAAATTAACATGGAATCAATAGGAGGAAACAAATAAACTAAATATAAATAACACACTAAGAGTTATCTTTTTACCTCCAGATCCGGTCAAGTGCTGGGACAGTGCATCCCTCACCCTGACAGCATCCTGCTCTGCTAACTTCCACGCTTTCTCAACGTAAATCCCCCCGTGGCCGCTCGGCATGCTTGCACCCTCATCCTCCTCCAAGTCTATCACTATGTTGTGCAACATGCAGCACGCGCCGACTGTCAACTGCATCTCAAATTGATTATCTGGATGCCACCCTTCTCCTTGCAGGCACTTCCACGTGTCTTTCAACCTTGCCAACGCCCTCGGCGCGATGGCTGTAGCTGCAGAGTGTCTCCTGTTAAATTCCCTTTTGGACTCTGAGAGCGGGAGACCATTTTCTAACTGGTAAGGTGTAAGGAACCATGGACGAATAGGGTATCCTGAATCACCAATGATGTATTCCCTGACCTCCGAGCCATCTGATAACTTCACCTTACCGCCATTCAGCCAAGCATATTCCTCAATGCCCTCCAAGAGATCACCGTCCAACCAAACCTCCGTGATCCTCATATCTGGATCAACGACAACTTGCACTAGCACCACGTCATTCTCCTCATGGTCAGGGTTTTGTGATCCAAACGTGATGTGATCTGTACGTACAACACCACAACAGTTTGGGAGGCCGTGCATATTGTCAAACTTGTGCTTGATCTTCTCCATTTTAGTGGAGCCAGGCCAGCTGCAGTGGTGCATTGCTCGCTGGCACATAGCCTCAACAAACACCTGAGTTACCAGCGAGACAGTTGACTCGTTCACTCCAAGAGAGAATCCTACGGTAACCGGAGAGTCACCAGAGCTCAGTACCCTCAGAGCGACAGCTACTCTGTCTTGCAAAGACAACAATCTCCCATCAACAAAAGTGTGATCCCTTGCCATCATATCTTCCAAAAATGGGATCCTCACCAAGCTGCAGACGTAACTGAAGGTACTTCTTCTCATTTTGTACACAGAGTCAAATCCTTGTGCATCCACCATAGAAGATGATAAGGTTTCTGCATGGAAAGAAAAATACAGAAGTGGTTACATGATACTCTAGATAAGTTAATCTCGAGAAAATCTGGAACAACAAGTAAGAAGACAAATACTCAGCAAGATGCAGTAGGAAGGTACAGAATATATACCGTCATCGCGTAGTATATATGGACGAAAAGCAGGAGATAAAATCAAACAACCTTATAAACGGGCAGAATCAGATTATTCAAACAAATTAAGACAAAGCTTGTATGTTTGATTTTTGTACCTTCAAATATGATAGAGTTGCTAATATTTGAATCCAACTTGCAGTTGTCTCCTCTCGTGTACAAAACATACCATTTTCTTGGGTTGTCTCCATCACCTGCATATGCCTTGACATGCTCCACTTGGCTGAACTTGTCCCACTCAGTGCCAGATTGTCCCGCGGCTACCGCAGAGAGCAACCATAGCCTGCAGAATAACTGCAGATGCCTTGGCTTTATGTCTCGCATGTATTCTGGGAGTTTTTCCATGGCGTAATCCTTCAGGACCAGCCTCTCGAGTGAAGGGATATGCTCCAACACCTTCAACTTTGGGCAGTTCTCGATGGTAAGCTTCTGCAGATTGGGGAGATCGGTGATCCTCTCCAGATCGGGGCATCCATTCAGTAAAAGCTCAACAACAGAAGGAAAGCTCTCAATGTTGGTAAGGTGCTTGACTTGATGTAGAATTAATAATTTCAAAGAGCTTGCATCGGAGGCAAGGCCTGGAGGAACATGCCTCAGTCTGCATTCACTGAGCACAAGTTCCTCCAAACGGCGCATGGCTTGTACTTGCTCCTCCCACTCCCACTCCTCCCATTCCACCATTCCTTTCAAGACCAATTTATTTAACCTCGGAAATGAAGCTACTGCCACCTGCAAGAATCCAGTCCCTACATGTTTGATGCATGGAGCACGAGAGACCTGTAGGAACTGCAGATTGGGGAGCTGGCACAACCCATTGGGAAGTTGTGTGCAACAAGCCAGATCACTAAACAATATAATCTTCAAGTTGTTGAGGGGCACCATTGATGTGGACATCATCCATCTTGGGAGTTGCCGGCCAAAATACCCCTTGAGTTCAAGAACTTCTACAGTAGATGGAGGGCAGAGCTTATCGAGAACCTTCTCAATTCGTTGTTGCTCTTCCTCAAAGACACCTTCCTTCTCTTTGACCAACCCATCGTTTCCAAGTTTACTGGTACATGCCAGCATCAGCGTGATAAGATGCATCTTCTCACTGAGCCTAGCATTAGCAGCAAATGAGGCAGCAGATACATTCTCCAATTGAACTAATTCAAGAAACCTGAGCTGGGAAAGAGGCCCCAACTCATCCAAACTGCACCAATCATCATCCATGTGAGCTCGAAACATACTTAGTTTCCTCATATTTGTCAGACCACTGAACCCTCTAGGTACCATACTTGCTCCTGGAAGTGAAAGTAACCTCAGCTGGCCAAGCTTCACAATGCTATCAGGAAGATTCACCAATTTTATACATCCAACAAGGACAAGGAATTGCAACAGTTTCATCTTGCCAATGTTCTCTGGAAGTACAGATATATCAGCATTTACTAGTGCAAGATACCTCAGGTGCTTGAGCTGATGCAATGATTCAAGCAATACAGCTATATCTGCAGATTCCATATGCAGAGTCCGCAAACTAGAAAAAGTAGCCAGTGAATCACTGGGCTTCATCTTAATCTTGATAGTTGAGATCAATGTTCTCACTGATTGCTGCGCCTGTGGACATTTCCAATCAAGTTCACCTGATTGTGATTGGTTAGTTTCTATGGACAACCGAAGAAAGTTTTGTATACTAAGTTTAGCAAGAATATCATTTTCTCCATCTTGAGCCACGAGTGCTTCATCTTTAGTCATATACTGAGCAAATGAGCGAACAACATCATGCATGCTGCAAACCCATAGATCAACATATGATTTATCTGGCTCTATCAGGTTCCTAGATACCAACTCCTTGTAGTAATTTTCTCCCAATTCTTCCAAATCAATAGAATTTCCATGAATAAATCCTTCACTAATCCACATTGCAACAACTTGATCCAGATTAAAAATTCTACTTTTTGGAAGAAGAGAGTAGAATAGAAAGCACTGCTTCAGATAAGAAGGCATATGTTCATAGCTTAAGTATACTGTGTGGTTGAGCTCTTGGGGCATTTTTGTTGTTGACCAGTTAGAATCATCCAAAACCTGCTCCCAGTCACGACGTAGCCCCCCTGTTTGACGCAAGAGTCCTCCCATTACTTTAACGGCAAGTGGTAAGCAACCGCATTTTTTTATAAGTTTCAATCCGATATCCTTTAGCGTACTGATATGGTCTTCATCTATCTCATTTGAAAGTACCTGTTGAAGGGATCGATAAGCTTAATTAACTGTGTGCCAAGATTGACTATGAACTCAGTTTTACCTCCTAAGAGACAAGAGGACTAGATTGACTGTAAATGCTCAAAGTACAGAAAGTACATGTCAAAAAGAAATGTGATTAAATGTATTTACTAATCTTGCTCCTACATGCCGAAGATTTGTCCAATGGCTTGCACATATAACATACATACTTTATACCTAGAAAACATTTTTTCTTTCCTTTTACTTTTACTTTTGCACTACTCTCTCATCACTGTCATAGAAAGTTGTACTCCGATGTAGCGGAAATCATGTATTAGTTTATTAGTACTCGTATTTTACGGTCACGTGAAATTATCTTATCTCTCAATCACCTAAAGAGCATAATACTAGGCCAAACATTCATGAGTAAAATTTGCACAGGAAATTATATTATTTTGTTGTATCAGCAGGGACTGAAAAAAATGTTGTTTTTTTATCTCAAAATAACTTCCATTTATATTGTGTCCTATGACTCTGTTGAGTAGCTGAGCACTTAGATCTTCAACCGTAAGCTGGAATACGAGATTGGGTATTCGCAAAAGGTTACTCACTACAAGAATATACCACCCATATGTATTCACTGGTAAAAACAATGCATGTATAATTATCCAAATTTCTAACTATTACGCAAGCTCAACTAAACAAAATCTAGGAACAGTACATATATAATTATCTGAACGTGTCTCAATTAGTGATGTGGCACTAGCAAAGTAATGTTGCCCTACAAAATTATTGGAAAACATATTACCTCCAAGAGGTAGTACACGAATTACATAGTACTGTTAATAAGTAAATAGAGATAATGAAAGAGGTTAGCGTTTAAGTACAAACCTGCTTCTTGAGCAATGACCAAGCGTCATCGGGCGCTAATGTGTCGACGTGGTGGTACGGCCGTATAGCTGCCACCCCTTGGGCGACACGTTCATCTCTAGTTGTGATGAGGACACGGCTGCCTGAAGCAGCACCATTGGCCAAGGGTATTTTGAGCACACGCTCCCAAGCTCCATCATCCCACACATCATCCATTACCAGCAAGGTCTTGTGGTCCTTCAAGGCCTGCATTAGGGCTCGGTGAAGCGCATCCTTTGCATTCCCAGCCAGCTGGGCATTTCCACCGGCACCGACGACAGCTCTTCTCAGCAGCTCAACTTCACTGGAGTTTTGGTTGATGCTCAACCATATCTTTTTGCTGAATTCACCTTGGATTGCCTCATCATTGAAGACCTTCTGGGCGAGGGTGGTCTTGCCGATCCCACCAACACCTACGATAGCAACCACCTTGATGCCATTGTTGACATCCTTTCCAGTCTGCATGATCTGGGCCACCAGTGCTCTTGTGTCTTCTTCAATCTTGTCTCCAACAATAGCCGACCGGTCAAAGTCCCCTACCGTCTCCTGGCCTAGATTACCATGGTGAGAGGCATGGGTGTTGCTGCGATGATCCTCATAGGACCCAAGATTGATAAATTTGAAAGCAGTGCTCCGTTCCTTGATATCGTCAAGCCTCTGATTGAGCGCCTTGATGCGGGTGCCGATCTCACGAGCATGGAAGGGGTTCCTCATGCAGAAGAGCAAGGGATTGAAACACCCTGTGTTTACCGAGGATGGTCCACGCTCCATGGCCTTGAGCTGGCAGAGGTCAAGGATGTCAGTAGCTTCGTACATGGCACGCTTGAGCAGACCCACCCACTCTCGAACAGTCTCGTCGGTGATGTTCCTCCTATCGGCATCGGCCAGGAAGTTCTTGAGGTCCCGAAGCTTGTCTCCCATCTTTTCAATCTCGCCGGTGACGCCCAACATCATCTTCACCTCATCTGTTGCTGCCTGCGTGAGCATGTCCACCAGGTAGGATGCAAATGCATCCAGCACCATCGCCATTGTTGCTGGCTAATTTTTCTGCAATAACAAGGTAATGTCAAATTCAAGCAGGAAGCTTAGCTAACTAGGTGTAAGGAGACACAAATCACACTTGAACTGCCTAATCAACCTCTGAGATGGATGGACAACGCAGACGGCGGAGAAGACCTGGGGCTCAGCGTGGCAGCAGTGCCAGAGAAGACGTGTCTCCTCCAGGAGCGGAAGCTCAGATCCTCCTCCGGCGTGTTGCCTCCGGGAGCAGCAGCTCAGCTCCTTCTCCGGCGTGCTGCCACCGGAAGCAGCAGTTGAACTCCTCCTGCGGCGGGTTGCCTCCGCGAGCAGCAGCTCAAATTCTCCACAGGCTCGTCGCCTCCTGAAACTAGCAGCAACAGCTAAACTAGCAGTCGGACGCAGAGTAGCTTGGTGTAGCGGCAGGCATAAATTCTCCGGCGGCTAAGGCAAAAGGCCACGGCACAGCTGGGTGGAAGTGGACGGGAGCGAGTGAACGGAGTAATAACAGTGGCAAACAGCTGCATTGGACGGAGGTAATAAATTGGGCTGCTGTCAGGTTTACAGACCTATTTAATTGGCTTTGCGGTTATGTTTACAAACTTTCTCTAGATCTGCATAAAATTGTACGCTAGCTAGCTAAATTGTTCACACCGTGTGTCTGTATTCCAACTACTCCCTCCATTCCCTTATACAAGGCCACTATGAAAAATACATTTTGCATCTATACAAAGCCACTAACAGTAACCGAGGCAAAATTTAATGATGTTTTCTCGTAGTAGCAACTTGTTTAATACTTGCATGCATGTAGTCATAATGACAGTGTGCTACTTTCTTCTCATTCCTTCCTTGCATGCATGCAGACGTATTAATGATTCCAGATAACAAGAAGAAAAGTTGGCTTGTAAAGTAGTCATTAAATTTTACCTAGGTACCTGTAATTTGAGTTTGTGGCCTTGTATAAGGGAATGGAGGGAGTACCTCTCGAGGAGCATCCTGAAACACTCCTTGCCATTCGTTATTAAGATAGGAGGTTCGTGGATGCATGAAAATTAGGGCAGACTTGACAGATTTTGCATCACACGGTCCTTCGAAAAAGACCGAGAAGGATGCCATTTTTTGCCGACATCCATGTGACCATGTCCCCCCTCCGAAAAATCTGGATATTCATGTGGCAATGGATCCGCGGACGGATCCCATCTAGGGTGGAGGTGTGCAAGCACAATGGTCCTGGCTCCGGCCTATGCCCGCTGTGTGGTACCCCCGAAGATTCGAATCACATCTTCTTCTCCTACGTTTCTGCCCAATTCGTGTGGAGCTGCTTTAGGGAGGTGGTGGGAGGTGATTGGTGCCACACCAACTTCCCCGACCCCTTCGCCGAACTCCAAAACTCCCCCCTGCCCTCTCGCCACATTAGGTGGCTTGAGATTGGCGCCCTCGCGTGGACCCTCTGGACGATCCGCAATAAACTTATGATTCAGCGCACTCCTCTTCGACGGGCCACTGACGCTCTCTTCAAACTGTCTGGTTACTTGCAACTTTGGCGGCCGCTTAGCCGCCCTCAGGATCGGGACGCCATCTCCGCCTTCATCGCCGACCTGCGCTCGATGGCCGCCCGTCTGTCGCCGCCACCCCCGAAGCCAGATTAGACGCCCGGTTTGGTTTACGGCTACGGCCGTTTCTTTTTTATGTTTTTTTGGGCTTGTTGAGCTGTGCCCTCAGCAGAACCTTTGTACTTCTTGTTGTGTGACTCGGGTGTGTGCGTGCTGGACTAGTCCGTGTATGTGTGCTCTTGGCGGTTTGCTTTATTTATAAAGCGGGGCAAAAGCCTTTTTCGGTATGTAGATCATCTCACAACTTTTGAACTAGAGCATGGTTACTTCATAACATGAGGAGAAGAAATTAAAACCCATCTCAAGTTGATGGAAATACCAGAACCTTGTAAATTGCATGAAATACAATCAAACTTTGATGATTGTATTTAGGTGTTCGATCACATTCACGCTCAACAGCTTTGAGTGTTTTATTCTTCTTTCATGTTTTTTTTTAAGAAATCTCAATGATTGAGAAAGCCCACTGCATCAAGGGAGAGGATGCTTAAAGTATTGTTCAACTGTCCCATTAAGAAAAAGTAGTATTGCTCAACTCGCTGCTCTATAAAATAGAAAATAAAGGTCCGTGGCATAAGCCACAATGAAGAGTGTGTTCCTATTAATATTCCCCTTGCTAATGGCCGTTTCATGAAAAAAACATACAAATCTGAATGATTATGAAAGCCCTCTGCAGTATGCGAGAGAATGGTTAATATATTGTTCAACTTGTCGCTTTATAAAAGAAACATGGAAGGTATGACGATAAGCAGGACAAACCAGATGTAATGTACATTAGGTACGTTGTTTTTAGCTTTGGCTGAGCTCAAGGCACCCTCAAAAAATATATATGGTAGTCTTGTAGATACATCAGCACTGATCTAAGCTTAATTAGTCTCTTGATTAGTTAAGTGGTGCTTACGGCACGCTAACCTGCCCAGCAATTATTGCTGTACACTTGGCTGCTTCTGCCCTTTTTTGTGTGCATATATTTGTAACCTCTGTTTTGCCAAAAAAGAGATGAAGAAACTTTCTAACTGAGGCCATCTAAACATTATTCAAAGTGATAAAAAGAGTAGTCAGGGAGAATTGAAAGAATGGGGTTTCCTATGAAGAAGATTCCTGAAGCGAAAGATTGCTTTTTTTACAGCAACTCAGCAAGAGCTCAACTACGATTCAAAAGCCGGGTGATGCAAGCTAGATTAATTTTAGGATTCGCCATCGCATTCGATCGAGCTGGATAACAGCCGGGTGATAGCAACTCAACCCTCAAATATGTTATGTGTTGTTTAAGCCTGGTCGGCCTGCCGGCCCATGACTGAATAATCGTGCGCCTCGTTCTTATCCATCTAACCACATGGAGTGCAGTCTTTGCGCGGTGAAGATTCAATGAACTGGCAAGGATTGATTAACTCCTCCATCAATATGCGGCGTGTTATCTAGCTAGCTCTTAGGCTACATGACAAATCTATTAATATTTGATGCAACTGCTGCCTTGTTAACAAGAATGACTTGCGCTCGTCTAGCTTGAAAGTCTTGTTTGAATACATAAACATTTACATCATAATTAGGTAGGCAACTAGTTGATGAGAGATGCAGGCTACTTTCCTTGAGATTAGATATGTCTAGTTTATTACTCTACCATTGGGGCAGGCAGGAAGTAACATTACCTTGCTTGAATACATAACAATTTACATCATAATTAGGTTGGCACCTGTTGTAGTGTAAAAAAATGTCTTACATTATGAGACGGAGTGAGTAATTTGGTAAGGTACATAGTTGGTGAGAGATGCAGTGAAATTTCCCTGAGACCTTCCAGCTAGGTCTAGTTTATTATCTCGGAGTATTATTCATTCAAGACCATCTGTCGGCATGAATTGATCAACGGCGGGTGCAAGGAAGTCACTAGCGTCTGCAGTTTTAGAGCACTGCCCTACTCTTTGCATCGATACAATAAAAAACAAGATAACAAAATAATTCTGTTGTGGGCAATCGATACAATCGACAGAATGCCACCAAAATCAAGAAAAAGTAATTGTTGCATGTAATTTAAGGCAAGAAAGGTAAAGAATTTAATAATCTTCGGTGGAAAGGGGAAATGGCGACTGACCATGCATGTGTGCTTCGCCGCCGTCGTCGCAATGCCCCGCGAGCTCCACTGATGTGGGGAACGGGGGCCTCGGTTGCCGTCGCCAGACGCATTTGGATTTGGCCGGCTGCGAGGAAGCCGATAAGGTCGAGGAGGCGACGACTCTGTGCATCATGAATCCGGAGGAGGATATCCCACAAGCAAGTAGTAGTAACACTTCATTTCCACAACCCCGGCCCATAAGGCCGACCATCTATCTCGGGAAGGGGGACGAGACCAGCTGTTCTCTCTTTTTTTTTTAGCCTGAAAAAAGAAGATGTTGTCTTTTTCTGAATCCAGTTCCATCTTCCATGGTTGTAAACTGGGCATACAAATACAGTCAGGTTGTCAGCCAAAGTTGAATCAACGTGCCTGCACATAAACCAAATTTATTAGCTCCCAAAACATTGCCAACCAAGCAGGAGTCATGACCAAAAAAGCTTAATCGCTCCTGTAAAAAAAACTTAATCGTGCACCTGGAATTTTCTTTTGCGGGATAACTTTCAATCTATTGATCTTCAATCATGGCAATACAACGAACACCAGAAATAATAAAAATTATATCCATGTCCGTAAACCACCTAGCGACAACTAGAAGCACTGAAGAATTGTGCACCTGGGATTACCTTATCAAGATATTTTTTTTACTTCCCATGGCGCCCCCTCAATTGGTTGTCCAAAACATGCATGCATTCTAGTGGAAGCATTACGCAGTGAGGATGATCTGTTCTCCTAGCTCTGCTTCGTCTTCCTTGACTTCGTGTTCCGTGAGCCAAACGGAAGATGGAATCTATACATGACAAACTTTATAAAGCAAACCAAGTGAAGAGAGAAATCTGGTGCCCAGAAAAAAATTAAAATGCTGGAGCACTTACCTCCAGGAAAACTGGCGCACCGCAGGTGGCCGGCGTCGCAGGGCGCCCCCTCCTGCCCGTAGGCGTCGGGCGGCGGCTCTCCTCTGCTCCGGCTCCCTCCCCCTCCCCCTCCCCGGCGTCGTGGTGGCCCGCAGGAGTGCCCCCGTCTCCTCCCTCCCCCCTCCAGTGGCGGCTTGTGGGGATCCGAGGAGGCGGGTTGCTCTGGCGGCGGATCTGGGTGGCTCTGCCCAGATCTGGTTGGTGATGGTGGTTGGTGGTGGCGGGGACGGCTGGCAACCCTGCTAAGGTGGTGGTGGTGCTGGTGGTGGCTGTGCTTCTTCGGTGGGGTCGTGGGGCTTCCGGTGGTGTTGGCCAGGGCGTGGATGCGCATGCTCTGTGGTGGTGGTTGGCGCTCCGGCGTGTGGCATCGGTGGTGCGTGCTCGGCTGCTCCGACGCTTGGAGCTTGCCGGGCGGCGCCGGTGGGCAGCGGCCGGGCGGCGCCGGTGGGCAGCGGCCGGGCATGGCCGTTGCTCTGGCTGTGGGCTGCCGGCGCGGGGAGGTCCAGTATTGGTGGTGGCCTCCCGGTGTCGTGGCGGCGTCATGGTGGCTCGACGGCTCTGACTGCGGCGACGGCCGGCTTCGTCGGCGTCGGCTTGTCCGCGTTCGGACCGTCTTGATCTTCGCCCCATCTCCTCGTCGTCTGGGCACTACTTCCATTGAAGGGCTGGCCCTCTCCCAGCCGCGGTCCGTTGCTCGTCTCGCGTTCGGTGCGGCAGGACCAAGCTCGTCTCGCGCACAGTGCAGCAGGACCGAGCTCGTCTCGCGCACGGTGCAGCAGGACTGACCTCGGCCCCCTCACGGTGCTGCAGGATCGAGTTCGTCTCGCGCTCGGGGCTGCAGGACGGGCTGATGGATGCCAGTTCTGGCCGGCCTATCGGGTCTCGACGATGGGGGTCGCCCAGGGGTGCGAAAGGTGGGACCTTTCCGGTCGTCTCTTTGGTTGGGGTAGCGGCGGGTCTCGGGTGAGGTGGTGTCAAGGTCTTGGATGGCGGGGCGGCGGCCCTAGTGGTGGTAGCGCGGTGCTCTTGGGCAGAGCCCGTGGCTTGGTGCTGCCCGCTCGCCATGGCCGTGTGGGTGGCGTGGTAGCCGGGGTTTGGCTTTCGGTGGCGGTGAGTGTTGGCCGAGGTGAAAACCTGTTCTATCTTCGGACGGACCGGCGGCGGCGAAGATCGTTCCCTTCTTGAAGGCGTCGTCGCGGCTCTCGTTGCCCATCATGCAGCTCCAGAGGAAACTCTAATCCTTCGATCGGGCGGTGGCGGCGCGCCGGTGTCGTACCCTTCCTGAAGGCGCCGCCTTGGAGCTCATGGATCGTCATATGTAGCTTCATCTCTTCATGGTGGTAGTGCTAGGGATGGTGTTGCTGCGCTCAGCGCCTTTGTATCCTGCCTTGGGTATGTGCGTGTGTAGCGGTGGCATGTGTTTGTACTGGGTGCTTGTTGATCGGTGCTTTATATATAAAGCGGGGTGAAAGCCTTTTTCGGTAAACTGGCGCGCTCTGATTCTCCCTGGCAATCACTCTGTTATGCAGCATGCAGCACACCTTCATCATCTCAACTTTCACAGTCACTCCAGATGTACTGCCAACTTTGTTCTTACCAAACTAGCAATATTGGACACATTAAAGCCCTGTTCGGAGCACCTCCACTCCACAACTCCACTCCCGAAATTGGTCGAGTTACAGTTCAAAATTGCGGAGCAGCTATTTCCTCGCTCCGCAGCTCCCGGAATTTCGTGGAGCTAGTGGAGCTCCGAACAGGCCTTAAGATGAGACTTATACGTAACGCGCTAAACACTGGCAGCTGCTACTGTCTACTAGTGCCAAAACAGCTATCATAAACATACAGGACTCGCTGCCATTATACATGTTTGCAGAATCTTCAGCTTACAGCAACATACCAAGGATACTAATCATGTTCAGTTTTACTTACAGCAACTAAGGATATAAGTATGCAGCAACATTCTTAGTCGGTTTCTCCACCGCATAAAAGCTTGCTGCCAATAATATAAATTACACAAAACATGCTTTTCACATACGTAGAAGGTCATTTTCGACAGACGTACATGGAGGTATATATATATAATCAGGCTCAGATAATCGGAACGAATCAAAATGTAGGAAGGAGCACTTGAGCCAACTTAACTCCAGCAACAGGCTTGAACAATCTGCAGGCCCTGACGCCCTTCTCATCTGCTATTTCTCTTCCTGAGCCTACTCCTCCATGACAATCACGTTGGTTATTTGAACTGTCACAGCCACATTACCATGACATATCCTGAACGCACTTGACAATTGAATTGAATGCTGCCCAAACACGGCACCTGTCAAAACCATACAACCTGTATGATACAGATCATGCATGTTTGCAGATCTTTTCTTCAGGTTACAGCAGCCAACTCAAGGATAGACATCACAAATAGTCCTCATACAGCTATAGTATTGTGTACTCATCAACCCATGAAAGCTTCAGGTTACAGAAAAGCAACTTAAAGAATACGAATCACAAACACTCCGACTCCATGAAGCTACATTATTAATCGTTTTCTCAATCACAAAAGCTTGCTGTCACAAAAGCTTAATAAAAATTGTCTTCACCACATAGATGGCAGCGAAAGCAAATTGTCACTCCAACTTTTAATTCATATTTTTGCAGCATCACTTCACTTTAGCCGTCATACAAAATTCTGCTGCAGCATCAATTCAGCCTTTGGCTCAATTATCATGCGCCTTCTCCTTTCCTCGGTCTGATGTTTGTCGTTGTTGTGCTTGTTGTTCCTTGTTTTCATCTCCTGGACCCGATGAAACTACTGCTGCAGCTTCTTTTTTCTCCTCTGCAGCCCTTGTGTGGACTAAGCAAGCATAAGAAAGATGTAATTCATACAAGGGAATTACAAATAAAATAAAGAGACAAAGCTAGCGCTAAAACAAACACATTAAGAGATGTGTGGATTTACCTCCAGATCCGGTCAAGTGCTGTGACAGTATATCCCTCACCCTGACAGCATCCTCATCTGCTACCTGCCGCACTTTTTTTTTTCTACCTGCCGCACTTGCTCGATGTAATTCTCCTCCTCCATGCCCGCAACTTCCTCCTCCTCTACCTCCTCCATGTCTATCACTATATTATGCAAGATGCAACACACATCGATTGTTTCCACAACTGGGAGTGAACCAACAGCTCTGTCTAAGATCTTCCAATTCTCTTTCAACCTCGCCAATGCAGCCAGCGTGAGGGTCGATGCTGAAGAGTGTCTCCTGTTGAACTCCGCTTGATAAGGAGGAACATCTGCAGAGAGGAGGTCCTTGCCTTCCAGGTGATAAGGTGTGAGAAGCCAGGGGAGAAGAGGGTATCCTGCATCACCAATGATGTATTCCCCAACTTCCAAGCCATCTGATAACTTGAGCTTATTGCCATTGAGCAGAGTACCCTCCTGGCAGGACTCAAAGAGCCAAGAATCATGCAAAACGCTCAATTGGTTTTCTGATCCCAGGTGAGTGTCTGTGAATTTCATATCTGGATCAACGACTAGCGTAAGCCTATCGTCATTCTGCTCATCACCAGGTTCCTGGTTTTGTGATCCAAACGTGATGTGGGTTGTATGTACAACACCGCAGCAATTTGCCAGGCCGTGGATCTTGTCAAACTTGCGCTTGATCTTTTCCATTTTAGCATCTGGCCAACATATGTGATTGTATGCTCGCTCCCACATAGCCTCAACAAACATTTGAGTTACCAGCGAGACAGTTGACTCATTGACACGAAGAGAGGATCCTACGAGTTCAGTACCCTCAGAGCAATGGCTACTCCATCTTGTAAAGACATCACTTTCCCATCAACAAAGGTGTGATCCCTTCTCATCATATGTTCAAAAAATGGGATCCTTGCCAAGCTGCAGATATAACTGAAGGTGCTTCTTCGCATTCTATACAGAGACTCAAACCCTTGTCGTCCCACCATACAAGATGATAAGGTTTCTGCGGGGCAACAAAAAAAAATGGTTACATGATACTTAGCAACATGCACTAGGAAAGTACAGAATTTATCCGGTCATCAAATGAAATTATAATCTGGTGGAGAGGGATACGAGAAGGAAGGTCGGTTGAGATTACAGATATTTTCTCTAACACTAATTGCTTCCTTTATCACAAAAGCTTACTACTGCCAACAATATAAGATACACGGCACTCCTCTTTACCTGATATATACGACAACGCAGATTTGGTTGGCCATTTCATTGCCATGAAGGGCCTGCGTAGCATCCACGCATCCACATAATCAATCATATATTAGTGGTGTAGAGAAGCTAGCTTGTCCAAATCAGACATGTCATCGGATGAATGAACCACCAAAGTAATAATTACATCAGAGGCATTCAATCAATACTCAATAGGGAATATCAGCATGTTGTTAATAGGTATATCGATCAACTTTGTTTCATTCCAAGAAATCAAATACAATCACCAAGGGATTAAATGATATCAAGTAAGCATTAGTTAACCATTTGAAAATTTGATTTTCCACTATTACTCATTTGATACTTGATTTGTTATCTCCCAAGGATGGAAATACTACATTGAATGATAACCCCAAAAAGAGAGACTCCTACAATATGAGGACCTAAGGGAAAGCACCTGGCGCATAGAAACTCTTGAAACAATGATAGTGAGTAACATTCCAACTTCCAAAAAGTCTCCTGCATTGCATCGACTTAAGTTGAACCATGTAGACGTCGTGTTTCACGTATAAAATTATTCCATCAGTATCCTCATCATATCCTAGTATAAATTTCACCCATGGCTCCTCTCCTTCAATCCGTGGTCGGAGCTCAGGAATGTTATGTGTTCCAATGGTCTTCCACATAACCCAAGTGGCAACACCATTGCTATTGACCTTCCTCTGCCACATTTGAATATCATGGTAACGGCGAGACAACATGGCAATACCAACAGTGCCATCCTTTGCCGGGATGATCTGATGGCCGAGGGGAATATCCGTTCCAGGAGGTCCCTCAAGCACATCTAGGCTCTGCCTATCCAAATCAAATTCAAGTATACCATCGTTGGCATGCATAAGTGGCCAATAAAACGCATTGCCAACAAGAGTGCTAAGATAACCACCAGAGTAGATCGGACATGGAGCCTTTGCAGAGATGATATCGCCCCATGTATCAGACTCGGAGGAATAAACAGAGGCGAGAGGTGGACTGTCATTATGGCACGTAACCAGCAAGACCACCTTGAGAGGGGTGGAGTGGCAAGCGCCATGAACGTGGCCCTTGTTCTGTGCAGCACAGAGCACCGTCCCCTTGACGTAGCCAATCATAAACTCGGGCGGAATCGGCACATGACGCCGGTCGCCGGTGATGGGGTCACACACAAGGACCTCTGCACGCATCCAGTGTAAGACGAGGACGCGGCCATAGCGGCACCCAAGAAGTTGGGCTTGGGGCCCCACGTAGGCGTGTCGTGGATTCGCAGGTCGAAGCGCTTAGGAGGCATGCGGTTCGGAGCAGCAAGGATGGGAGTGAACTCCAGCTGATCTCCATGATGGAACTGGAAGACACCGAGGAGGGGTGGAAGAGAGAGAGAAAAAACATACTACGTACTAAAGACCCTCTGCCTTTAACATTTGCAGATTGCGAGCAGGGATATTTGTTAGGTTGTACTTCTTCCTTGGTGTTCCTTGACTTGGTCCCGTGAGCCAGACGGAAGATGGAATCTACATCACAAAATTTATAAAGCAAACTAAGTGAAGATAGCAACCTGGTGGCTACAAAAATAAAAATAAAAAGCTGGAGCACTTACCTGCTAACTGTCGCAGTCGTACCCTGCTTCTCCCCATGCATTGATGGGACTATCATGAGATCTTTTCTTGTAAGCGGTAGACTCATATCCTTTCTTCCTTAATTCATTATTCCATGAAAATGGATTATTCCATGAATTCCTCAAACACCTTCATCATCTCAACTTTCACAGTCACTCTAGATGTACTACTGCCAACTTTCTTCTTACCAAAATACTAGCAATAATGGACACATTAAGATGACTTATCCATAATGCACTAAACACTGGCAGCTGCTACTGTCCAAGTTTGCAGAGTCATACACGACTCGCTGCCATTATATACGTTTGCAGAATCTTCCTTGAGGTTACAGCAGCATACAAAGGATACTAATAGTCTTCAAAGGATATATGTGTGTGTATAATCAGGCTCAGATAATCGGAAGGAACGGAAATGTAGGAAGGAGCACCTGAGCCAACATACCTCCAGCTCCAGGCTTGAACAATAATCTGCAGGCCAACAAGCCCTGACGCCCTTCTCATCTGCTATTTCGCTTTCTGAGCCTACTCCTCCATGACAATCACGTTTGTCATTTGAACTGCACAGCCACGTTACCATGACATATCCTGAACGCACTTCACAATTGAATGTTTGCAAATCCTTCCTTGAGGTTACAGTAGCCAACTCAAGGATAGACATCACAAATAGTCCTCTCCTCATACAGTTATAGTATTGTTTACTCAACCCATAAAAGCTTCAGGTTACAGAAAGGCAACTGGAATAATACAAATCACAAACACTCCGTCTCCATGAAGGCATGAAGATTCATTATTAATCGTTTTATCAATCACAAAAGCTTACTGTCACAAAAGCTTATTAAAAATTGTCTTGGCCACATATATGGCAGCGAATACAAATTGTCAGTCCATCTTTTAATTCATGTTTTTGCAGCATCGCTTCACTTTAGCCGTCGTACACAATTCTGAATTCCTGTACTATACCCACTTGCCAAGGTACACAATTCTGAATTCCAGACGTACTGTCATCTCCCCACTCTGTTACGCTCTGCTCTTCTCTTCCTTCTCCAAGCAGCGCAGCGCAGAGCAGAGCAACCAACACAATAGCTACCATGACTTATCCCAACAGCTGCTACAACTAAATCAACCATGATCAAACACCCGTGTCCCTGCCATTCTGTTTGCAGATTCTTCAACTGAAAGAATATAAACCACAAATAGATTTTACATATACCACATGCAGCTACATTATTATTACTAGTTGATAGTTGCTTCCTCAACCGCATAAAAGCTTTGCAACATCACTTCAGCCTTTGGCCTTTGGTGCACTTCTTACAAGCCCTCTAGTTGTCTTTCTCAAATACATATGACAATGACACATAATTTGGTGCCTTTGGCTCCAGTATCATGGGCCTTCTCCTTTCCTCGATCCGATGTTTGTCGTCGCTGTGCTTGCTATTCCTTGTTTTCATCTCCTAGAACCGATGAAACTACCTCTGCAGCTTCCCTTTTCGTCGCCGTTGCGTCGACTAAGCAAGCATAATAAAGATGTAATTAATACAAGGGAATTACAGATGAAATAAATAGATGAAGCTAGCGCTCAAACAAACACATCAAGAGTTGTGTCAATTTACCTCCAGATCCGGTCAAGTGCTGGGACAGTATATCCCTCACCCTAACAGCATCCTCATCTGCTACCTGCCGCACTTGCTCAATGTGATTCTCCTCCTCCATGCCCACAACATCCTCCTCCTCTATCTCCTCCATGTCTATCACTATATTATGCAAGATGCAACACACATCGATTGTTTCCATAACTGGGAATGAACTGACAGCTCTGTCCAGGATCTTCCAATTGTCTTTCAACCTCGCCAATGCAGCCAGTGTGAGGGTTGATGCTGAAGAGTGTCTCCTGTTGAACTCCGCTTGATAAGGAGGAACATCTGCAGAGAGGAGGTCCTTGTCTTCCATCGAGTAAGGTGTGAGAAGCCAGGGGAGAAGCGGGTATCCTGCATCACCAATGATGTATTCCCCAACTTCCAAGCCATCTGATAACATGAGCTTACTGCCATTCAGCATAGTACCCTCCTGGCAGGACTTGAAGAGCGAAGAGTCATGCAAGACGCTCAACTGGTTTTGTGATCCAAAGTGAGTGCCAGTGAATTTCATATCTGGATCAATGACTAGCATAAGCTTATCGTCATTCTGCTCATCACCAGGTTCATGGTTTTGTGATCCAAACGTGATGTGGGTTGTATGTACAACACCACAGCAGTTTGGCAGGCCGTGAATCTTGTCAAACATGCGCTTGATCTTTTCCATTTCAGCATCTGCCCAACATATGTGATAGAATGCTCGCTCCCACATAGCCTCAACAAACCTTTGAGTTATCACCGAGACAGTTGACTCGCTGACACTAAGAGAGGATCCTACGATCTGTGATGGCTCACCAGAGTTCAGTACACTCAGAGCAATGGCTACTCCATCTTGCAAAGACATCACCTTCCCGTCAACAAAGGTGTGACCCCTTGTCATCATATCTTCAAAAAATGGGATCCTCACCAAGCTGCAGATATAACTGAAGGTGCTTCTTCTCATTCTGTACAGAGACTCAAATCCTTGTTGGTCCACCATACAAGATGATAAGGGTTCTGCATGGCAAAAAAAATACAAAACTGGTTACATGATAGTTAGCAACATGCACTAGGAAGGTACAAAATATATCCGGTCATCAAATGACCTTATAAACGGGAAGATCAGAGTGTTCAAACAAATTAAGACAAAGCTTGTACGTATGTTTGACTTTCTGTACCTTCAAATATGGTAGAGCTGCTAATATTGGAATCAAACTTGTAGTTGTCTCCTCTCGTGTACAAAACATACCATTTTCTTTGGTTGTCTCCATCACCTGCATATGCCTTGACATGCTCCACTTGGTTGAACTTGTCCCACTCAGTGCCAGATTGCCCCGCGGCTACCACAGAGAGCAACCATAGCCTGCAGAATAACAACAAATGCCTTGCCTTTATGACTCGCATGTACTCTGGGAGTTTTTCCATGGTGTAATCCTCCAGGATCAGCCACTCGAGTGAAGCGATATGCTCCAGCACCTTCAACTTTGGGCAGTTCCGAATGGTAAGCTTCAGCATATTGGGGAGATTGGTGATCCTCTCTAGGTCAGGGCATCCGTTCACTTTAAGCTCAACAACAGAAAGAAAGCTCTCAATGTAGCTGAGGTTCATGACACGTTTGAGAAATAATATTTTCAAAGAGCTTGCATTGGAGACAAGGCCTCGAGGGATATGCCTCAGTCTGCAATAACTGAGCACAAACTTCTCCAAACGACGCATGGCTTGTACTTGCTCCTCCCACTCCCACTCCTCCCATTCCACCATGGCGTTTAACTTCAATTCATTTAACCTCGGAAATGAAGCTACCGCCGCCTGCACGAATCCAGTCCCCACATGTTTGATGCATGGAGCACGAGAGACCTGTATAAACTGCAGAATGGGGAACTGGCACAACCCATTGGGAAGTTGCGTGCAACAAGCCAGATTATGAAAAAATATAGTCTTCAGGTTGTTGAGGGGCACCATTGATGTGGACATCATCCAACTCGGGAGTTGCTGGCCAAAATAGCCTGTGATTTCAAGATATTCTACACCAAGTGGAGGGCAGAGCTTATCGAGAACCTTCTCAATTCGTTGTTGCTCTTCCTCGGAAACACCTTCCTTCTCTTTGAGAGACCCATCATCTGCCAGTTTACTGGTGCAGTCTAGGAGTAGCATGATAAGATGCGTCTTCTCGCCGAGCCTGGCATTAGCAGCAAATGAGGCAGCAGATACATTCTCCAATTGAACTAATCCAAGAAACCTGAGTTGGGAAAGAGACCCCAACTCGTCCAAACTGCACCAATCACCATCCATGTGCGCTCGAAACATACTTAGTTTCCTCATATTTGTCAGACCACTGAACCCCCTAGGTACCATACTTGCTTTGGGAAGTGAAAGTAACCTTAGCTGGTCAAGCTTCACAATGCTATCAGGAAGATTCACCAATTTTGCACATCCACCAAGGTCAAGGAATTGCAATAGTTTCATCTTGCCAATGTTTCCTGGAAGTACAGATACATCAGCATTTACTAGTGTTAGATACCTCAGGTGCTTGAGTTGATGCAACGATTCAAGCAATATGGACATATCTGCAGATTTCATATGCAGAGTCCGCAAACTAGAAAAAGTAGCCAACGAATCACCAGGCTTCATCTTAATCTGGATAGTTGAGATCAATGTTCTCACTGATTTTTGCGCCTGTAGACATTTCCAATTAATTTCACCTGATTGTGATTGGTTAGTTTCTATGGACAACCGCAGAAAGTTTTGTGAATTAAGTTCAGCAAGAATATCATTGTCTCCATCTTTAGCTATGAGTGCTTCATCTTTAGTCATATACTGAGCAAATGAGCGGACAACATCATGCATGCTGCAAACCCATAGATCAGCATACGATTTATTGGGCTCTATGAGGTTCCTAGATACCAACTCCTTGTAGTAAATTTTTCCCAATTCTTCTAAATCATTAGAATTTCCGTGAATAAATCCTTCACTAATCCACATTGCAACAACTTCATCCATAGTAAAATTTCTACTTTTAGGGAGAAGAGAGTAGTACAGAAAGCATTGCTTCAGGTAAGAAGGCATATATTCATAGCTTATGTATACTGTGTGGTCGAGCTCATTGGGCATTTTAGTTGTTGACCATTTAGAATCATCCAAAACCTGCTGCCAGTCACGCCGGAGCCCCCCTCTTTCACGCAAGAGTCCTCCCATTACTTTAACAGCAACTGGTAAACAACCACATTTCTGTATAATTTTCAGTCCGATATCCATTAGCGTATTGATGTGGTCTTCATCTATCTCACTTGAGCGTACCTGCGAACATATCATGGAAGGGACCGCTAAAGTTAAGTAACTATGTACCAAGATCCTCTAAGGCGCTCAGTTTTACCTCTTAAGAAGACTAGTTGATGTATCTATCCATTTGTCAAGGTAAATACTCAAAGTACAGAAAGTACATGTCAAAGAGAAATGGTATTAATGTATTTACTTATCTTTCTCCTACATACCAAAGATTTGTGCAATGGCTTTCAAATATAACATACATACTTTATGCCTAGCCCTACAAAATTACTGACAACTTCTTACCTCCAAGAGGCAATAGTACATACATGTCTCTGAATTTACACGTAATTAATGGCTCATTTTAATTTGGCAGCATCCTAACATTTCTCTTAATTAACTACATAGTACTGGTAATAAGTAGATGGAGATAATGAAAGAGATTTAGCATTTAATTAAGTACAGACCTGCTTCTTGAGCAATGACCAAGCGTCATCGGGTGCTAATGTGTCGACGTGGTGGTAGGGCTGTATAGCTGTCACCCCTTGGGCAACGCGTCCTTCTCTAGTTGTGATGAGGACACGGCTGCCTGAAGCAGCAGCATTGGCAAAGGGTATTTTTAGCACACCCTCCCAAGCTCCTTTGTCCCACACATCATCCATTATCAGGAAGGTCTTGTGGTCCTTCAAGGCCTGCATTAGGGCTCGATGAAGCGCGTCCTTTGCATTTCCAGCTAGTTGGGCGTTTCCATCGGCACAGATGATGGTTCTTTTAAGCAACTCAACCTCACTGAAGTTTTGGTTGACGCTCAACCATATCTTTTTGCTGAACCCGCCCTGGATTGCCTCGTCATTGAAGACCTTCTGGGCAAGAGTGGTCTTGCCAACCCCACCGACACCTACGATGGCGAACACCATGATGTCATCATTGACCTCCTTTCCCTTTTGCATAATCAGAGCCACTAGTGCTTTTGTATCTTCTTCAATCTTGTCTCCAACCACAGCTGACCGGTCAAAGTCCCCTACCGTCTCCCGGCTAGGATTACCCTGACGAGAGGCATGGGCATTGCTGCTATGACAATCCTCATAGGACCCAAGATTGATGAAGTTGAAAGCAGCGCTGCGCTGCTTGATGCTATCAAGCCTCTGGTTGAGCGCCTTGATGCGGGTGCCGATCTCACGAGCATGGAAGGGATTCCGCATGCAAAAGAGTAAGGGATTGCAACACCCATCATCTGTGGAGGAAGACCCACGCTCCAGTGCCTTGAGTTGGCAGAGGTCGAGGATGTCAGCAGCTTCGTACATGGCACGCTTGAGCTGCCCCACCCAGACTCGGACGGTCTCGTCGCTGATATTCCTCCTATCAGCGTCAGCGAGGAAGTTCTTGAGGTCTTGAAGCTTGTCGCCCAACTTGTCGATCTCGCCTGAGACACCCAGCATCGTTCCGAGCTCATCTTGTACCACCTGCTTGAGGTAGTCCCCGATGTAGGATGCAAACGCATCCAACACCATCGCCATTGGTCAACTTGCTGGCCTTCCGCTGTGATAACAATTAGAGGCAATTGAAGTGAGTTTTAAGTAGCAGACAGAGACAAGGAAATAAAACTTGAACACTAACTAACTACCTCAAGCAGAGCACTACGTCACCAACCTCTGAGATTGATGGGATGCACTGCACGGCACAGCAGTCGGTGGTGACAAATATCAGCGGATGGCAGCGGCGACCGGGGCAAGCAAAGCAAAGCGGAGCATCACATTCCCATCGATGGAGCAAGCAAAGCAAAGCAAAGCAGCTTCTTTTCCTTTTCCATGGAGGAGTAGATTATTTGACAAAGCAAAGCAGCTGAGCTGAAGAGGGTATCGAATTGGATTGGACTTAACTTTTCCTTGATGCCAATATATGCTTTTTCCTCGTGTGCACGCCAAATGACAGCGGCCCCGCCCGGTCGCCGGCGCTGGGCTGCTCCTCTGACATTTTAAGACTTGTATATTTCGCATATTAAATTTTTACATTCTTGAAACGTAGCAGTTTAATGTATTTGAAAATTAAAATCGTTACAAATCAAGTCACCCAAGTAGCTAGGATCCAAACACGTCCAGAACCATCGCCATTGTATTGTATAACCACTTTGATGTGATAATAAAGAAAAGGTGAAACTTAAGTAGGCGGGACTTAATTAGTTACCACTAAGTGTAATTAGAGAGACACGAATATTAAACTCCATCGAATTACCTCACCAACCTTTGAGATGGACGGGATACGCTCTTGTGTATTCATGCCAGGAGGACATTCAACTCAATCATGCTGCACCAAGAAAGAAATTTAAAACAAAAAAAAGCGGGACAGCGGTGCACATTGTCAAAAGTGAACGATCTGGTGTCGGAGAGCAAATCTGCTTAACAAGTTTTTAACTCCCTTTTCACAATATTCTCTATAGGTAAACAAATCACACATTTGGAGTGTGAGTGGGTGCAGCTTATTGCCATGACCCCCACCATCACATCTCGTCATTATCTACACTTTTGACGACTTCGTAGTGACAGCGGCAAACAGCTGCGCTGGCCCAAGCTAATTAGTTGATTACATAAGTGGGCTACTTGTCAAACCACCGCATGTACACGCACACATCTGCTACCTCCCTCCCGAGAAATAGCGCTAATTAAATACGTCCTTTTGAACGACAAGTAATTCCAGGCGGAGGAAGTACTAAAGACAGGAGTCTCTGACTTTCACGATTAACGAAGTTACCGCAGACATCTCACTAGTAGGGTTATACCAAGAGGCCTCTTATACTAACTTGTACTTCCTCTGTCCTAAAATAAGTGTCACTGAGTTTATACTAAATCAGCTACATTTATTTTGGGACGGAGGGAGTACTAGTTATTCTTAGTTTGCGTCGGTATCGTCGCGAGTTATTCGGGTCAGCTAACCCTAGTTTAGAACTCCAGGGTCCTTTTGAAGTACCTGGTTTCGAGATCTAGGATGAATACTCTAGGCCTGACCCTAACTCGTTATATCTGGCAATGGCGGTATTTTTTCCGTTCTTACCTTGTTGCACTACTGCAATTTGCAGGTTTCCGAAGTGCCTGTAAAACTCGGCAAAAGCTAATTCCAACTCGGTAGAGAGTTCTCCGAGTTCATTTCTTGGCTAAGGGTACTCGGCCTAAAGTCTTCACGCAAACGCCATTTTGTCGAGTACCAGCCGTTGGGGACTCGGCAACCACTTTGCCGAGACCTAACCAGGGTACTCGGCATAGAAAAAAAGCACTTGATGGGCTGGACGGATACGGTATTTGCCACATGGCACATAGCTTTGCCAAGAGATGGCATGAAGAACTCAGTACATCTACAAGCACACAAGGCAACACGGGTCCTGCCAGGTTCGCGGATAGTTCAAATTCGTCGAGATCTTACCAGAGGCACTCGGAGAAGACCAACCCACAAGCGGCCACCAAGCGGCCTTCAAACTTTACCGAGAACCTATGTGTTTGCCAAGATTATGTGCCTCGCTTACAACAAAGGCCACGGCCCAAGGGGTCGACACGTGCCCACACCGCTTCGGCGTGCGCCCACTGTTAGCCAAGTTGCTGCGATAGGCTCTCAGTAAACACAATTTGTTGTGTTCTCTAGTTTGCCGAGATTTTTTGAAGCACACAAGCACAAGTGTATATGGATAACAAGTTCACAACTACATGCATAGGAAGTTCACAAGCATGAAGTTCGTCAACACAACTTGGGGCTCACACGGTTTTGGAGTTTGGAGTAGGAACATCAGGAGTAGTCATTGGGCTTGGTTGCCCAACTCCAGATGCAGCTACAGGCACATTGTTTGATCCAATCGATGGATTCAGCTGTAAGAACATGAGACAATAAGGTTTATGGTAAGGACGAAGATGGCGATTTAAGAAGTTGGCCCAAACATAACCGGCCGATAACACATTTTTTTTTGGAAAAGGGGTGTAACCCCGGCCTCTGCATCAAAATGATGTATACGGCCACAACCGGCCGATAACACATAACTAGTTAATGCATCACAATGCAAACTGACTGCATGTATCCTGTGCTATCGCCTCACAATGATTGCATTCAAAGTCTATAGGTGCTTGATCCTCTGGTACGTTGCAGAGAGCAACACATATTAATCCATCATGTAGTTCTGAAAATAACCTTGAAAAAGTCAGGAATAGTTTTTTTAGAACACAGTACAGCTGAAGTAGCTCACATACACGAGCATACACTCACCCCTATGAACGCACGCACACACACCCTATCCCTATGAGCACCTGTAAGAAACTGAGCCGGCACATCATCTTGAGATTGACGAAGTCGTAACGGACGCCTTCATAGTTGACGGGAACGTGTCAACCTACTGAACGCACATTGTTGGAAATCTTAAAATAAATCCAGAAAATGCGAGCACCAATGTCAAGTATAGGACTTGAACTCTGGTGGGCTGGGGAAAACATGATCGTTATGATAGTTTCAAATTTCCCACAGTGAGGTAGGTTGGTTCGTAAAAAGTTAGGTATAGTTGTCCTGTTAAAAACATGATCGTTATGATAGTTTCAAATTTCCCACAGTGAGGTAGATACTTCCACCTGGATATGTGCCTTAAATTTGAGATGAACACCGGCTAACCAGTTTCCAAACAAATTCATTACATCCATCATATGGCCAAAAAATGCACATGCAAGATGGTAGCCCTCTTCTAGTAAAATTAAACTTGAATTACTTCACCTACAATTGAGATGGGCCCGATGTCCTTCTACTCATTCCTCTCTGGAGGGCATTCAATTCAATCATGGTGTGCACCAATAAAGTGAAAAGGGAAAAAGCATGACAGTGCCGCACATTTGTTGTCAAAAGTAAACGATTTGGTGTCGGAGAGCAAATATGCTTAACAAGTTTTTAACTCTATCGTATCACAATGTGGTTCTCCACGGAACACTCTCCAGAGATAAACAAATCGCACGTCTGTCGTATGAGTGGGCGCATGCAATGATGAAGATTTGGTTCATACGTTGTGATCATATCATAGACTTTCCAGCTTTGATGCTGGTGCTCAACTTTTGATGACGTTTTAAATGGTTGTTTGATACGAAATGTTGAAGAAAGCCCACCTCTCTTGTAGGAGAATCGAGAGATTGTCATTACGGCTGGCCGGTTTGTAGGCCATCCGCTGGTCAACTTGGCTCGATGAAGCATGGACGGGTCTGTGCTTCTGAAAGATTGTGCACGGCGACGGCGGCCGATGGAAACGCTTGATTAAGCCTTATGCTGGGCGTGTGGACAGCGGCGGCAACAGATGGATTGGAGGTTTAGGTCAAACGGCGTGGAAGGGAAACAGAACAACTGTGTGCGTTGATCCGTAAATCACTCACGGGAAATAAATGGCATTTCGGCTAATTGTCTTGGACTTGGGCCAACTAACAAAGTCCAATCTAGTAGGCATCCTTGATTAGACTAATTAATTGCTGCTAATAGATAGGCCGCAGGGCGCTGGTACATAAAAATTACACAGTATATTAGTACTAGCCCCCCCAAAACATCCATGGGGGTGGCCGAACCATGGCGGGGGCCTGCCCCCTGCTTCAGTCCACCACTTTCAGCAAGGACACGACGCAGACGCGCGTCGACATAGCCTGTTATGAGACCTTGCGTTTCCACCGGAGTGCATTAAGTGGCCGTTGAAGCCGTATGTACCATCATCGTTATCCGGCTACCGATGCCTCGATAACACCGGATATCTCTGGAGAAGACACCCAAAGAAAGACGTCCCATACCGCCTGCCTCCCGTCGCTGTCACATCACCTTCGATCCAGCAGCAACAGGCTCGACAAAGACTTATATTTAGAATGCATCTATAAACATCCGTATGTGGTTCATAGTGAAATCTCTATAAAGACTTATATTTAGGAACGGAGGGAGTATATAGAAGAGGGCAAAAACTAAACATACTTTGCCACACATAACCATGAGCTACCAATTTAGAAAGAGAGGTAGAAGGACAAAACATGTAATACAGCACAACAGCTTATCCATCAGAGTCATGAAGGATAAATATAGAAGAAGCAAAAAAAACTGAACATACCTTGGTTCTGTTCTTATATTGGACCACTAGGTAGCTGAGCATGGCAGTAATAGGCTCCGACAAAATTCAGCCAAATTCAGAAAAAAATCAGAGATAACAAGTTGAGTGCTACAGCGTGAACAGACAAGTTGCAATCTGAGCCGTAAGATGGGAGACCTACGTCGTCCATTACAAGACTTGCATTGCAAGCAGCGAAACATTGTGTGAGCTGTACTGAAGTGTCGATTTCTTCGGAAGTTTTAGAGTTTCAGCTCCTGACAGACAGCAGTCATCTCTGTAATTGGCAAGGTACAAAAAGGAACCCTCTGGATTTTCTTCCTGATGAATGCCAAATCTATTGACCTTCGACTGTTACAAAAACACTACCCCACTCTGCTCTGCTCTTCTCTGAATTTCATTCCTAACAGCTGCTACGACCAAATGACAGAATCATATGCGCAAACACCTGTCACCTCTCATCATGTTTGCAACACTCTTAATTGTTTTCTCACAGCATATCCAGATTTTTCACTTCGTTCCCATGTAGAGTATAGTTGGCAACTGCCTCATAAGTCTAGCACCTTTATGCCAGTACAAGTGAAAAATCCGGTAGTGCTACTACATGATTCAGGCTGGAGAGGACGATGAACTGAAGATGGCTGCTACAAATTTTGGTGCAAAAGCAGCTAGAGAAGTGCCGTAGTTGTGCAGCTACTAACTTAATTGTCCAAATCATGCATGCTAGTGGAAATATTGCAAATACTCCCTCCGTTCCTAAATATTTGTCTGTCTAGAGATTTCAACAAGTGACTACATACAAAGCAAAATGAGTGAACCTACACTCTAAGATATGTCTATATACATCCGTATGTGGCAGTCCATTTAAAACCTCTAAAAAGACAAATATTTAGGAACGGACGGAGTAGTAGGTATCAATGTTATGCTTGACCACATTGCCAATAGCTAGGTCTATCAGCTTAATTGCTTTCTGAATAACTTAACAGTATTGATTGGTATCAGTGACATATCACATGAATAACCTTTTATCTCGACAATGAAAGAACAAACTTTTGACAAGCAGGGAACTTGGAAACCACAACACTTTACAGAACATCTTAGAATGAAACTAAGGCATGTAGTGGAAAAAAGGGTACCAGATGAAGCAGTGACGATGATCTCATCTCCTAGCTCAACTGCTATTCTTTTAAGATGTTCTGTGTTCCATATGATGCTACTGGATGTTATTCTTTTATGTACATTGCTAAATGCTAGGTGCGTCAGATTAACTGTCTTTTGAAAAAGTTTACAGTAGTGATCCTCAGCGACGTCGGTGTCATTCCTAACGAACAAATTCTCCTCACGGTCACAGCTTTGTGATCCAAATGTGATGTGAGCTGTTTGTACAATGCCACAACAGTTTGGCAAGCCGTGTATCTTGTCGAACTTGCACTTCATCTTCTCCATTTGAGCAGATCCAGGCCAGCTGATGTGGTGAAATGCTCGCTCCCACATAGCCTCAACAAACACCTTAGTTACCAGCGAGACAGTTGACTCGTTCACACCAAGAGTGGATCCTATGGTAAGCGGAGAGTCACCAGAGTTCAGTACCCTAAGAGCGACAGCTACTCTGTCTTGCAAAGACAGCAATCTCCCATCAACAAATGTGTGATCCCTTGCCATCATATCTTCCAAAAATGGGATCCTCACCAAGCTCATATGTAACTGAAGGTACTTCTTCTCATTTTGTACATAGATTGGAATCCTTTTGCGTCCACCATGTTAGACTTAGAGATATATCTCATTGTAATCTTAACTACTTATCTCTTCCTCTCCCTTGTAACCTCCTATCTCTTATTCTGCCGAATCCTAGCGATCGGTAGAGACTTGTAAACCACGGCAGGGGTTATTCCTGCCCTCGATCAATAAATACCCGTGGCTCCTCTACGGAGGAGTAGGAACGCTTCCACCAAACCAATCTTACATGGTATACACAGCCACGTCTCTTCCTATCATCTAGCGAAACCAAAAACCCTAACACCCTTCCATCACCATGGCTACGAGCTCGAGCGCCGTCGGCCTCAACCTAGGTGCTCCACCAACAGAGAAGCTCGCAAGGGGGAACTACCTCCTATGGAAGGCGCAGGTCATGCCGGCACTGCGAGGCACACAAGTGACCGGTCTCCTCGACGGCAGCGACGCCGCACCGCCAAAGACAACAGAAGTCACCAAGGCGGACAAAACCACGGCCATAGAACCCAATCCTCTGTACGGCCCATGGTTGTCGAACGATCAGCAGGTTCTGAGCTACCTGCTGAATTCTCTCACGCAAGAAATCCTGGCGCAAGTTATCGGTAAGGACAGTACCTTTGATCTCTGGACTGCTCTTACTACTCTATTCACCGCGCAGTCGCAATCCCGCATAACCAATCTTCGGATGGCCATCTCCAACACCAAGAAAGGAAACATGTCAAGCAACGCCTTCATCGCCAAGATGAAAAACCTCAGGGACGAGCTAGCTGCGGCTGGGCATCCGGTAACCGATCCGGAGATGGTGGGCTACATCCTTGCTGGCCTTGATCGGGACTACGATCCCATCGTGGCAGCGTTCGGCGCCATCAAGAACTCCATCACCGTCGACGACCTCTTCGCGCAGATCGCTGCGTTTGATCAGCAGATGGAGATGCTGGGGGACGGTCCAGCAGGATTCCGCTCCTCTGCCAACGCCGTCTACAGAGGGCGCGGGCAGTCCCGTGGCAGGGGAGGTCGTGGCCGAAGCAACAGAAAAGGACGCGATCGAGGAAACCGCTCCTCTCCTTCTCCGAGTCGTGGAGGTGCAGCGGCGGTCATCAGCAATGCTTCGCCCTCAACCACAACAACAGCAGCAGCAAGAAGGCGACTACCCGGAGTGCCAAATCTGCTACAAGTTCCATGCTGGCGGGGCAAGAGCCTGCTGGCATCGCTACGACGATGATCATGAAGAAAAGAAGGCAACCAACCTCGTCACCAACAACTATGGCATCGACATCAACTGGTATGCAGACTCCGGCACCACTGAACATATCACAGGGGAGCTCGACAAGCTGGCGATGCGGGAAAGGTACCACGGCTGTGATCAGATACACATGGCAAGTGGAACTGGTATGGACATTACTCATGTTGGTAAATCAATAGTTAAAACCCCCGTAAAAGACTTACATCTTAACAATGTCTTACATGTCCCACATGCTTCAAAAAATCT
This sequence comes from Triticum aestivum, assembly GCF_018294505.1. NCBI lineage: Eukaryota > Viridiplantae > Streptophyta > Magnoliopsida > Poales > Poaceae > Triticum > Triticum aestivum. The sequence continues at coordinate 642,408,787 of NC_057814.1, forward strand.
TGTTTCTTTTCATCGTTTTTCCCTTTGACAACAATGTTCTCATAATATTTTATCCTCACTCTTTTGTGATCAAGGACTTGGCAACGAGGAGGGTCATCCTTAGAGGAAAGTGTGAGGGAGGCCTATATCCACTCATATCATCTTCATCTTCATCATGGTCGAATAAACAAGCGTGGAGTGTCACCAAACCTTCCTCGGCAAAGTGGCATAGTCGTCTCGGTCATCCCTCTTCAGTTATAGTTCAGCACGTCCTTAGCAAGAATAATCTTCCTTATGAGTCTAGCATTGAGTCAATTTGTGATGCTTGGCAGCAAGCTAAGAGTCATCAGTTACCCTATCTTATATCAACAAGTGTTTCCACTGCTCCATTGCAGCTTATTTTTTCAGATGTATGGGGACCAGCTCCCACATCAGTTGGTAGATTCTCTTATTATGTCAGTTTCATCGATGATTATAGCAAGTTCACTTGGATCTATTTGCTAAAGAAACAATCTGATGTTTTCCAAGTTTTCGCCAACTTCCAAAACCTTGTTGAACGCCAACTAAACTCAAAAATTCTTGCTATGCAAACCGACTGGGGTGGTGGGTATGAGAAACTAAATTCCTTTTTCCAAAAATTGGAATCTCTCACCATGTTTCTTGTCCCCATGCTCATTAGCAAAACGGGTCGGCTGAACGCAAACATCGCCATGTTGTTGAGGTAGGATTAGCACTCCTAGCCAATGCTTCCATGCCTCTAAAATTCTGGGATGAAGCCTTTCTCACTGCCACATATCTCATAAATATTCGACCAAGCAAAGTCATCAAATTTGAAAGTCCCATCACACGTTTGTATGGAACAAAACCAGATTTCAAATCCCTACGAATCTTTCGTTGTGCATGTTGGCCGAACCTAAGACCATACAACACACGCAAACTTGTGTTTCGCTCAAAAAGATGTGTGTTTTTGGGTTATAGTCCTATGCATAAAGGCGTCAAGTGTTTAGATGTTCCCACAGGCCGAGTTTATATATCTCGTGACGTTGTGTTTGATGAATCAGTTTTCCTTTTTGAATCCCTCCATCCTAATGCCGGCGCCCTTCTCCATCAAGAAATTCTTCTTCTTCCATCCACACTTCAAGCTTTTGATCACGGGGGAAACAATTGCACTAACCAACATGACAATAATATCCCTGCTGGAACCAGTTCTTGTCTCCCGTGTGTGCAGGTACCTGAAGAAAACGGAGTTCAAAACAATGAGAATGATCAAAATCTCGTCCAAAACGGAGCTATATTTCATGTAGAAGAAGAAGACGAAGCTGACGCGGCGTTCGAGGAAGATTTGGTGGCGCCTGCCACCCCTGCGCGTCAATCCTCCTCGGATCTGGCGCGGGCATCTTCTCCAGATCACGAGCCGGTCAGCCAGGAGAGCCAGGCGCGGGCGAGCCGCCCCGCGACTACCACGTCATCACACGGAGGATCTCCCTCGAGCGGCCCGCGCATGCAGCCAACCGCTGCGAGGCGCGGCGTGCACATGCGGCCAACAGGCCCACTTGGCACGGTCGGTGTGGGATCAGCTGCGGCAACTGATGGTGTGGCTGCTGACGAACAGGCCACATCTGTGACCATCGGATCCGGTGCGGCAACACCTGTTTCTTCTCCGGGATCGTCTGCAACCAGCGATTCTGTGCGCCTGCGTGTACAGCAACAACCAGCCACACCCAGAGTCACAACTCGGCTACAAAAAGGTATTAAAAACCCAAAAGTAAGAACTGATGGCACTATACCGTATGGCATGCTGTGTATTTCAAGAGAGCCAACAAAACTAGATGATGCACTTGGAGATCAAAAGTGGAAAAAGGCTATGGATGAGGAGTATACAACCCTGATGAGAAACAAGACATGGCATTTGGTACCAAATCAAAAAGGTAAAAACATCATTGATTGTAAGTGGGTGTATAGGATCAAGAAAAAGGCAGATGGCTCCATTGACAGGTATAAAGCACGTCTTGTTGTTAAAGGTTTTAAGCAGCGTATGGTATTGATTATGAGGATACATTTAGTCCTGTGGTAAAAGCAGCAACCATAAGACTTGTGCTAGCTATTGCTGTCTCTAGGGCATGGAGCTTAAGACACCTAGATGTACAGAACGCGTTTTTACATGGTGTTCTGGAAGAGGAGGTCTACATGAGGCAACCACCAGGTTATGAAAACAAGCAAAAACCACATTATGTATGCAAGCTTGACAAGGCTCTCTATGGTTTGAAACAAGCACCTAGAGCATGGTACTCCAGGTTAAGTATGCAGTTGAAATATCTTGGCTTCATCGCATCAAAAGCTGACACATCTCTCTTCATATATAATAAGGCAAATACTGTTATATTTGTGCTCATTTATGTTGATGATGTTATAGTTGCAAGTTCTTTTCAGAATGCTACTGATGCTCTCTTACATGACATAAGCTCAGAATTTGCCTTAAACACTACTGGAATCAGGGATTTTACCGTCTGCCAGTTCTTTGCGGTCCGCTAAAAGACGGCAAAGAAGGTCTTTGCCATCAGCTACCAAAAAGCAGACGGCAAACAACTGGCAGACGGCAAAGAAGGCTTTGCCATCTGTCACTTCCTTGCCGTCTGCTGGCTGACGGCAAAGAGAGAGGTGGCCCCCACTAACGAGCCAATTAGAAAAAACTTAACGGGCCCCCTCATTGCCGTCTGCTAGCAGACGGCAAAGATAAAAAAAAGTGGACGGCAAAGGCTTGGCGGACGGCAAAAACTAACTAACCTAACCTAACTAACGGCCGATCGAGCCCCCCCCCCCGCCCGTTACTCCTCTCTGTTTCTCTCCCTCTCTCCTCCCCGACGCCACGCCACCAGATCGACCCACCGCCGCCCCCGCCGCCCGGCGCCGCCCCCGCCACCGCCCCCGCTTGCCCCGTCGCCCCACCACCTCGCCGTCCCCACCCCACCCGCCGACGCCCCGTTGCCCCACCATCCCGCCGCCCGGCGCCGCCCCCGCCCCCGCCCCCGCTTGCCCCGTCGCCCCACCACCCCGCCGCCCCACCCCACCCGCCGACGCCCCCGTCGCTCCACCATCCCGGCGCCCCGGCGCGCCACCACGTCGCCGGCCCAGCCGCCCCACTGCCCCGACCGTCCAATTGCCCCGGCGCACCACCACGTCGCCGGCCCACCCGCCCCACTGCCCCGACCGTCCCATTGCTCCGGTGAGTTTTTTTCTTTTTTTCTTTTTTTCATTTTTTTTGCTGTTTAATTGTTAGTGATAGATTTAGTGCTAGATATGTGTTATATAGTGTTAGTGTTAGATTTAGTGCTACATATGTGTTAGTGTTAGATTTAGTGCATGGGTTTTAGATGAAAAAAGATGAAAAAGGAAGAAGAAGAAAAGAAGAAAAAAGAATATGTAGAAGAAAAGAAGAAGAAGAAAAGAAGTAGAAGAAGTAGAAGAAGAAAAGAAGAAAAGAAAAGAAGTAGAAAAAAGATGAAAAAAGAAGAAGAAGAAAAGAAGTACAAGAAGAAGAAAGGAAGAAAAGAAAAGAAGTAGAAAAAAGAAGAAGAAGAAAAGAAGTAGAAAAAGTAGAAAGAAGAAGAAAAGAAGAAACGAAAAGAAGTAAAAGAAGTAGAAAAAAGATGAAAGAAGAAGAAGAAGAAAGGAAAGAAGAAGAAGAAGAAGAAGAGAAAGAAATAAGAAGAAGGATAGAAGGAAACACCCCGCCCCCTGACCCCGACACCCCGACCCCCTGACCCCCCTGACCCCGACACCCCGACCCCCGACACCACACCCCGACACCCCGACCCGACACCACACCCCGACACCCCACCCCCCTGACCCCAACACCCCGACCGCCTGACCCCCTGGACCCCGACACCCCGACCCCGACACCACACCCCGACACCACACCCGACACCCCGACCCCGACACGACACCCCAACACCCCGACCCCCTGGTCCCCTGACCCCGACACCCCGACACCGACACCACACCCTGACACCCCGACCCCGACACGACACCCCGACCCCCTGACCCCCTGACCCCGACACCCCGACCCCGACACCACACCCCGACACCCCGACCTCGACACGACACCCCGACCCCGAAACAGCACCCCGACCCCGACACGGCACCCCGACACCGACACGACACCCCGACCCCCGACACCTCCCAAAAAGGTGCTCTTTGGCCTTCAGAGGCCGACGGGGTCATATATTTGTGAATTATGAGTTAGGTCATATATTTTTCGATTTTGTTATGAAAAACATCATATATAATTGTGTTGATCGGGTAGATTTAAATGTGCAGTTGTTTGATCGCTACGAGGTTTGGTGTTCGACGACCTCCCCGTCCGTTTGACGAGCTCTGCCCCTTCGTTCGTGGGTGAGCACAAATGACATGTCCTCCTCCCCCCTTAATTATTTGGTCTGTTCCGGTGTTCATGCCGATGAAACTTGATAGCTAGCTATATATCTGTCTTGAATCATCAGTATGCGTAACCAATATGTGTCTCCCGTTCGAAAGCGTTATAGTTATAAATATGCATGCATTTGCATATTTATAACCGTGATTCTTTCGAATTGTCCAACGCTATCCATGGATAGCCTATGTGTAGATTGGGTTCGTGTTCCCATATGCTTTGCTCCGGATCCGACGCATAAATTTCGTCAGTGCCTCCCCTGTTGTTCTCCGGGTACACATCCTCTGTGTTTATTGCAGAGACGTGTATCAGGAGAACAGCGGGGAGGTGCTGCCGAAATTTTGCGTCGGATCCAGAGCATAGCATGGGAAAATGAACCCAATCTACACATACTCGGGTGGGATTAGGACCTATCATTACCTATTAGAGTGTAGGTTGCATGGACGTAATAAAATTGACAAAGTAGATCAACTGATGAATATATACATGGTGAATTATATATATATATATATATATATATATATATATATATATATATATATGTTGTGTGTCCAGTAGCTTTGAAAGTCAAGATGAGTGATCGTGCGTGGATGTACACTGGTCAGAACAAATGGAGCACTGAATGGTTCACAAAAACCAAGGGGTTTGTGCAAGCCGCATTTGCAAATGGCCAGAGGAAAACCTGGTGCCCCTGTTTACGGTGCGGCAATTGGGAAAAGAGGACAGAGGCTGAAATGGGCAAACACCTGCAGAAGAGTGGATTTACGCCCGATTATACGGTGTGGACATATCATGGTGAGTCTGCCCAACGTGACCGAGCTGAGGTGGATCATTGTTGCACCGACGAGCATGGTACCGGGATGGAAAACATGGTGCAAGACTTCGATGATGCTCGGGATTCGGACGAGGAGATGGAGGAATCTGCAAAGGCCTTCAATGAAATGTTGGAGTCTTCAAAACGTCCGCTCCATGAGCACACTGAGCTTTGTCAGTTGGATGCCATCTCACAAGTAATGGCTCTGAAGGCTCAGTTCAACTTGGGCAGAGAATGCTACGACGCAATGATGACAGTATTTGGACGCTTTCTACCCAAAGGCCATGTAATGCCTGCAAACCTGTACAAGTCGGACAAAATCCTCCGTGCACTGAAGATGCCCTATGAGAAGATACATGCCTGTGAGAAAGGATGTGTCTTGTTTAGGCTTGACTATGCAGACTTGAACTATTGTCCATTTGCAAGTCTTCCAGGTATGTTGTGGTAGACAACGGTATGGGTGAGAAGACACAGACCAAAATCCCCGTTAGTGTTCTTCGGTATATGCCAATCGTACCAAGCCTTCAACGTCTTTTCATGGTCGAAGAGACGGCCAGACAAATGACATGGCACAAAACGGGCAAAAGAACCGAACTAGATGCAGATGGGAATTGATGATCGTACACACATCGGATGGTGTTGCATGGAAAAAGTTTGATGAATTACATGCTGACAAAGCGGCAGATCCGAGGCATCCTCGAGTTGGCATCAGCACGGATGGATTCAGTGTGTTTGGTCTGACGGCAGCCCAGTACAGTTGTTGGCCTGTATTTGTATTTCCACTCAATCTCCCCCGGATAGATTATGCAAAGAAAGAACATTTTCCTGACGTTGATAATTCCAGGGACAACTATCCGGGGAAAAATATGAATGTGTACATGCAGCCGCTTAAGGACGAATTGCAAGAAGCCTGGGATAATGGGTTCAAGACATACGACGCCTATAGCAAACGGAACTTCATAATGCGTGTCTGGTACATGTACTCGACGCATGACTTGCCGGCGTATGCGATATTTGTTGGCTGGTGTGTGCATGGAAGGTTCCTGTGCCCCACATGCAAGGGAGCCCTTGAGTTTCGTTGGCTTCAGGCCGGTCGCATGTTTTCTTGCTTCGACATGCATAGACAGTTCCTGGATCCTCGCCATAAGTTCAGGAAAGACAAGAAGAACTTCATCAGAGGTAGAGTTGTCAAAAACTCTGCACCACCTGCGTTGACAGGCCAACAGACCCTGGATCAGTTAAACGCTCTCGAGCCAGATCCAGAGCGTCCAGGGTACTTCAAGGGGTATAATTCTAAGCACGCCTGGACTCACATGACATGCTTATGGGATCTGCCTTACTTCAAAGACCTCCTTTGCCCACACAACATCGACGTGATGCACACTGAGAAGAATATCGCCGAGGCACTTTTTGGTACATTGTTCGGCATAGATGGGAAGTCAAAGGATAATACTAAGGCTAGAGTCGATCTGGAGGCGCTATGTGATAGGCCGTTACAAAACATGAAAGAACCGAAAGGAAAGCAGAACTGGACGAAGCCAAAGGCATGGTTCAATCTTGGAAGGCCAGCTATGAGGGAAATTATCTTGTGAGTGAAAATGCAGTTGATGTTCCCCGATGGGTATGCAGCGAATCTAAAGAGGGGAGCGTGTCTTGATAAATTGAAGATATTTGGTCTCAAGAGTCATGATTGGCACATCTGGATTTGTTGGGAATCGTAGCATAATTTAAAATTTTCTACGCTCACCAAGATACATCTATGGAGTCTACTAGCAACGAGGGGAAAGGAGTGCATCTACATACCCTTGTAGATCGCGAGCGGAAGCGTTCCAATGAACGTGGATGACGGAGTCGTACTCGCCGTGATCCAAATCACCGATGATCGAGTGCCGAACGGACGGCACCTCCGCGTTCAACACACGTACGGTGCAGCGACGTCTCCTCCTTCTTGATCCAGCAAGGGGGAAGGAGAGGTTGATGGAGATCCAACAGCACGACGGCGTGGTGGTGGATGTAGCGGCTCTCCGGCAGGGCTTCGCCGAGCTTCTGGGAGAGAGAGAGAGAGGTGTTGCAGGGGAGGAGGGAGCCGCCCAAGGCTGTGGGTTGCTGCCCTCCCTCCCCCCCTTTATATAGGCCCCTGGGGGGGTGCGCCAGCCCTGGGAGATGGGATCTCCAAGGGGGGGGGCGGCGGCCAAGGGGGGAAGGGGTTGCCTTGCCCCCCAAGGCAAGGGGGAAGCTCCCCCCCTAGGGTTCCCAACCCTAGGCGCATGGGGGAGGCCCAAGGGGGGCGCCCCAGCCCACTAAGGGCTGGTTCCCTTCCACTTTCAGCCCACGGGGCCCTCTGGGATAGGTGGCCCCACCCGGTGGACCCCCGGGACCCTTCTGGTGGTCCCGGTACAATACCGGTAACCCCCGAAACTTTCCCGGTGGCCGAAACTTGACTTCCTATATATAATTCTTCACCTCCGGACCATTCCGGAACCTCTCGTGACGTCCGGGATCTCATCCGGGACTCCGAACAACTTTCGGGTTTCCGCATACATATATCTCTACAACCCTAGCGTCACCGGACCTTAAGTGTGTAGACCCTACGGGTTCGGGAGACATGCAGACATGACCGAGACGCCTCTCCGGTCAATAACCAATAGCGGGATCTGGATACCCATGTTGGCTCCCACATGTTCCACGATGATCTCATCGGATGAACCACGGTGTCGAGGATTCAATCAATCTGTATGCAATTCCCTTTGTCAATCGGTATGTTACTTGCCCGAGATTCGATCGTCGGTATCCCAATACCTTGTTCAATCTCGTTACCGGCAAGTCTCTTTACTCGTACCGCAATGCATGATCCCATGACTAACGCCTTAGTCACATTGAGCTCATTATGATGATGCATTACCGAGTGGGCCCAGAGATACCTCTCCGTCACACGGAGTGACAAATCCTAGTCTCGATCCGTGCCAACCCAACAGACACTTTCGGAGATACCCGTAATGCACCTTTATAGTCACCCAGTTACGTTCTGACGTTTGGCACACCCAAAGCACTCCTACGGTATCCGGGAGTTGCACGATCTCATGGTCTAAGGAAAAGATACTTGACATTGGAAAAGCTCTAGCGAACGAAACTACACGATCTTTTATGCTATGCTTAAGATTGGGTCTTGTCCATCACATCATTCTCCTAATGATGTGATCCCGTTATCAATGACATCCAATGTCCATAGTCAGGAAACCATGACTATCTGTTGATCAACGAGCTAGTCAACTAGAGGCTTACTAGGGACATTTTGTGGTCTATGTATTCACACATGTATTGCGATTTCCGGACAATACAATTATAGCATGAACAATAGACTATTATCATGAACAAAGAAATATAATAATAACATTTTATTATTGCCTCTAGGGCATATTTCCAACAGTCTCCCACTTGCACTAGAGTCAATAATCTAGTTACATTGTGATGAATCGAACACCCATTGCGTCCTGGTGTTGATCATGTTTTGCCCTAGGGAGAGGTTTAGTCAACGGATCTGCTACATTCAGGTCCGTGTGTACTTTACAAATATCTATGTATCCATTTTGAACACTTTCACGAATGGAGTTGAAGCGACGCTTGATATGCCTGGTCTTCCTGTGAAACCTGGGCTCCTTCGCAAGGGCAATAGCTCCAGTGTTGTCACAGAAAAGAGTCATTGGGCCCGACGCATTGGGAATCACCCCTAGGTCGATAATGAACTCCTTCATCCAGACTGCTTCCTGTGCTGCCTCCGAGGCTGCCATGTACTCCGCTTCACATGTAGATCCCGCCACGACGCTTTGCTTGCAACTGCACCAGCTTACTGCTCCTCCATTCAAAATATACACGTATCCGGTCTGTGACTTCGAGTCATCCAGATCTGTGTCGAAGCTAGCGTCGACGTAACCCTTTACGACGAGCTCTTCGTCACCTCCATAAACGAGAAACATATCCTTAGTCCTCTTCAGGTACTTCAGGATATTCTTGACCGCTGTCCAGTGTTCCTTGCCGGGATTACTTTGGTACCTTCCTACCAAACTTACGGCAAGGTTTACATCAGGTCTGGTACACAGCATGGCATACATAATAGTCCCTATGGCCGAGGCATAGGGGATGACACTCATCTCTTCTATATCTTCTGCCGTGGTCGGGCATTGAGCCGTGCTCAATTGCACACCTTGCAGTACAGGCAAGAACCCCTTCTTGGACTGATCCATACTGAACTTCTTCAATATCTTGTCAAGGTATGTACTCTGTGAAAGACCAATGAGGCATCTTGATCTATCTCTATAGATCTTGATGCCTAATATATAAGCAGCTTCTCCAAGGTCCTTCATTGAAAAACACTTATTCAAATAGGCCTTTATACTTTCCAAGAATTCTATATCATTTCCCATCAATAGTATGTCATCCACATATAATATGAGAAATGCTACAGAGCTCCCACTCACTTTCTTGTAAACACAGGCTTCTCCATTAGTCTGTGTAAACCCAAACGCTTTGATCATCTCATCAAAGCGAATGTTCCAACTCCGAGATGCTTGCACCAGCCCATAGATTGAGCGCTGGAGCTTGCATACTTTGTTAGCATTCTTAGGATCGACAAAACCTTCCGGCTGCAGCATATACAACTCTTCCTTAAGGAAGCCGTTAAGGAATGCCGTTTTGACGTCCATCTGCCATATCTCATAACCATAGTATGCGGCAATTGCTAACATGATTCGGACGGACTTCAGCTTCGCTACGGGTGAGAATGTCTCATCGTAGTCAACCCCTTGAACTTGTCGATAACCCTTAGCGACAAGTCGAGCTTTGTAGATGGTCACATTACCATCCGCGTCCGCCTTCTTCTTAAAGATCCATTTGTTTTCTATGGCTCGCCGCTCATCGGGCAAGTCAGTCAAAGTCCATACTTTGTTTTCATACATGGATTCTATCTCGGATTTCATGGCTTCTAGCCATTTGTCGGAATCCGGGCCCGCCATCGCTTCTTCATAGTTCGAAGGTTCACCGTTGTCTAACAACATGATTTCCAGGACAGGGTTGCCGTACCACTCTGGTGCGGAACGTGTCCTTGTGGACCTACGAAGTTCAGTGACTTGATCCGAAGCTTCATGATCATCATCATTAACTTCCTCCCCAGTCGGTGTAGGCACCACAGGAACATTTTCCCGCGCTGTGCTACTTTCCGGTTCAGAAGGGGTGACTATCACCTCATCAAGTTCCACTTTCCTCCCACTCAATTCTTTCGAGAGAAACTCCTTCTCAAGAAAGGACCCGTTCTTGGCAACGAAGATCTTGCCTTCGGATCTGAGGTAGAAGGTGTACCCAATAGTTTCCTTAGGGTATCCTATGAAGATGCATTTTTCCGATTTGGGTTCGAGCTTTTCAGGTTGAAGTTTCTTGACATAAGCATCGCATCCCCAAACTTTTAGAAACGACAACTTAGGTTTCTTCCCAAACCATAATTCATACGGTGTCGTCTCAACGGATTTCGACGGAGCCCTATTTAAAGTGAATGCGGCAGTCTCTAAAGCATAACCCCAAAATGAGAGCGGTAAATCGGTAAGAGACATCATCGATCGCACCATATCCAATAGAGTGCGATTACGACGTTCGGACACACCATTTCTCTGAGGTGTTCCAGGCGGCGTGAGTTGTGAAACTATTCCACATTTCCTTAAGTGTGCACCAAACTCGTGACTTAAATATTCTCCACCACGATCTGATCGTAGGAATTTTATTCTCCTGTCACGTTGATTCTCAACCTCACTCTGAAATTCTTTGAACTTTTCAAAGGTTTCAGACTTGTGTTTCATCAGGTAGACATATCCATATCTACTTAAATCATCAGTGAGAGTGAGAACATAACGATATCCTCCGCGAGCCTCTACACTCATTGGACCACACACATCGGTATGTATGATTTCCAATAAGTTGGTTGCTCGCTCCATTGTTCCGGAGAACGGAGTCTTTGTCATCTTACCCATGAGGCATGGTTCGCACGCGTCAAATGATTCGTAATCAAGAGACTCCAAAAGTCCATCTGCATGGAGCTTCTTCATGCGCTTGACACCAATGTGACCAAGGCGGCAGTGCCACAGGTATGTGGGACTATCGTTATCAACTTTACATCTTTTGGTATTCACACTATGAACATGTGTAACATCACGTTCGAGATTCATCAAAAATAAACCATTGACCAGCGGGGCATGACCATAAAACATATCTCTCAAATAAATAGAACAACCATTATTCTCGGATTTAAATGAGTAGCCATCTCGAATTAAACGAGATCCAGATACAATGTTCATGCACAAAGCTGGCACTAAATAACAATTATTGAGGTTTAAAACTAATCCCGTGGGTAGATGCAGAGGTAGCGTGCCGACGGCGATCACATCGACCTTGGAACCATTACCGACGCGCATCGTCACCTCGTCCTTTGCCAGTCTCCATTTATTCCGTAGTTCCTGCTTTGAGTTACAAATATGAGCAACCGCACCGGTATCAAATACCCAGGAGCTACTACGAGTACTGGTAAGGTACACATCAATTACTTGTATATCACATATACCTTGGGTGTTGCCGGCCTTCTTCTTGTCCGCTAAATATTTGGGGCAGTTCCGGTTCCAGTGACCGCTTCCCTTGCAATAAAAGCACTCAGTCCCGGGCTTGGGTCCATTCTTTGACTTCTTCCCAGTAACTGGTTTACCGGGCGCGGCAACTCCCTTGCCGTCCTTCTTGAAGTTCTTCTTACCCTTGCCCTTCTTGAACTTGGTGGTTTTATTCACCATCAACACTTGATGTTCTTTTCTGATCTCCCCTTCCGCTGATTTTAGCATTGAATATACCTCGGGAATGGTCTTTTCCATCCCCTGCATATTGTAGTTCATCACAAAGCTCTTGTAGCTTGGTGGAAGCGACTGGAGGATTCTGTCAATGACCGCGTCATCCGGGAGATTAACTCCCAGCTGAGACAAGCGGTTGTGCAACCCAGACATTCTGAGTATGTGCTCACTAACAGAACTGTTCTCCTCCATTTTACAGCTGAAGAACTTGTCGGAGACATCATATCTCTCAACCCGGGCATGAGCTTGAAAAACCAGTTTCAGCTCCTCGAACATCTCATATGCTCCATGTTTCTCAAAACGCTTTTGGAGACCCGGCTCTAAGCTGTAAAGCATGCCGCACTGAACGAGGGAGTAATCATCAGCACGTGATTGCCAAGCGTTCATAACGTCTTGGTTCTGTGGGATTGGTGCATCACCTAGCAGTGCTTCTAAGACATAATCTTTCTTGGCTACTATAAGGATGAGCCTCAGGTTCCGGACCTAGTCCGTATAGTTGCTGCCATCATCTTTCAGCTTGGTTTTCTCTAGGAACGCGTTGAAATTGAGGACAACGTTGGCCATTTAATCTACAAGACATAGTGTAAAGATTTTAGACTAAGTTCATGATAATTGAGTTCATCTAATCAAATTATTTAATGAACTCCCACTCAGATAGACATCCCTCTCGTCATCTAAGTGAAACATGATCCGAGCTTAACTAGGCCGTGCCCGATCATCACGTGAGACGGACTAGTCAAGATCGGTGAACATCTCCATGTTGATCGTATCTTCTATACGACTCATGCTCGACCTTTCGGTCCTCCGTGTTCCGAGGCCATGTATGTACATGCTAGGCTCGTCAAGTCAACCTAAGTGTATTGCGTGTGTTCCGAGGCCATGTCTGTACATGCTAGGCTCGTCAACACCCGTTGTATTCGAACGTTAGAATCTATCACACCCGATCATCACGTGTGCTTCGAAACAACGAACCTTCGCAACGGTGCACAGTTAGGGTGAACACTTTCTTGAAATTATTATAAGGGATCATCCTACTTGCTACCGTCGTTCTAAGCAAATAAGATGCAAAACATGATAAACATCACATGCAATCAAATAGTGACATGATATGGCCAATATCATCATGCTCCTTTGATCTCCATCTTCGGGGCACCATGATCATCTTTGTCACCGGCATGACACCATGATCTCCATCATCATGATCTCCATCATTGTGTCTTCATGAAGTCGTCACGCCAACGATTACTTCTACTTCTATGGCTAACCCGTTTAGCAACAAAGTAAAGTAATTTACATGGCGTTATTCAATGACACGCAGGTCATGCAAAATAATAAAGACAACTCCTATGGCTCCTGCCGGTTGTCATACTCATCGACATGCAAGTCGTGATTCCTATTACAAGAATATGATCAATCTCATACATCACATATATCATTCATCACATCTTCTGGCCATATCACATCACATAGCACTTGCTGCAAAAACAAGTTAGACGTCCTCTAATTGTTGTTGCAAGTTTTACGTGGTTTGTAGGTTTCTAGCAAGAACGTTTCTTACCTACGTATGACCACAACGTGATTTGCCAATTTCTATTTACCCTTCATAAGGACCCTTTTCATCGAATCCGTTTCGACTAAAGTAGGAGAGACAGACACCTGCTAGCCACCTTATGCATCTAGTGCATGTCAGTCGGTGGAACCTGTCTCACGTAAGTGTACGTGTAAGGTCGGTCCGGGCCGCTTCATCCTACAATGCCGCCGAAACAAGAAAAGACTAGTAGCGGCAAGAAGAATTGGCAAACTCAACGCCCACAACTGCTTTGTGTTCTACTCGTGCATAGTAACTACGCATAGGCCTGGCTCTGATACCACTGTTGGGAATCATAGCATAATTTAAAATTTTTCTACGCTCACCAAGATACATCTATGGAGTCTACTAGCAACGAGGGGAAAGGAGTGCATCTACATACCCTTGTAGATCGCGAGCGGAAGCGTTCCAATGAACATGGATGACGGAGTCGTACTCGCCGTGATCCAAATCACCGATGATCGAGTGCCGAACGGACGGCACCTCCGCGTTCAACACACGTACGGTGCAGCGACGTCTCCTCCTTCTTGATCCAGCAAGGGGGAAGGAGAGGTTGATGGAGATCCAACAGCACGACGGTGTGGTGGTGGATGTAGCGGCTCTCCGGCAGGGCTTCGCCGAGCTTCTGGGAGAGAGAGAGAGGTGTTGCAGGGGAGGAGGGAGGCGCCCAAGGCTGTGGGTTGCTGCCCTCCCTCCCCCCCTTTATATAGGCCCCTGGGGGGTGCGCCAGCCCTGGGAGATTGGATCTCCAAGGGGGGCGGCGGCCAAGGGGGGAAGGGGTTGCCTTGCCCCCCAAGGCAAGGGGGAAGCTCCCCCTAGGGTTCCCAACCCTAGGCGCATGGGGGGAGGCCCAAGGGGGGCGCCCCAGCCCACTAAGGGCTTGTTCCCTTCCACTTTCAGCCCACGGGGCCCTCCGGGATAGGTGGCCCCACCCGATGGACCCCCGGGACCCTTCCGGTGGTCCCGGTACAATACCGGTAACCCCCGAAACTTTCCCGGTGGCCGAAACTTGACTTCCTATATATAATTCTTCACCTCCGGACCATTCCGGAACCTCTCGTGACGTCCGGTATCTCATCCGGGACTCCGAACAACTTTTGGGTTTCCGCATACATATATCTCTACAACCCTAGCGTCACCGGACCTTAAGTGTGTAGACCCTACGGGTTCGGGAGACATGCAGACATGACCGAGACGCCTCTCCGGTCAATAACCAACAGCGGGATCTGGATACCCATGTTGGCTCCCACATGTTCCACGATGATCTCATCGGATGAACCACGGTGTCGAGGATTCAATCAATCCGTATGCAATTCCCTTTGTCAATCGGTATGTTACTTGCCCGAGATTCGATCGTCGGTATCCCAATACCTTGTTCAATCTCGTTACCGGCAAGTCTCTTTACTCGTACCGCAATGCATGATCCCGTGACTAACGCCTTAGTCACATTGAGCTCATTATGATGATGCATTACCGAGTGGGCCCAGAGATACCTCTCCGTCACACGGAGTGACAAATCCTAGTCTCGATCCGTGCCAACCCAACAGACACTTTCGGAGATACCCGTAATGCACCTTTATAGTCACCCAGTTACGTTGTGACATTTGGCACACCCAAAGCACTACTAAGGTATCCAGGAGTTGCACGATCTCATGGTCTAAGGAAAAGATACTTGACATTGGAAAAGCTCTAGCAAACGAAACTACACGATCTTTTATGCTATGCTTAAGATTGGGTCTTGTCCATCACATCATTCTCCTAATGATGTGATCCCGTTATCAATGACATCCAATGTCCATAGTCAGGAAACCATGACTATCTGTTGATCAACGAGCTAGTCAACTAGAGGCTTACTAGGGACACTTTGTGGTCTATGTATTCACACATGTATTACGATTTTCGGACAATACAATTATAGCATGAACAATAGATTATTATCATGAACAAAGAAATATAATAATAACCTTTTATTATTGCCTCTAGGGCATATTTCCAACAGGATTGAGCGGGTAATGCCGGTGATGTTGCGTGGCTTCATCCCTGAGGTTGAATGGCTAGTACTGGCAGAACTCAGCTATTTCTTCCGTGTTCTTTGTGCGAAAGAACTATCGCCTGGCGTGCTAGAAGAAATGGAAGAGTTGGCGCCGGAGTTGATCTGCAAGTTAGAGAAAATCTTTCCACCGTGCTTCTTTAATCCAATGCAGCATTTGATTTTGCATCTCTCGACTGAGGCAAGATTGGGGGGCCCGTGCAAAATCGTTGGTGCTACCCAACTGAGAGGATGCAGAAGACGCTTCGAGAAAAATGTAAAAATAAACGTAGAATTGAAGCATCGATGGCTGAGGCATTCATCACTGAGGAGGCGGCAAACTTCGTGACAGCACACTACGAAGCCAAAAATCGTCATTTGCATAATCCGAAGCCTCGGTACAATGCTGACGACCCTAAAAAGGGTGGATTCAACCTCAGCCTATTCAAAGGGAATCTCGCACCAGCCAGTGTTTCAAAACCAGTATCTTTGGATAACGAAGAATGGCGGACCATTTCGTTGTATATCTTCAACAACCTGATAGAAGTGCGGCCGTACATCGAGTAAGTTCTCGATACATTGTTTTGCAACTTCTATTTCCTTTGAACTGCTCTTATTCCTGGATATTTCATACAGTCGATACATCGGCATATTCTTGTATGGAGCGGTGATCCAAAAGGATTCCGTCGAAGAGTATGAGCTTCTCGCAAAGCAAGGAGGCGGCTATCCCGGTTTCATCTCTTGGTTCAAACAAACGGTAATTTCTATTAGACAATTTCATTTCATTCGCTAATTTATGCGTAATGCAACAATCCTTTCGTATTAAACTTGTAGGCTAATTCAGAGTCTATGGACGCTGAATTGAGACAAGTCGCTAATGGTTTTGACTATAAGGTCCGTTCATTTGACAAATACGACATCAATGGGTATCGCTTTCGTACCTATGGCAAAGAGCTATCTATGGCTGACCGAAAGTCTACAAATTGTTGTGTATCTGCTATCGGCGAAGGAGGTACCGAGTATTATGGGAGAGTTGAAGCAATTTATGAACTTCTATTCTATGGTGAAAACCCACCGAATGTCGTAGTCTTCAAATGTTATTGGTTTCAGCCGAAGGAGACTAGAAGGACTCATGAACATATAGGGCTAGTTGAAATCAAACAAAGCACCCATTTAGATGTTCTTGATGTCTATATTACGGCTCAACAGGCGACCCAAGTATTCTATCTACCATGGGTCTGCCAAACTAATCCAAATCTGAAAGGTTGGGATGTCGTTTATGAAGTGCCGCCACGTGCTAGACTATCTCCCCCAAAGGAAGAGGATTATGAACCTCACATTAACCCAGACACATATGAAGGAGAATTCTTCCAAGAGACACGTCTTTCCAAAAAGCGTTTCAAGAACCGCTATACTTCAACCCAAAACATTGAAGTAGACAGCGACAGTGAATCCGACATCACCCCAGAGGAAGAACAAGAAGAGCCGGAACAAGAAGAGGTTACTGCTGCGGATGACCTGTCAATGCTTGACCGATTACGTCAAGGTGGCCTTGCACATGTTGATGCCACTAAACCCTATGAGCCCGTCATTGATTATAGTGATGATGATGATTATGCATTTATTGATGATAGTGATCGAGATTATTAGTAGTGTCAGGTATTCAATTTTTTTATGTTGTACTTGATGATGATACACTTAAATGATATACATATTATTATTCATGTCGGTATTTTTTTATGTTGTACTAATTTTGTTTACTCTTTGTCATGGCAGGTGTTGAAAGATGGTGGGCGCTGGTCGGGAGCGCTCCGAGGCCCCTTCTTCGTCGGCGCGTGGTGGGAGGTCTTCCATTCCACACGCATCTCTCCGCCGAGCATTGCTGGACAGCATGGCGACACCGCCGGGCGCTCCGAGCGTTGCTGGACAGCATGGCGAGTAGTGTCAGGTATTCAAGATTTTGTCGAGGGAGGTGGGTGTGACGCGCGCGTCGAGGGCCAAGACGAGGGGCTGGTACTCCATATCCAGCCCATGCAGGATATACGAGATGGGCTCGTCATCCTGGATCGGTTTGCCAGCGGCGGCGAGCTCGTCCGCGAGGCCGCGCATGGAGGCGAAGTAGGCGGCGGTGTTCTGGTTGCCCTCGTTGATGAGGGAGGTGCAGATGTTGTTGACGCGGCTCAGCGACTGCGACGAGTACATGCCCGCCAGCGTCGTCCAGAGCGCCTGCGCCATGGTGACCGTGGTCACCGTGACGAGCACCTCCTTGGAGAGGTTGCTCAGCAGATAACCGAGCACCTGCTGGTCCTCCCTGACACAGATTGGGTGGAGAGGGTAGGGCTCGAAAGTCTCCTTGCTGTCCTTGTCCTTGGCGGCGAGAAGCTTGGCCGGCTCCGGCGAGGTGCCGTCAACATAGTTGAAGACACCGGCGCCACGCAACTGCGGCGTGATCTGTGTGCGCCATAGCGCGTAGTTTGTGCGGGAGAGTTTCTCAATGACCTGCCCATTGAGGCTAGGGTGAGATGCGCCGGAGGAGGAAGACATGGTGTAGGGCACGATTGGAAATCGGGAGAAGCTAGATGGGAAGTAGGAAGGCTATGATACCATGTGCGAGATGCGGAAACGTCTTACCCTCGTTGGAGGAGACGGCTACGTGTTTATAGGCAGGGGCGCAACAACCCTGATGCGCATACAAGAGAGGTTGAGATATTACAGGAGATTACAATCTTGGAGAGAGAGAGATAGAGATGGTTACAATAGATAGATATAAGAGCTAACTACCAAGTCTATCTCTAAGCCGGTCATATATCTCCTTGGACAGCCGTGACAGGTGCAATGACCTGGTTAACACAGTCTCCATGCCGCTACAACATTAATTCTTCTCTCAACCGCATCAAAGCTCGGTACCAATAATTAATATGAACAATATACAAGACTACTCCACTGCTGTTCAGTTTACAAATTCTTCCTTCAGGTTACACTATTCACACATCACTTGTCTTTTTCCAAAGATATGGGTGGAAAGAAAAACCAAAGAAATAAATTTGCTGCTGTTCCTTGTTTTGATCTCCTGAACTGACCTGGATGCAACTACTAGTGCTGCTGCTTCTTTTTCCTCCTGACCTGATAATACACCTGTTGGCAAAAGAAACTACGCTTATCAATACACCTGGTTAGCAAAACACAGCTTAGAGCCATTCAACCCAGGCAAAGCTAAAGCACGACACACATTAACGGTTGTGGTGATTTACCTCTAGATTCAATCAAGTGATTGGCCAGTACGTCCCTCATTCTGCTATTGGACTCCAGGGCTTAAGCGACTGATAGGCACCAACAAAATTCAGCCAACTTGAGACAAATTCAGAGACGATAACAAGTTGAGTGCCATAGCATGAACCATCGACAAGTTGCAGCCTGAGCCATTACAAGACTAAAGTGTCGATTTCTTCGGAAGTTTCAGAGTCTTCAGAGTTTTAGCTCCTGACGGGCAGTCATCTCTGTCCACCTCTACCTACAATCACTCTGCAGTTTGCAATCTACAAAACGGAACCCTGGCTTCTCTTCCACAGGTGAGTGCCAAATCTGTTGACCTTGGACTGTCACGAAACACCACTTACACCATTACCACTGTCATCTCCCCCACTCAGCTCTGCTCTTCTCTGAACTTCATTTTTAACTGTATAATTCGCAGCTGCTGCAACCGAGTCCAAACTAGATTTTTCACTTTCCATGTAGAGTAGAATTCGCAGCTGCCTCCCTCATAACTCATAATTTCTGACGAGATCAGAGTTGAAACATTGGGTAGTTCTACAGGATTCAGACCGGAGATGAAAATGAACTGAAGATGGCTGCTATACATGTTAGTGCAAAATGCAGCGAACATCCATCCAGTTGACATCTCCATAATCCACGAGCTTAACGTTTTTTTTCCGGAAAGGCAAGAGCTTAATTGTTTTTTTTTTTCTGAAAGGCACGAGCTTAACGTTGTTAGTTACTCAACTCTGTTAGATCTTACTGTCGTAGACTTGTTAAGTCAGAATTAACGTGGATCGTCTGAATTTAATTAGTGTTGTGCAGACTGCAGACTACATAGCAGAGCCGACTAAGGAGTCATCAACTTGCTAATCTCACCTCGCTCGCTGAATTAATTAACAGCTGCGGTTGATGGATCGGCCGTTCATTAGATTAATATAATCAACACTTGCATGTCTTCCTTCTCAACTGAATCCCTGATTGATTTTGTGAGAAAGAAGTACATGGGCGATGGGGATATCTGCAAGTAAATATGCAACTTCAACTCTGCTCTCTCCTTTCTTGTGAGATCATGCATGTCAATGTTAATGCCAGTTCTTCTTCTTCTTCTTCTGAATGTTTGACTGAAGTGTTTTGATGCGAATTCGATAGAAGACCGCCAGCAAAGAAAGGGGAACAGTTTGCTTAATGCAGGGTCAAATCGGCGAGCATCAGTTGAGGACTCAGGGACGAGGCTTCTTTTCTTTCTGATGCAGCTCCATGGGTGTAAACTGAAGATATGATCCATCCATCATGTATGACTTGCAGAGAAGCAAGATGCCAGCTTTGACAACATCATCCAGTTACAAATTCTTTCATCAGGTTACAGCGACCAACTCAAAGGATGTAAACAAAAACACAAGTGCTCTGCAGTCTCCGTGCAGCTACACTGTTGACTGCCCTCTCCTGAAAACGAAAAAGGGTTTCCCCGCTTTATATTATAAAGCACAACCACAACATCAAGCATCCGATACAAACGCACGGCACACAGACCCAAGGCAAGATACACGAATGCCGGGCACCGACACACAACCTCAACGACACAAAGCATCTAAAAGATGAGCAAAAAAGGATCCGCTAAGAGCCGACGGAGACCACCACCAAGGAGCGATCGTCCCGGGAGGATGTGCGACGGACACGCCGGACCGAGGACTCCAAGACGGTGCCTCCAGGAAGGGCACGAGCAAGAACGTCGCCACCATCTGATCCAAAGATCAAGTTTTCACCCGGAGTAAGATGGAGGGAAAAGAAGCACCACGACGGAGCCTGCAAGGAGGAACACCACGTCCACGGACGCCGTCACCATCGACCAGAACGGGACCGGGTAGGTGATGTACCCCGGTGCTTCAGCTCCCCCGCCACCACCGGCCCGCCAACACCCACAGCCATGCCGCCCGAGCGGCCATGGTTGCCTGCTCGCTTCCAAGCCGCGCGATCCGCCCACGACCAACGTGACTCCCACCGCCAGGGCCGCCGCCCCGCCATGAGACCACCCTGAAGCCACCAAAGGCCACGACTTTGTCCAGATCCACGACCCCAACCACCTCCAGAACCGCCGGCGGCCAAGCTGCCTCGAGAAGGGCCGTGACCACATCGACCGGGGGAAGGGGAAGGCGGAGAAGTGGCCTATGGCCACGACCGACACCCGTGTCGGCTCCAACTTCCCCCCGGAACCGTGTTCCGCCCCCGCTTTGAAGGCCCAGAGCATCAGGAGGCATCGGCCGTCGCCAGAAGCCAGAGAGGGAGGGTTGCTGATCTGTCACCACCGCTGCCTAAAGACGCCACCAGGGGATCCACCCGAGCCGAGTGCCGCCACCCAGCCACAAGGGCCCGACTGGGTGGGAGCAACCTACCACATCCGCTGACGTGCCCCCCCCACCCACCAGAGCACCACGGCGAGATGGCCGCCCGCGACCCGTGGCGCCGAACGCGACGCCGAGCGCTGCCGGAAGCACCGCCGCCGACGCCACAACCGGCCCGCACCACCACCATGCCGCCCGCCGCCCGTCGAACGCCACCATCGCCGGCCTGCTCCGGGGCGCCGCCGCGCCCAGCCGCGAGATCTGGCCTGCGCCATACCCCACGAGCGGGGCCGCCGCCGCCCCGGCTTCGCCCGGCCGCGCCCCTTGGCTTTGGCGAGGGTGGAAGAGGGAGGAGAAGTGGGTGCGGCGGCGGGGATCGGGAACCCTCTCCGACGCCTCGCGGGTGGCGGCGGGGGAGGGAGGGAGGGCCAGATGGCATCTCTACTCTCCCCTCTCCTGAAAACACACCTCACTTGTCTTAACCAAAGATTTAGAGGAAAAGAAAAACCAAAGAAACAAATTCGCCAATCGAACTTTCAGTTTAGTACACACCTCGAACCATCACTTGTCTTTACCAAATATATGGAGGACAAGAAAAAAAAACATAGAAATAAATTTGCCGATTCATGGTGTAGCCGTTGACGATTTGATTTGATGTAACCGAGCAGCGGGATGAAGATCCGTCTAGTATAAGCTAGTCTCCCTTCCGCCTGCTCACATCAACATTTATTTAAACTGGATGAGATACTAGTATAAATATATGACTGCGCATGCATACTGGAGACTCAAAAGTTATACAGCCGGTCAGTTACTATGCAATGTGTTTTACTTAGCATATTAACTTAACATATCTGAGCAATTAACTTAACATATCACCAAGGGAAGCACGATTAATATAGCAGAAAAAAAAAACAGTAGACTGCCAAATTGATTCAGTGCAGAGGACGATCTGATCTCACCTCCAAAGCTAGCTAGCTATCTACTATCATGCAGTTTCTCCTTTCCCCGATCCGCTGCAGCCAAGCGGGTGAAGTGAAATTAGCATGTTCA
Organism: Triticum aestivum; assembly: GCF_018294505.1. NCBI lineage: Eukaryota > Viridiplantae > Streptophyta > Magnoliopsida > Poales > Poaceae > Triticum > Triticum aestivum. The sequence goes on from NC_057814.1 coordinate 642,431,145, forward strand.
TCTGAAATAGCAGGGAATTGCAAACGGAGAAAAGGGAGGCAAAGCTAGAGTGCGAACAAACACATTAACAGCTGTGCTGATTTACCTCTAGATTCCATCAAGTGCTTGGCCACTACGTCCCTCACCCTCACGGCGTCCTCGTGTGCTAACTGCCGTGCCCCCTCTAGTGACCTATTCAAGATCGAAGTGTCGGTGTTATGATCCATCATATGATCTCAAATTTTGTTGTATCCCTCCCTCCCTCCCTCTCTCTGTCTTCTAAAAAAAAATCCAGTCTCTGTCAGTGCCAAATACAAAGAACGAACCTTGTCTTTTTGATCTCCTGAACTGAACTGGATGCAACTACTGCTGCTTCTTCTTTTTCCTCCTCTGCAGCCAAGCAGGTGAAGTGAAATTAGCATGTTCATCTCAAATAGAGCAGCAGGGAATTACAAAAGGAGAAATTAAGAGAGGCAAAGCTAGAGTGTGAACAAACACATTAACAGCTGTGTTCATTTACCTCTAGATTCAATCAAGTGCTTGGCCAGTATGTCCCTCACCCTAACGGCGTCCTCGTCCGCTATCTGCCGCACCTCCTCCTCCTCCTCCAGCTCTGCAATTTCCTCCTCCTCCTCCCCCTCCTCCATGTCTATCACTATATTATGCAGTATGCAACATGCATAGATTGTTGCAAAAGGTGGACATGAACCAACCGCGCTGTCTAGGATCTTCCAAGTGTCTTTCAACCTCGTGAGTGCAGCCATCATGATGGTTGATGCTGAAGAATGTCTCCTGTTGAACTCGGCTTGATAAGGAGGGAAATCTGCAGACGGGTCCTTGTCTTCCATGTGGTAAGGTGTGAGGAGCCAGGGGAGGATAAATTATGTACTCCCCAACTTCCAAGTCATCTGATAAATTCAGCTTACTGCCATTCAACTTGAAGAGACTAGACTCGTGCAAAATGCTCAACTGGTTCATGCTACCTGACGGCCCCAACCAAATGTTTGTGAACCTCATATCTGGATCAACCACGGCTTGCATTAGCGTGCTGTCATTCTCCTCATGGTCACCACTATGTGATCCAAACGTGATGTGATCTGTATGTGCAACACCACAGCAGTTTGGCAGGCCGTGCATCTTGTCAAACTTGTGCTTGATCTTGTCCATTTTAGTGGAGCCAGGCCAGCTGCAGTGGTGCATTGCTCGGTCCCACATAGCCTCAACAAAGACCTTAGTTAGCAGCGAGACAGTTGACTCTTCCACGCCAAGAGAGGATCCTATGGTAACTGGAGAGTCACCAGAGTTCAGCATTCTCAGTGCGACAGCTACTCTGTCTTGCAAAGACAACAATCTCCCATCGACAAAGGTGTGATCCCTTGCCATCATATCTTCCAAAAATGAGATCCTCACCAAACTGCAAACTTGATTGAAGGTGCTTCTTCTCATTTTGTACATGGCCTGGAATCCTTTTGCGTCCACCATGGAAGATGATAATGTTTCTGGATGGATAGAAAAATACAAAACTGGTTGCATGATACTAAGATAAGTTAAACTCAAGAAAACCTAAAAAGACCAAGAAGACACATACTTGGCAACATGCACTAGGAATGTACAAAATATATCCGGTCATCATGCAGTATATATGAACAAAAAGCAGAGGATAAAATCAAAAGAATTTATAAACTGGCAAAAAAGAGTGCTAAAACAAATTAAGACAAAGCTTGTATGTTTGATTTTCTATACCTTCAAATATGGTAGAGCTGCTAATATTTGAATCCAACTTGCAGTTGTCTCCTCTGGTGTACAAAACATACCATTTTCTTTGGTTGTCTCCATCACGTGCATATGCCTTGACATGCTCCACTTGGCTGCACTTGTCCCACTCAGTGCCAGATTGTCCCGCAGCTACCGCAGAGAGCAACCATAGCCTCCAGAATAACTGCAAATGCCTTGGCTTTATGTCTCGCATGTATTCTGGGAGTGTTTCCATGGTGTAATCCTCCAGGACCAGCCTCTCGAGTGAAGCGATACGCTCCAGCACCTTCAACTTTGGGCAGTTGTCGATGGTAAGCTTCTGCAGATTGGGGAGATTGGTGATCCTCTCCAGGTCAGGGCATCCTACCACTGTAAGCTCAACAACAGAAGGAAAGCTCTCAATGTAGCTGAGGTGCTTGACAAGTTGAAGACATAATATTTTCAAAGAACTTGCATTGGAGGCAAGGCCTGGAGGAACACGCCTCAGTCTGCAATTAGTGAGCACAAGTTTCTCCAAACGGGGCATGGCTTGTATTTGCTCCTCCCACTCCCACTCCTCCCATTCCATCATGTCGTACAAGTTCAATTTGTTTAACCTTCGAAACGAGGTTACTGCCGCCTGCAAGAATCCAGTCCCAACATGTTTGATGCATGGAGCACGAGAGACCTGTAGAAGTTGCAGATTGGGGAGCTGGCACAACCCATTGGGAAGTTGTGTGCAACAAGCCAGATCAAAAAACAATATAGTCTTCAAGCTGTCGAGTGGCACCATAGATCTGGACATCATCCAGCTCGGGAGTTGCCGGCCAAAATACCCCTTGATTTCAATTTTTTCTACACCAGGTGGAGGGCAGAGCTTATCAAGAACCTTCTCAATTCGTTGCTGCTCTTCCTCAGAGACACCTTCCTTCTCTTTGACTAACCCATCATCTCCCAGTTTACTGGTGCAGCCCAGGGATAGCTTGATAAGATGCGTCTTCTCGCCGAGCCTAGCATTAGCAGCAAACGATGCAGCAGATACATTCTCCAACACTCCCTTTTTGCGTGAAGGATTCCACTTGTCGTCTCCAAGCTTCATCAAAACCCTTCATGCGTAGTGCCTGTTAAAGGAAAGGCCATTTGACTTTGTCGTACGCTTTCTCGAAATCCATCTTGAAAACAACGCCATCAAGTTTTTTCGTGTGGATCTCATGGAGCGTTTCATGCAGGACCACAACCCCTTCGAGGATGTTCCTGCCCAGCATGAAAGCAGACTGAGTAGGCTGCACCACAGTATGCGCAATCTGTGTGAGCCTATTCGTCCCGACCTTGGTAAATTTTTTGAAACTAACATTGAGAAGACAGATAGGCCGGAATTGCTCATTCCGCACGGCCTCTGTCTTCTTTGGAAGTAAGGTTATCGTTCCAAAATTCAGCTGAAAAAGATGAAGCTGGCCCGAGAATAAATCGTTGAACAACGGCAAGAGATCTCCTTTAATAATATGCCAACACTTCTTATAGAACTCTGCCGGGAAACCATCCGGGCCAGGAGCCTTATTATTCTTCATCTGGGAAATGGCCTCAAATACCTCTTTCTCAGAAAAAGGAGCGACTAAAATATCATTCTCAACAACCGTAAGTTGAGGCACATCCTCAATCCTAGACTCATCCAGCGACACACAGTTGTCCTCTGGAGGCCCAAACAGCTGCTTGTAATGCTCAGTAATATATTGCTTTAAGTTTTCCTGACCAAGAATCGTTCCCTCGTCTTGTTCAAGCTGAAAGATCCTCTTCTTTCTATGCTTACCATTGGCGATCAAGTGAAAAAATTGTGTGTTCGCGTCCCCCTGGACGACTCTACTGACCTTAGCCCGAAGCTCCCACTTTAGTTCTTCCTCGCGAAGGAGCTCTTTCAGCCTCATTTCCGCATCAAGCTTGTCATGAAGCTCCGAGGCTGGCAGTATCATGGTTTCGGCCTTTACATCAAGGGACTGAATAAGCGTAAGGAGCTGTTCCTTTTCAACCTTATAAATCCCACTGAGATGCTTAGCCCACCCACGTAGGAAACTTCTCAAATGCCTAATTTTATTCTGCCAGCGCTCGAGCGCAGACCGACCTCCTGCATCCTTAGCCCATTCTCTGGCTACGAGATCCAAGAAACCTTCTCTCTCAAACCAAGCAAGCTCGAAAGAGAAAACATCTTTATTTCCCAAGTGGGTGGCCTCCCCAGAGTCAAGGAGTAAAGGCGTGTGATCAGAAATACCGCGGGTAAGCGCCTGGACCGTAACATATGGGAATTTCTACTCCCATTCGATGCTAGCCAGGACTCGATCCAGCTTTTCAAACGTCGGATTTGGCAAGGCGTTAGCCCAGGTAAACTTTCGGCCCGAAAGCTCTATCTCACGCAGATCTAGGCTTTCAATGATTGTGTTAAACATGAAGGACCATCGGCCGTCAAAATTGTCATTATTCTTCTCATCACTCCTTCTGATGATATTAAAATCACCCCCCACCAGGATAGGAAGTTGTTCAGAACCACAAATCCTAACCAGGTCAGCCAAGAAATCCGGTTTAAGCTCGGGCTGTGCGGCACCATATACCGCCACCAAAGCCCAGTTAAACCCATCTGACTTCGACCGCACCCTAAACTTGACAGCGAAATCTCCCATGACCACGCTTCGGACTTCTAACGAATCACATCTAACCCCGAGTAAAATCCCACCCGATCTTCCTCGCGGAGGTAAATAATGCCAATCGAAATCAATACCCCCCGAAAGAGTATTAAGAAATTGTGGCGAGAAGTTGGCTCTACCCGTTTCCGACAAAGCGATAAAGTCCAACTTATGCTCAATAGAAGCCTCAGCAAGAAACCTTCTTTTAGCCAAGTCTTTTAGACCTCTGCTATTTCAAAAGATTCCTTTCATATCTCGTCATGGAATTTTTTAGCTGTTCGTATCCGAGCGCTCCTACGTATTGCGGAAACTGGGTAGATCTTCCACTTCCATTTGCGTTTAGGAACATGGAAACTCTCCGGCTGGTCCTCACAACCAGCCATAGAGGTGCGCATTTCCACATTATCCACTCGCTCAACCTCCTCCTCAGGCTCAGGAGACGATTGAGTCAGATCCGCACAAAGATTATCGAGCGCCCTGACCCCTAAAGCGTCGATCTCAGAATCATTCATAGGTTTGACCGCAGCTAAGTTACGAATCATCTCAAGCGCCCGTTCGGCCTCTAAATCCAGCATATCATTAACCGAGGTTGATACACAGGTTTGGCGGAATGCGCCGCGCTCTTCCACTCCCTGTCGTACGCAGGTTTGGACTACGGCATCGCTGAACCCTAGCGGTCGAGGACGAGGGACGAGGCGACGATGGAACAGACGACGCCCCGTCGCCCACAGCCTTGGTCAAGTCCGGCTCCACCTGGGCCACATACCCAGGTGAATCCAGGCCGACCAGCCCACCCGCGAGGCCCCGATCGGCACCCAGCACAGGCTGGTTTGGCACCGGGTTAGCTTGGGCCTCATACCCAGCTAACCCCGGCCCAACAAAACGCAGCCCAAGAGCGCACTCGCTCGGCCTCTCTCGGCCAATGATCGAATTCAAACGAAGCTGTCGAGATGCAGCGATCTCGAGACCCGGACTAACCGGCGGTGATTTGGCCGCAGTCCGGCGACCCTTCTTCTTGCGTTTAACCACGATCCATGACTCCGGCCGAACAAGATAAAAAACAATGAGATTAGGGAGACTAACCTTCGGCAAAGGACCCTTCCAAGGCTTGACCGCCGCCGTCGACAATCTCCGATGAACTAGGCGTCGAACCATCTCCCTTTCGTCGCCCGCGTGTAGCCCGTTGCTTGCCGGATCATGGAGAGGCAACACTTCGCTGATGGAGGATGCGACCTCCTCTTCTGTATAACCGGCATTAAACCAGTCGTTGACGTGGTCGGAGGGAGTCGGCGTCGGCGGCGATGGCGGTGCGTCGTCTGCATCCCCGTCCGCGTCCTTCTCATTGGCGTCTGCCAATGCCCAGAACCTGCCTCCTATCCGCCGGCCATCGCCGGAGAGGAGAGGCGGCCCGCCTGTGGTCGCCATCACTAGTACAAAACAGGGCTTTCGTCACAGGGCAATATTTACATTAGTCCCGTACACGTACGTGCAATATTCACAGGGCAATATTCACATTAGTACCCAGGATCACAACGTACACGTACGTGCTAAGCTAGCACACATGTAGGCAGCTGGATGGATAAACAATGCACACGCACGTACACGAAAACTTTGACTTGGGCTAGCGATCGGCTTCTCTCGGCGGAACAGATAGGAAGGCACTGAATCGATGTATTGCAACAGGCTCGTCTCGAGCCTGGTTCTTTATTGCTTTGATCTTTCTCTTTTCGTTGATCAGATTACACGGGGTGGTCATGTATATATACTACCAGGCTAGACATAAACCCAAACCGACTAGGCTTAGTATCCTACCTGGACACGCATACATACAAGACGGACACGGGATTACTCTAACATTCACCCCCTAATCACGCTGTCCTTACTTCCTCGACCCGGATCCCAAATGCGGTGAATTGAAGCACCTTCGGTACTTGAACGTTGTCCGTACTGCGATCTCTGAATTTCCTGGATCATTATGCGATCTTCACCACTTGCAATTACTTCATTTCAGTCCCCAGGTTGAAACTTTTCCTGAAAAAATATTCAGTTTAAGTAAGTTGAGATATCTTGAAGGGCGTGGCCAAATCCCTTACATTGGCAAAGCTTGATGACTTGTGCATCGACTCGTGCTGGTGCCTTAGATCATTAGGGGGCTGCGAGGTGTTACCGCTCTTTCAACATTTTCTTTATGGAGCTGCCCTTCTATAGAGTTGACACATGGATCAGATTTTATGCCATTGTCCCTTGAGAAGCTCGACATACGACACTGTGTGGTCGCAGCTGATTTCCTCAGTAGTGACTTGCCACACCTGAAACATCTTGACATGCTCTTCATCATTGTGGATTGGTCATTTAACCTCCCTGGAACACTTATCACTATGTAATTTACAGGACCTGTGCTTTCTTCACGGGCTGTCTTCGCTGCAACTTGTCGGTGCAGAATTTATGCATGTCCCGAACCTCAATATCAAGTGCATCTCACAACTGCGAGTCCAGGATTACCTCTATGTTAGCAGGCCCTTAATGCTCTCTGCTGAAGGTTTTAAAGTTCCAAGACATTTCGGTCTTATAGGATGCAAGGAGTCCTTTTCATTTGAGGAGTCAGCAGACTTCTCATCTGTCATCAACCTGTTATTTCTGGATTGTGAAATCAGGAAATCTCAAGTGCCTTTCATGCCTGACAGCGCTGCGAATTATTCGATGCCCAAATATATCATCTTTACCAGATTTGCCATCCTCCCTCTACTTTGTTGATCTGGATATAGCCACGTGGCAGTTCAGGTACTATCTCCCACGGTCTCGGGTGTTCCAGAACCATCGTGGATTGATGGAGCAGAGCTTGCGTCGTACTGACGGCCACTATTGGATCTGACTATAAGCCATGGCCGGCGCCGACTCTGCACTCCAGGACGCTCAGATTGTGCTTGTGCATATTCGGAACATCGGATGAACTCCAGGCTCCTCTCTACGCCTGCGCTCGGGGAGGCACCGGTGTAAGTGTAACGTCTAGCTCCTCGCATCAGATGGCTGCCTAGCTCGCACTACTCCGTGCGCTGTCGCCGACGCCAACCATGCATGCCCCGCCGCTTTCCCACGCTGCTTTTGCTGCCATAAAATCCTACGCATTCGTCAATCTCCAAGGCAAAATAGAGTAGAACATAGTTGGTGGTATTATCGTTGTTGACCCTGGTTTCTGTTGCTGCTCGCGCAGGCGCAGGGATCATCTGATGACAGAATATAGAAGGTTAATTACCTGTAGCACAGTACTAGAAACCGAGAACTACCATTAGGTGGATGAATTTTACATTGACTCGTGTTGGTGGCCTAGATCATTAGGTGGATTGCGAGATGCGACCGGTCTTCCATGCATAAAACTTATATGCAACTGCCCTTCATTAAAGGCATCATGACTTTAACTACACTTCCAACGTCCCTTGAGACATTGGTCATGAAACACTGGGTGGCTACAGCTGATTTCTTCCGTAGTGACTTGCGGCACCTGAAACATCGTTTCATGATACCGTGTAGAAGCTCGTCATCATTGTCGATTGGTCATTTAACCTCCCGACAGGTTTATGGGATGGACAGAAAACTGGGCGCGTGCATGGGGCCGGGCTTGTGATTTTCTCGCAGGGACGGGTTTGGGCAAGCAAAACCTGGTGGGTTTTGTCCCCATTTCCATCTTGACCCATGGCCCTTTAGTCATGAACTTTGCTAATCAGGAGTAACATGGGTGTAGAGTTAGATTTATTTATGAACAATACTTCCCCTGCAAACAAGCAACAAATGCCAGGTTCAGCAACATTTTACCTAGTTTATTTTTAACAAAAGATTATTCACAGTGATGAAGCACGCATGCCGCTGCCATTGTCAACAAAGAAAACAGCAAGAAAAGCAGGTAAAAAAAATCTGGATGCAGGAAGCGGCTAAGATTATATTGGTGACAAGTGCAGTGTGCTTTCCCTTGAGATATGCTAATAGCTAGGGCTAGTTTATCACTCCACCTAACCTTGGGGTATGAAAGGAACTAAGATTATATTCATCCATGTGTAGGAAGGTAGGGCATGAAACATAAAGCGTGGAACAATCGCTGATAGTACCATGGAATCCAAAACAACCTTGGATAGTACTCCCTCCGTCCCAAAATATAAGAACGTTTTTACCACTAGCATAGTGTCAAAAACGTTCTTATATTCTCAGAGGGAGTACATAGGTAAAGTCGCCGGAATGCGCGCGCCAGAGGTCCCCATTTGGACTTGGATTTGGATTTGTTGTAGTTGGACGGCGGCGAGGAATTGGATGGATCTGGGAAAGGAACGCCCACAGCCCATAAGCCCATTTGCCTGTCATTAACTTGTACTGTATTTTATTTTTTGTTGTGAAATTTGCGCAAATGCTAAATCTCACTTATTGTGAGTAGAGGTTAATAAAAGAAGCCAATTTGAACAGGATCGCCCGTGCATATATAGTAGTGAAACAGACATATGTCATGACGATTCACAAGAGAGAAAAGATCATCAACAAAGAAAACAGCAAGAAAAGAAGGTAAAGTAAAAACGACCTGAAGCGCTAAGCTGACAAGAGTGTTGACTGCTATGCTACTTTGTAGTAATAACCCTCCTATGTGAAAGAAATCCATGCTATGCTATACGGCGTAGAGCAGAGCCCTCGTCCATCTATAGATCAGAAATTCATGCTACATATGGATCTCTGTCCGGCAAAATTCAGCCAAGTTGAGAAAAGATCACCGCCTTGATAACAAGTTGAGTGCTACAGCCCACAGCATATATAAACCGACAAGTTGCAGTCTGAGCCGTCCGTCGTCCATTACAAGAAGACTTGCGAAACGTTGTGAGAGCTGCGCTCAAGTGTCGGATTTTTCACAAAGTTCAGTTCAGTTCAGTTCCTGACAGGCATGCACTAGTCATCTCTGTCAACCTCTACCTACAATCACTCTGCAGTTTTTTTTTTCGAAAAGGGGGTTTACCCCAGCCTCTGCATCAGAAAGATGCATACGGCTCAACTCTTCCATCCAGGTGAATGCCAAATCTGTTGACCTTCCACAATACTACTGGCATCTGCCCACCCCGCATTGCTCCTCTCTCAAGGGAACTTCATTTCTAACAGCTGCTGCAACCGAATCCAAATGAGTGAATAATCTAGATAGATTTTTCACTTTCCATGCAGAGTACAATTCACATGCCTCCCTCACAAATCATAAGGGAATTTCAAAAGAAGAAAGAGAGACAAAGCTAGAGTGCAAACAAACGCATTAACAGCTGTGCTGATTTACCTCTAGATTCAATCAAGTGCTTGGCCAGTATGTCCCTCACCATGCCGGCGTCCTTGTCCTCTAGTGACCTATTCAAGATCGATGTGTCGGTGTTATGATTGAAGATATTGGACAATAGCTCCTGCCCACAAACAAGACTCACTCACTGCCATTATATTATATATGTTCACAAGCAAGCAATTGAAACAAAATCAAATTAAACTCTTTCGTCTCCATGTAGCTACATTACTACTAATTGTTCTCTCAACTTCATAAAAGCTTTCTTGTTGCCAATAGTATGAATTACACAATACTTGTCTTTTGTCCGGACACAGGACAACCTACTGCCTGCCGGGGCCTGCACTGCATTTATTTTCACACATGCAATTCAATGGTATAGGCCTGCACTGCATTGTCACTTGCTGGCTAGTCTCGCTTCCACCTGCTCACAACAAGGTAGATTTGAACTAGATGAGACTTGAGCTTGGTTTATTATTAAGTTTCTCATGGTACACAGTACTAGTGTAGAGTTATCTGTTAGTAACTTCATTGTCCAATTCATGCAATTGTGTATTGCTAATAGGCACCAGTCAATCAGCTTCCTTCCGAGTGAGTTAACGGTATGACAACAAACTGCTGCCACTGCGGAGAAATAAAGAATGGTACCAAACTGATTCAGTGGAGAGGGCGATCTGATATGGTCTCACCTTTCTAGCTAGCCATCATGCATGCACTTTCTCCTTTCCTCGATCTGCCATTTGTCATTGGCGTGCTTCTTCTTCCTTGTTTCCATCTCCAGAACAAATTGCAACTGCTGCCACTGCTTCTTCTTCCTCCTCTGCAGCCATTGTGTGAACTGAAGTCCAAACAGATGAAATTAACATGGAATCAATAGGAGGAAACAAATAAACCAAATATAAATAGCACACTAAGAGTTGTGTTGATTTAACACACTAAGACTAAGAGTTGTGTTATTTTACCTTCAGATCCGATCAAGTGCTGGGACAGTGCATCCCTCACCCTGACAGCATCCTCATCTGCTAACTTCCATGCTTTCTCGGCATAAATGTCCTCCTGACCGCTCGGCATGCTTGCACCCTCGTCCCCTTCCAAGTCTATCACTATGTTATGCAACATGCAGCACGCGCCGACTATCCGGTTCATCACACGTCTGTTATTTGGATGCCACCCTTCTCCCTGCAGCCACTTCCATGTGTCTTTCAACCTTGTCAACGACCTCCCCGCGACGGCTGTAGCTGCAGAGTGTCTCCTGTTAAACTCGACTTTGGACTCTGAGAGTGAGAGGCCATTTTCTAACTGGTAACGTGTGAGGAGCCATGGACGAAGAGGGTATCCTGCATCACCAATGATGTATTCCCCGACCTCCGAGCCATCTGATAACTTCACCTTACCGCCATTCAGCCAAGCATATTTCTCAATGCTCTCCAAGAGATCACCGCCAAACCAAAACTCCATTAACCTCATATCTGAATCAACGATGGCTTGCATTAGCACAACGTCATTCTCCTCATGGTCAGGGTTTTGTGATCCAAACGTGATGTGATATGTATGTACAACGCCACAACAGTTTGGCAGGCCGTGGATCTTGTCAAACTTGTGTTTGATCTTCTCCATTTTAGTGGAGCCAGGCCAGCTGCAGTGGTGCATTGCTCGGTCACACATAGCCTCAACAAACACCTGAGTTACCAGCGAGACGGTTGACTCATTCACACCAAGAGAGGATCCTACGGTAACTGGAGAGTCACCAGAGTTCAATACCCTCAGAGCGACAGCAACTCTGTCTTGCAAAGACAACACTCTCCCATCGACAAAGGTGGGCTCCCTTGCCGTCATATCTTCAAAAAATGGGATCCTCACCAAGCTGCAGACGTAACTCAAGGTACTTCTTCTCACTTTGTACAGAGAGTCAAATCCCTGTGCATCCACCATAGAAGGTGATAAGGTTTCTGCATGGAAAGAAAAACACAAAATATGTTAAACTCGAGAAAACCTAGAAGAACAAGAAGACAAATACTCAGCAACATGCACTAGGAATATGTCCGGTCATCATGCAGTATATATGGACGAAAAGCAGGAGATAAAATCAAACGACCTTATAAACGGGCAGATCAGAGTGTTCAAACAAATTAAGACAAAGCTTTTACGTATGTTTGATTATCTGTACCTTCAAATATGGTAGAGTTGCTAATATTTGAATCCAACTTGCAGTTGTCTCCTCTCATGTACAAAACGTACCATTTTCTTTGGTTGTCTCCATCACCGGCATATGCCTTGACATGCTCCATATGGCTGAACTTGTCCCACTCCGTGCCAGATTGTCCCGCGGCTACCGCAGAGAGCAACCATAGCCTGCAGAATAACTGCAAATGCCTTGCCTTTATGTCTCGCATGTATTCTGGGAGTTTTTCCATGGTGTAATCCTTCACGACCAGCCTCTCGAGTGAAGCTATATGCTCCAGCACCTTCAACTTTGGGCAGTTGTAAATGGTAAGCTTCTGCAGATTGGGGAGATTGGTGATCCTCTCCAGGTCAGGGCAATCATTCACGAAAAGCTCAACAACAGAAGGAAAGCTCTCAATGTTGCTGAGCTGCTTGATATGTAGTAGACTTAACATTTTCAAAGAGCTTGCATTGGAGGCAAGGCCTGGAGGAACATGCCTCAGTCTGCATTTACTGAGCACAAGTTCCTCCAAACGACGCATGGCTTGTACTTGCTCCTCCCACTCCCACTCCCCCCATTCCACCATGTCGAACAATCTCAATGTGTTTAACCTTGGAAATGAAGCTGTTGTCGCCTGCACGAATCCGGTCCCCACATGTTTGATGCATGGAGCACGAGAGACCTGTAGGAACTGCAAATTGGGGAGCTGGCATAACCCATTGGGAAGTTGTGTGCAACAAGCCAGGTCAGAAAACCCTATAAACTTCAAGTTGTTGAAGGGCACCATCGATGTTGACAGCATCCAAATCGGGAGTTGCTGGCCAAAATACCCCATCATTTCAAGATATTCTATACTAGGTGGAGGGCAGAGCTCATCAAACACCTTCTCGATTCGTCGCTGCTCTTCCTCAGAGACACCTTCTTTCTCTTTGACCAACCCATCATCTCCCAGTCTGCTGGTGCAATTCAATAACAGTTCATTAAGATGAATCTTCTCAGCAAGCCTAGCATTAGCAGCAAATGAGGCAGCAGATACATTCTCCAATTAATGTAAACTGAGAAGTCTGAGTTGGGAAAGAGAACCCAACTCGTCCAAACTGCACCAATCACCATCCATGTGGCCTCGAAACCCAGTCAGTTTCCTCAGACTTGTCAGACAAAAGAGCCCTCTAGGTATCATACTTGTGTAGGGAAGCCCAAGAAACCTCAGCTGGCCAAGCTTCACAATGCTATCAGGAAGATTTACCAAATTTACACATTGGTCAAGTCTAAGGAATTGCAATAACTTCATCTTGCCAATGTTCTCTGGAAGTACAGATATATCAGTACTTATTAGCTCCAAATACCTCAGGTGCTTGAGTTGATGCAACGATTTAACCAATATAGTCACATCTACAGATTTTATATATAAAGTCCGTAAACTTGAAAAAGTAACCAATGAATCACCAGGCTTCATCTTGATCTGGGTAGTTGAGATTAATGTTCTCACTGATTGTTGCGCCCGTAGAGATTTCCAGTCAAGTTCATCTGATTGAGATCGGCTAGTTTCTATGGACAACCGAAGAAACTTTTGTGAACTGAGTTCACTAACAATATCATTGTCTCTGTCGTGAGCTATGAGTGCTTCATCTTTAGTCATATATTGAGCAAATGAGCGAACAACATCATGCATGCTGCAAACCCATAGATCATGAAAATATGATTTATCTGGCTCAATAAGATTCCTAGATACCAACTCCTTGTAGTAGTTTCTTCCTAATTCTTCTAAATTACTAGAGTGTCCATGAATAAATCCTTCGCTTATCCACATCGCAACAACTTGATCCAGACTAAAAGCCTTACTTTTAGGAAGAAGAGAGTAGTATAAAAAGCACTGCTTCAAGTAAGAAGGCATATATTCATAGCTTAAGTATACTGCATAGTTGAGCTCTTCAGGCATTTTAGTTGTTGACCATTCTGAATCATCCAAAACCTGCTGCCAGTCACAGCGTAGGCCCCCTCTTTCACGCAAGAGTCCTCCCATTACATTAACAGCAAGTGGTAAATAACCACATTTCTGTATAATTTTCAATCCAATATCCTTTAGCATATTGATGTGGTCTTCATCTTTCTCACTTGAGAGTACCTGTAAACATACAGTACATGGTCGATATAATTAATTAACTTGCAGTACATGCAGTACCAAGATACTCTAAGGCGCTCAAATTTACCCCCTAAGAGACCATAGGAATAGTTGATGTATCTGTCCATTTATTAAGGTATGTTTGAATATGTAAATATTCAAAGTACCGAAGTACTTGCCAAAAAAGAACTTTTATAGGATGTACCTACTTATCTTGATCCTTTCCCTTTTACAAAATGGAATGTATTGCTGGAAAAATATATTTGTTTGCTAATCTCTCATCACCACGACAGAAAGTTGTACTCCAAATTCAGCAGAAACCATACATGATACATTATGTTATTAGTTCCAAATTTTATGTTCACATGAAATAATCTTATGTTTCGGTCACCTTCTAGTCTAGTAAATATTTGTGTTATAATATTTTACTGTATTTGTAGGGGTTCACCACAATTGTTATTCTTCCTACTTAAAATATTTATCATTTATTATATATCCTATGGCCCTGCTCAATAGCTGCACCCTACATCCGAAGTTGAAAAATAAGGTTGAATTTTAGCAACAAATTATTCATTACATGAACATACAACCCATATATCTTCACTTGTAAAAAGATGCATATATTAGTTATCCAAATTTATAATTATTACTCAAGGTCGGCTAAACAAAATCTTAGTGTCTTGAACATGTGTCATGTAGGCATAAATAAAATATGAAAATCCAGATGACATTGTTATATACTTCCGTGTTTAGCACCTGCTTTGTTTATCAGTAAAAGCGCAAAGCTAATATTATCCTATACAAAATTATTGGCAACCTCTTACCTTCCAACAGGTAATAGTACATACAAGCTATTGAACGGTGATTGACTACTCAATTCATTAAGAAACATTAGTGTTTAATTGCATACTGACCTGCGTCTTGAGCAATAACCAAGCATCGTCGGGTGCTAATGTGTCGATGTGGTGGTATGGCCATATAGCTGACACCCCTCGGGCTACACCTTCATCTCTAGTGGTGATGAGGACACGGCTGCCTGGAGCAGCAGCATTGACTAACGGCGTTTTGAGCACATCCTCCCATGCTCTATAGTTCCAAACATCATCCATTATCAAGAAGGTCTTGTGGCCAATCAAGGCTTCCTTGAGGGTTCGTTGAAGCGTGGCCTTTGCATTTCCAACTGGCTGAGCGTCTCCTCTGACTTCAATGATGGCTCTTCTCAGCAGCTCAACCTCGCTAAAGTTCTGGTTGACGCTCAACCATATCTTTTTGCTGAAGTCACCTTGGATGGCCTCATCGTTGAAGACCTTCTGGGCGAGGGTGGTCTTGCCAATCCCACCAACACCTACGATAGCAACCACCATACTGTTGTTGCTGGCCTCATTTCCAGAGCGCGTGATCTGGGTAACCAGTGCTCTTGTGTCTTCCTCGATCTTGTCCCCAACCATACTGGACCGGTCGAGCTCCCCAGATGTCTCCCGGCTAGGATTACCCTGACGAGAGGCATGGGCATTGCTGCTATGACAACCCTCATAGGAGCCAAGATTGATGAAGTTGAAAGCAGCGCTCCGCTCCTTGATGGAGTCGAGCTTTTGGTTGAGCGCCTTGATGCGGGTGCCGATCTCACGAGCATGGAAGGGATTTCTCATGCAAAAGAGCAAGGGATTGCAACACCCTACATATGTGGAGGAAGACCCACGCTCCATGGCCTTGAGCTGGCAGAGGTCAAGGATGTCAGCAGCTTCGTACATGGCGCGCTTGAGCTGCCCCACCCAGACATTAACAGTCTCGTCGGTGATGTTTCTCCGATCGGCGTCGGCTAGGAAGTTCTTGAGGTCCTTAAGCTTGTCGCCCAACTTATCGATCTCACCGGAGACACCCAGCATTGTTCCCACCTCATCCTGTACCACCTGCTTGAGCAGATCAACCAAGTAGGATGAAAATGCATCCAACACCATCGCCATTGAGCTTGCTGGTCAAGTGAAATCTGAGAAGGAGAGATGAGGAAAACAAGCAAGAAGCAATTAACTAGGTGCAGTTCATCAAAATAAACAAAAAAGTTTGGCTAGGTGTGAATGAATAAAGAAATTAAACTTGGACTACTTGAGCAACCTTTTAGGGCTCTGATCGTCCTCCGGCGCAGCCTGTGAACCTACACCAGCCGCAGAATGCAGAGTAGCTGGCTGTAGCAGCAGGGAGAAGGCAAAAGGATGTGGATGGAAGGACCTTTGGTTTTCAGTGCGCTGTTGCTTTACTTTTAGGCAGCATATTCCATTCCTGGTGAAGAGCATAAATGTGGATGGAAGGATGCCAAGCCACCATAGCAGTTAAGATGGTATGGGGGCAAAAGTTGGCAGCTTGAGCATCCCATTCCCACCAGTGGAGAGAAGCAAAGTAAAGCATATCTCCTTCCCAACAGTGGAGAGAAGCGAAGCAAAGCAAAGCATTTCCCAACAGTGGGGAGAAGCAAGCAAAGCATCCCATTCACATTCCCACCGGCCAAGAGAAACAAAGGAAAGCATCCCATTCACATTACCATCGAGCACCATGTTCCGGGACAGGGAAAATGAGAATCTTATGGCCCATGGCACGTCTTTGATTAGCATATGGGAGGGATGGACTGGAGCAATTCGGTTTACGAGTTGAATGATGAAAACCGAGCCCAACACCGAAATGCTGTCAAGTAGAAACAGAGGCAGTTATAAATTTAACCGCCACAGATCTATAGTCCAGTGAATACCGACCATTTAAGCCG
This sequence comes from Triticum aestivum, assembly GCF_018294505.1. Taxonomy (NCBI): domain Eukaryota; kingdom Viridiplantae; phylum Streptophyta; class Magnoliopsida; order Poales; family Poaceae; genus Triticum; species Triticum aestivum. Next base: position 642,447,861 of record NC_057814.1, read on the forward strand.
CAAAGGAGGCCTCCACTCTTGTTGCAGACACTGCAAGGCAGCACATCGTTCAATCTTTTTTTTAACCAGTCTCAAGTTAACTTGTGCAATAAAAGTTACACTACACTTGCCGTCTCAAGAGTCGCTTATTCCAGTCTCAAGAAGGACCAGACCCACCAAAACACAGCCATGTACGTACAGCAGGCATTATACGTACACAGCAAGACATAACAACAGAGACCATAAATGTTCAGGGTTATGTATGAAGCATGTTGAGTACTTGTGTTGCTTATTCAGAGTAAAAAATGGTACCCCCCAGAAAATTTAAACATGAGCTGCCCATTTAACAAGGGTACAGGAACAAACCATGAGCTATCGGCTAGGTCTATCAGATTAATTGCCTTCTGAATAAGTGAACAGTATTGATTACCATGCATTGATATCAGTGGCATATCACAAACACTAGGTTTTTATTTCGAGGATGAAAGAATGACTTTGATATCAGCTGCTAGCAGATCATGACACAACAAATCGTGCTATATAATAGTAATAATTACCGCAGTGAGACTTAATATGTACGTAATAGGAAAAATGATACCAAATTATGCAGTGAGGATGGTCTGATCTACTAGCTCTGCTTAATTATTTTACCGCAGTGAGTACGTAATAGGAAAAATGGTACCTTAGAGGCTACCTCCAACAATCCATCAAATCACTTGGCCCCACTTGTCATCTAAGGAAAGCCCAAGAAAAGGATGATTGGTTGGATAAATGTGGTCCTATTTAGTCTTTTTTTCTAAAAAAAAATCACTGGGTCCACCTTAGAGGCGAGTTGGAGTTTTCATACATTGTGAGTTTTTTCATTTGGTTAGAGGCAAGTCATGTGGATCATATTTTAAAGGCAGGTTGCCTCTACACACTGGTGATGCTCTTAGGCCCAGCTTGCAGTTGCTGAACTGTAGTATACTATACTAAACTTATTTTATAATAATTTGTTATGAAAAAAAAGTCGTGAAACCAATGATCTGGTTAGCCAAACAGAACAATTGACAAAAAAACTGATTGGAAAAACTGGATTGTCATAACCCACCTCAATCAGCCTGACCTAACTGCCTAAGCACATTATTCTACATCAGTAGTGTGCTGGATTTGGCCCAATCGTGTGAATTAGTTCTAATTTCCAGTGAGTTCCAGAAAAAGTAAATTACAAAGGGATCCTCAATGATTCGGCGACATGTCCCGGGCATCCTTCCAACATGATTATACTCGAAGCAAAATACTACTACTACCTGGACTTTGCTACAGGATGAAATACCTACGTAGGGTGTAGAGGATTAGAGGAGATTAGAGGAGGGGATTAGAGGAGGGGGGCGGCTGGGAGGGGGGGGGGAGGGGAGCCCCCGGTCGCCTCGCTCGGGGAGGCGACGCGGGGGGTACGGGGGAGGAGGGGAGGGGGAGGGGGAGCCGGGGCGCGCCCGCCGGCGGCCGGGGGCGGCGGGAGCGGCGGGGGGAAACCCTAGCGGGAGCGGGAGCCCCGGTCTGTCACCGACGCGGTCTTCTCCCCACTCCCCCATGGGTTGTAATTTTGATACACGGTCTAAAAGTTACAACTTTTTGAAAACCAAAGGAAATGCAGGTGAAGGTAACTCTTGGTGTCATAGTGCCTTTTTTGTCCCACTCGCATAGCCATGTTCCTGCCCCTACATTTGGGCAATGCTATACCTACGTAGGGTGTTACGAAACTTTTACGTAATTAGCCAGTTGGCAGTTATTTGATGGGATTAGGGCATGTACAATGGTTTAGACGAGGCATGTCTATAATCTCTTTCCATGTCATCTCTAGACAGGCACTAACGACAACTACCACAATGGGATGTCTATTTAATTGTCTACGGAACTGCACGTTCTGTAGGAAACTGAAATACTAGCCAGTGATTCAGGCGGCTGCAACGGGGAACTAAACCATTGAGGAAGAAGATAAATTCAAAATTACAGACACCCTTGATACAACAGGGAATAGGTCGTCGATAGGAGCCGATTTTCTAGCGCTATAGATCGGCTGCAATTTTACCGACGGACTGCCCACCCTGCTAAAAATGACCGAGGGCGAGAGAATTAGAGAAGGAAGATTACGTAGCAACTTTGTAGGTGTATGATTATTGCCTATATTTAGCCCGTGAAAAATGCATGCTACTTGCTCCCTTTGCCAATCTGTTGATGGACGATGCCCCCACATCGCCGCGATCCAACGGCACGGAAGGATGTGTGCTCATGGAGCACAAAAATATAACTGCACTTTTGAGACTTGCTACTTTAGGCAACATATTTAGTCAAACATTTACCGCTCACAAAAAATCTAGTCAAACATTTAATTTGACAAGGCTGTTAGAGCATCTACAGCCGGGCACCCCAAGCCAGCCTCCAACGCCTGTACGGACAGCCCGGTTAGTGACCGGTCAAAAAAAAGCGACCCAGACTGGCCCCTCAAACTGGCATCAAATGACCGGGCTGACCGGCGCCCATCATATCCAGCACAAATAGGGGGCGGATATGAGGAGGCCCGGGCGTGACTGGGCGCATCCACCACATCGGATCCGGCCCATGCTGGCCCACCCGACCCCACATATAATCATCCTTATCCGCTCCCCGGACCAAACCCTAGGTACTCTACTCCAGTCCCCTCTACTCCCCTCCGTCCTCCAAGCTCCCGTCCAGCGATCTCCGGTCTTTTCTGGCATGGCAGGCAACCGATCTCACCCCGACCAGTCCGGATTCCTCAACTTCGACCGGTGTGTCGTCCGCATTGTACAACGCCACTCCCGGGCGGACATTGCCCGACCTACGGGGGGATTTGTCCGGCATGAGTCCATCGTGTCGGTGCATCGGGCATTCGGATCCTCCGTGGATGGACCATGGGAGCCTTCCAATCTCCCTTTCCCCATCACCGGTCCGCCGGAGTACGAGAGGTAACAGGGCCGATGTGCCTGCCGTGGGAAGAAGAGGATGAGGGTGGCCGAGGCCAAGCTCATTGCCGAAATGGAGGCGATTGATGCAGCGGCGCGGGCTGCCGCAGAGGTGGAAGCCATCTGCGCCCGCATTGTAAAGAAGTGGCAGCGTAGGAGCACGTGCGCCCTCGCCTGAGAGAAGAATCGGGCGGTCCGAGCAATGGCAGGAGGAGAAGGAGGACAGTGACGGCAATGAGCAGATCCGGGCTAGATCGATACTGCGTCTTCTACTTCGGCGAGAAGAACGGCAAGGGCACCGGGAAGGGTAAGGGCAACCGTGGATGATCTTCTCCATAGCTAGCATGTAGGTAGACCATGCCAAAATTTGGTAGTCCGATAGCATGTCCTGATGTAGTAGGCGGACGATGTGTGCAATGCATCACTACGTAGTTGCATGAGTTTGTATGGATTTACCAAGTCCGGCTGTAGATGCTCTTACATGCATGCATACATAGCATACATACATTAAATGAGTATGCACCGACAAATAAAGGTATATAAACACATAGATGCATACATAGCATACGTATATTATTGTCAAAAAATAGCATAAGTATATTATATATCCGATATAACAGCATCTTCACGCTTGATAAATAAAGATACATAAGCACATACATACATGCAACATAGCATACGTGTATTATCCGCTATAACATCTTGACGCTTGCTTGCTGCTTTGATGGCCTTTGACGCCGATGGAGGAGCTCCAGATTGGTGCCGATGCTGGAGCGGGCGATGAAGGAGCAGCTGCTAGCTAGAGCCACATCGTTGCTGCGAGGACATGGATGAGGACATGGACGGTCTTCCCGCCATTCCTGGCAATGGCGGGGGCATTCGATAGAGCGTGCTGGGCGGCGCCAAAGGGGCAGCCGTAATTGCATGCGTACTGGCATTGCTCCTGGGTCAAGTTCTTCCCCTTGACGGCGCAATCATGAAGGCACAAGTCCATGCACTCGTCAGCGCCCGCTGGCGCCAGGAGACATGCCATCATCATCATCATCATGACAAGGCCGCTCACGACGACGACGATCCTTGAAGCCGGGAGCGCCATGGATATATCCCTTTTTTTCCTTTCCTCGTTCCTGCATTCCTTCCTTCCTTCCTTATATGCATGCATGCTAATCATACGAGTAGGAGTAGGAGTAGGTAGGTAGCTAGGGACCGGCCGGGAGAGCTTCCAGGAGAACCACACGCGCGCATATATATATACCTTTTCTTTCTTTTTTAGCGAGGGATATCTATTTACCTTGTTCATCCTTCAAAGGGAACCACAAGCTAACCTTCTCTTGTTTTATGTGGAAGGAACGAAATAGATGACAAAACAAATAACACGCTGGCATATGTATGTTTTTCTTCTTTGTAACTTGTAGCTTCTTCGGTACGAGTACTTGCAACCAGTGCTATCTACAATAAAGAGAAACTTGCATATTGTCTTAACAAGAGATTGATTTAAACAAAAATCAATCCGGTGAGAAGATCGCACGCCTATTTCGACAAGAGGAAATCAAATTGTACCAATGATTCAAATCCGACCTCATTTTGGAGGGAGACAACAATACATGATACTAACCAACAACTCTCTAACAGCCACACACGACTTGACCAAGATCTTATCTATATCTATCTATCTATCTGTCTGTCTATCTATCTATCTATACCTCTACACCTATACTAATTAGTCACTCTCAAGAAATTACCACGTTAATCAGTAATTAGGAGTCGTTAATCTGGTGGGACCAAATTATTACGGTGTAGATTGATCCATCTAATTCTCGGTTAAAAGTTTCAGCAAAAGAAAAAAAAATGATCGGAAGGCCCACAAATCTCTCACGGTTGAAGAAAATAGAAGTCACCATGCGAGATTCCCCTAAGATATCTCTATCTACTCCACGTCTCTTCTCAAAAATAAAAACAAGAAATATAGTACTTCACGTATCTTATCACTCCCCATAGAAAAATAACCTGAACCAATCGTGTACACCTTGGAATCTCTCCTATCTCTCCTCACGTCCATGGAGCATGGACACATACGCGATACAATGAAACTTTTTTAGCAGAGGAACAATACCAACCCAACATTAATCCTGAGAAACCAATGCAAATTGACCTTCCGATCTGCGAAGAACTCTCTGGCCAGATTTACCAATGTTTCTCATGTATATTAAAAATGTACTCCCTCCGTCCGAAAATACTTGTCATCAAAATGGATAAAGAGATATGTATCTCAAACTAAAATACGTCTAGATACATCCCATTTTATTCATTTTGATGACAAGTATTTCCGGACGGAGGGAGTATACAAAAATAAACAAATATGTGTATGAAAAAAGTTATCATGCAAAAATGTTAATCAAGCATTTTAAAAGTGTTAAATGTGTATAGAAAAAATGTTGACCATGTATTAAAAAACATTAATCCAACATTTGAGAAATGTTAAATGTGCACACAAAAAATGTTTACCGTTTGTTTAGAAAATGTTGACCATGTATTAAAAAAATTAACCAAGCTTTTGGAAATGTTATAGAAAAAATGTTGACCATGTGGGAAATACGTACACTCTAACACTGCCGCCAGCAGCACATGCAAAGAAACCACTACTGCAAAGCCCAAGGTAAAATCATGTCACAGGCAGATACACTTAACACAAGAATTTACCAGTGTCTAGTTAACTTGTGCTATAAAAACCTCTCACCCCAAGAGTGGCATTCCTTTTGAACTAAGCTCGCAGCCTCAAGAGAAAGCTGAGCCTGGAAAAAAAAATTACCTGTCAGAAATCAGAACATATATACTTGACCTTGTCATGGGCAGGCTTATGAACGTAATTTAAACTATACTAGTGAAGAAGTATACACATAAAAAAAACAATTATGCACGGGCGTGTAAACGTACACAGGAAGGCATAACAAAAGAGACCACAAGTACAGTACTAGAGTATGAATTATATCAGATCAGGTATGCACCTGGGTTGGACGTATCAAGAATTTTCACTTTCCATGCATACATACACAGAACAGCAGTTAGATTGCTTGGCCAAAGCATGCAATGCTAATTGAAGCACTGCAAAAGTTAAATGTTTTGCGAACCACTTGATTGTTTTCTGAAATATGTCAGCAGTATCGATTCCTGGTGATAACACTGACGACATAAACCATTCTTTTATTTCGAGAATGAAAGAACAAACTTTGACATGCTGTGGGAATCACGACATTTCAACAACATCTTGCCAATAGTAGTAACAACTACCTGCCGGCAGTGAAACTGGACATGTAGTAAGAAAAAAAGTTACCAAAATTATGAAATGAGAATGATCTGAGCTAGCTCTGCTTTGTGTTCCTTGTCTTCGTCCCCTGAGCCAAACAAAAAAATGGAACCAACAAGAGTACGTAGAACATACAAGTGAACAAAGCAACCTGACTTGAACAAATTGAAATGTAGGAGCACTTGGACCAGAGTTCTCTATGCTCTATAGTCTGTACATAACATCAACAGTTAAACACTTCAAAAACTGCTTCAAGATTTTAACCCAAGACCGCATCGTGTTGTTTGCGCATGAAAGAAAACACCCTCTCTATATGACCTTAATCTCCTTGAGCCAAGCCGTGTGGAGCGGGCATGGGTCTGGCATCCCTTGGGCAAGGGCCTTTTCAGTGAGAGAGTAAAACCAGCCATTCCTCCACTTGAACTGCGACATCAAAATGCTTGCATGTTAATTCTTAAGAAAATAAATAAATACTACAGGTGAAGATTCCATTACATCATAGATTGGCAGGGGTAGGACTTGCCTCTTTGACGGCGGTCGGGAAGTGCGCCACGGCTCTCGAGTAAGCGCAGAGCCTCTCTTCCATGCCCTCGTCGAAAGATAGCCCCCGCTCCGCAGCCGCGGCAGATGCTAACTCCGCTATGAGGCTGGATACCTGCAAAAAATTAACATGAAGGGATCCTGTTGGAAAAAAAGAGTGTCCGTTGTTTCGCTTACCAAGTTGATCATAGGTAGGTCTGTGAAGTGTGTATTTTTAATTGCATTCTCAATAAGTTAACAGTGTTGATTCTCGGTGAAAGAATGTGCAGTGTTGATTCTCGGTGAAAGAATGTGCAGGCCAACAAGTGCTTGGACAGTACGACGAGCATTTCACACGATAGTCAGCCGATGTTTTCCATCAGGCCGTTCATAAACATACAACACTCACTGCCATTATGCATGTTTTGCCAACTGAAGGATAGACATCACAAATAGTCTTCATGCAGCTACAGTATTTTTTTACTCGACCCATAAATAAAAGCGTCAGGTTACAGAAAAGCAACTGAAACAATACAAATCACAAACACGCCGTCTCCATGCACCTACATTATTAATTGTCTTCTCGATCACAAAAGCTTGCTGTTGACGATATATAAGGTACACAAAAATTTGTCTTTGCCACATAGATTCATGTTTTTGCAGCATCGCTTCTAACTTAACTCAGCGGGGTTTAAGTCATATCAAGCTTTTCCATTGTCAAAGTATATAAGCTTGTCCCTCAAATGGATGTATCTAGCACCAAGTTGGGACAAGCTTTTTCGGACAGAGGGAGTAGTATTCTAGAGCTGCTAACTTAACTGTCCAAATCATGCAACCTATCGAAATGAATAGACAATCAAAGCGACATAGCCAATACAGGAGGTAAATACACAATTGCCAGTCAGTTACTCCCTCCATTCCATATTACTTGTCGCTGATTTAGTACAACTTTGTTTGTACTAAATCAGCGACAAGTAATATGGAACGGAGGGAGTAGTAGGTGGTAACATTCTGCTTTGCACACTGATTAAATGTCACCCTAGCAAAAGAAGGAACTAAGAAGAGATCTGCGACTTGAAGCACCATTAATAGCAAGGGGAAGAAAATACCAAATTCAGTGAGGAGAACGTTGTCGTTGTGCTTCTTATTCCTTGTTTTCATCTCCTGGGCCAGATGCAACTACTGCTTCTTGTTCCTCCTCTGCAGCCATTGTGTGGAGTAACCAACAACAAATGAAAGATGGAATCATTAGGAGGGAATTACAAATTAATTAAATAGACAAAGTGTTCAAACAAACACACCAAGACATGGTAATTTACCTCCAGATGCAATCAAATGCTGGGATAGTGCATCCCTCACACCGATGGCGTCCTCATCTGCTACCCGCCGCACTTGCTCGATGTAATTATCCTCCTGATCGCTCGGCATGCCTGCACCCACCTCCTCCTCCTCCTCCATGTCTATCACAATGTTATGCAACATGCAGCACGTGTGGATGGTCAAGAACACGTCGCGTTGATCATTTGGATGCCACCCTTCTCCCTGCAGGCATTTCCATGTGCCTTTCAACCTTGCCAGCGCCCTCAGTGCGACAGCTGTAGTTGCAGAGTGTATTCTCCTATCGAACTCAAGTTTGGAATCCGTGTCTGAGAGGTCATGGTAAGGTGTGAGTAACCAGGGACGGAGAGGATATCCTGCAGCACCAATGATGTATTCCCCGACATCCGAGCCATCTGATAACTTCAGCTTACTGCCATTCAGGCAAGAACCATCCTCGCCCATCTTGAAGAGATCTGAGTCATGCAAAACGCCCAATTGGTTCATCATGCTACCTGACAGCCTGAAGCGGGTGTTTGTGAACCTCATATCTGGATCAACGACAGCTTGCATTAGCGTGTCGGCATACTCTTCATGGTCACAATTTTGTGATCCAAATTTGATGTGGGTTGTATGTACAACACCACAACAATTTGGCAGGCCGTGGATCCTGTCAAACTTGCGCTTGATCATCTCCATTCTAGCGGAGCCAGGCCAGCTGAAGTGGTGCAAGGCTCGCTCCCACATAGCTTCAACAAACACCTGAGTTACCAGTGAGACAGTTGACTCGTTCACACCAAGAGAGGATCCTACAGTAACCGGTGGCTTGCCAGAGTTCAGCATTACCAGAGCGAGAGCTACTCGATCTTGTAAAGACAATGCTCCTCCATCAACAAACGTGTGATCCGTTGCCATCATATCTTCGAAAAAGGGCACCCTCACCAAGCTGCAGATGTAATTAAAGGTACTTCTTCTCATTTTGTACACAGACTCAAATCCTTGTGCATCCACCATACAAGATGATAAGGTTCCTGCATGGAAGGTAAAATACAAAAGTGGTTGGTTACATAATATGTAATTTGAAAGGCCAGAGGCAACATATTACTCTAGATTTGTTAAACTCAAGGTAACCTAGCAGACCAAGTAATTAATAATACTGCAACCAAATCAGAAAGTAGCCAATAAAGAACCCACACATGAAGCTGGTGCAATGGTTAAAACTTAAGTTGACAGTCCAGTACAACCATCTTTTTATATCATCTGAAACAACTCCTAGTCATGTGAACAAAAAAGGTAGTACGAAATATATTCCGTCATCATGCAACATATATGGATGAAAGACAAGAGACAAAATGAAACGAACTTACAAACTGCCAGAGTGAGAGTGCCCAAACAAATTAAGGCAAAGCTTGATCTTTTATTTATTGTAAGTACCTTCAAATACGGAAGAGCAGCTAATATTTGAATCCAACTTGAAGTTGTCTCTTCTTGTGTACAACACGTACCATTTCCTTTGGTTGTCTCCATCAGGCGAATATGCCTTGACATGCTCCACATGGCTGAACTTGTCCCACTCAGGACCAGATTGTCCCATGGCTACCGAAGAGAGCAACCATGGCCGGCAGAATAACTGAAAATGCTTTGGCTTTATACCTCGCATGTATTCTGGAAGTGTTTCCATGGTGTAATCCTCTAGGACCAACCTGTCGAGTGCAGGGATACTCCCCAGCACCTTCAACTTTGGGCAAATGGTGATGGTAAGCTTCTGCAGATTGGGGAGATTGGTGATCCTCTCAAGGTCGAGGCTTCTAACCACTGTAAGCTCAATGACAGAAGGAAAGTTCTCAAGGTAGCTGAGGTGTTGGACATCATGTACGTATAAAACTTTCAAAGCCATTGCATTGGAGGCAAGGCCAGGAGGAGCACGCCTCAGTTTGCAATTAATGAGCCAAAGCTTCTCCAAACGGGGCATGGCTTGTACTTGCTCCTCCCATTCCCACTCCTCCCATTCCACCATTTCTCTAAAGCTCATCTCTTTTAAACTCGGAAATGGAGTTGCCACGGCCTGCAAGAATCTAGTCCCAACACGCCTGATGCATGGAGCACGGGCGACCTGAAAGAACTGCAGGTAGGGGAGCTGACACAATCCATTGGGAAGTTGTTTGCAACAAGCTAGGTCAGAAAATGTGAGAAACTTTAAGTTGTTCAGGGACACCTTTGACGTGGACATCATCCAACTCGGGAGTAGCTGGCCAAAATACCCATCGATATGAATAAATTCTACACTGGGTGGAGGATAGAGCTCATCGAACACCTTCTCGATTTGTTGTTGCTCTTCCTCGGAGACACCTTCTTTTTCTTTGACCAACCCATCATCTCCTAGTTTGCTAGTGCAGTACAAGAATACGTCGATAAGATGTATTTTCTCACCAAGCCTAGCATTTGCAGCAAATGAAGCAGCAGATACATTCTCCAAATGTATTAATTCAAGAAATCTGAGTTGGGAAAGAGGCCCCAACTCGTCCAAACTGCACCAATCACCATCCATGTGGGCCCGAAACCCATGTAGTCTTCTCATATTTGTCAGACCACAGAACCCTCTAGGTATCATACATCTGCTGGGAAGATCAAGTAACCTCAGCTGGCCAAGCTTCACAATGCTATCAGGAAGATTCAGTAAATTTTTACATCCATCAAGCCTAAGGAATTGCAATAATTTCATCTTGTCAAAGTTCACCGGAAGTACAGATATATCAGTATTTAATAGTGCCACATATCTCAGGTGCTTCAGCTGGTGCAACGATTCAACCAATGCAGCCACATCTACAGATTCTATATGTAGAATCCGTAGACCAGAAAAAGTAACCAATAAATCACTGGGCTTCATCTTGATCTGAATAGTTGAGATTAATGTTCTCACTGATTTCTGCTCCTGTAAAGATTTCCAGTCAATATCACCAGACTGCAAGCGGTTGGTTTCTATTGATAACCGAAGAAACTTTTGTGAATGAAGTTTAGTTAGATTATCGATGTCTCCATCATGAACTATGAGTGCTTCATCTTTTATCATATACTGAGCAAATGAGCGAATAACATCATGCATGCTGCAACTAAGGTGATTTACATACAATTTATCTGGCTCTATAAGGTTCCGATATATCAGCTCCTTCTAGTAATTTATTCCCAATTCTTCTAGATCATTTGAGCTTCCATGAACAAATCCTTCGCTAATCCACAAGGCAACGACTTCATGTGCATAATAAGTTTTATTTTGAGGAAGAAGAGAGTAATATAGAAAGCACTGCTTCAGATGAGGAGGCATATCTTGATAGCTCAAGTATACTGCATAGCTGAGCTCTTGGGGCATTTCAGTTATTGACCATTTAGAATCATCCAAAACCTGCTCCCAGTCTCGACGCAACTCCCCTCTTCTACGCAAGAATCCTCCCATTACTTTGACGGCAAGTGGTAAACCACCACATTTTTGTATAATTTTCAGTCCGATGTCCTTTAGCATAGTGATGTGGTATTCATCTATCTCACTTGAGAGTACCTGTGAATGCAGTTCAAGGGGCCGATAGAGTTAATTAACTATGTACCAAGCTCCTTTAAGGCATTCTAATTTACCACTTAAGAGACAAGAGGACCATCGAATGTGGCCACCCTTTTACTAGCTGAGAACTGCTGGGGATCCCCCGACAGTAAAGTTTATTAAGAAAAATTAATGTGTACTCCCTCCATCCGGAAATACTTGTCATGAAAATGGATAAAAGGGGATGTATCTAGACATATTTTAGTTCTAGATACATCTCTTTTTATCCATTTTGATGACAAGTATTTTCGGACGGAGGGAGTACAAGGGTTAGCAAAACTGCCTAAAAACTAGCCTGCATAAATATACAACTCATATTTCTTAGTAAGTGAAAATGATACATGTATAATTATCCCATATTTGTAATTACTAGCAAAAAGGCCCGTGCGTTGCAACGGGAGAAAAAAAACCACTCATATCTCTAGCTGGGTCAGTTGGACAAACTGTGCGTAGCCAGTTGGCAGGTTATCAGATCGAACCCTCTCATCGGCAATTTTATTTTTCTTTGAACCTGGGCCACAGTGCGCCGCCAGATGGACTTCCTCCGTTGGGCTAAAACGGGTGGCAAGTAACGAAACAAAATAGCGTATGTGAAATTAATTGAAGCGGGACCAAACGAAACGGGACGAAACCAAGAATATCACTTCCCTTTGATAGTAGGTATAGGTATAGATTACTTGGGCTTAGCAAAACAAAACCTCAGTGTGTTATGTAGCAACAAATAAAATACGAAAAAAGAAGTCGCGCTATGGTACACTTCCTTGTTTAGCACCATGCTTTCATGATATTAAATGTTTTTTAGTTCATTATTTGTAAAAGAGAAAAGATAATATAGCCTTACAAATTATTGACAGTCTCTTATGGTCTTGCCTTCAAGAGGAAACATACCATATAGATACTAGATATGAGCCAATGAATTACACATAATCAACAACGCATATAAATTCAAAAGAATCATAAAAATTCTCTAGCAACCTATTATTGTTGATAAATAGATGGAGATAGACTATCCACTTTATTAAGAGACATTAGTGTTTAATTGCGTACTGACCTGCTTCTTGAGCAATGACCAAGCATCGTCGGGTGCTAATGCATCGACGTGGTGGTAGGGCCATGTGGCTGTCATCCTTCGGGCAACACCTTCATCTCTAGTGGTGATGAGGACACGGCTGCCTGAAGCAACAACATCGACTAAGGGTATTTTGAGCACACCATCCCATGCTCCATGGTTCCACACATCATCCATTACAAGCAAGGTCTTGTGGCCAATCAAGGCGCCCTTGAGGCTTCTGTGAAGTGTTGCCTTTGCATTTCCAGCTGACTGGGCGTCTCCTCCGGCTTCGATGATGACTCTTCTCAGCAGCTCAGCCTCATTGAAGTTTTGGTTGACGCTCAACCATATCTTTTTAATGAACTCACCTTGGATGGCCTCGTCATTGAAGACCTTCTGAGCGAGGGTTGTCTTGCCAATCCCACCAACACCTACAATGGCAACCACCATGATTTTGCCATTGACCTCCTCACTTGTTTGCATGATCTGAGCCACCAGTGCTCTAGTATCTTCTTCGATCTGATCCCCAACCACACCTGACCGGTCGAGCTCCCCTGACATCTCGCGGCTGGGATCACCATGACGAGAGGCATTCACATTGCTGCTATGATGCTCGTAGGACCCAAGATTGATAAAGTTGAAAGCAGCGCTCCGCTCCTTGATGGTGTCAAGCCTCTGGTTGAGTGCCTTGATGCGGGTGCCGATTTCGTGAGCATGAAAGGGATTTCTCATACAGAAGAGCAAGGGATTGAAACACCCTGCATCTACAGAGGACGATCCATGCTCCATGGCCTTGAGCTGGCAAAGGTCGATGATATCAGCAGCTTCATACATGGCACGTTTAAGCTCCCCCACCCACTCTTGGACAGTCTCGTCGGTGATGTTCCTCCTATCGGCATCGGCGAGGAAGTTTTTGAGGTCCCGAAGCTTGTCACCCATCTTGTCAATCTCGCCGGAGACGCCCAACATCATTCCCAGCTCTTCTGCTGCCACCTGCCTGAGCAAGTTGCCCAAGTAGAATGCAAATGCATCCAGCACCATCGCCGTTAATTGAACTTGCTGGATTTTGCTGTGATAATAAAGGTAAAGTGGAATTCAAGAAGGGTACAAGGAAAACAAGCAAGAAGGTAGCCTAATTAGGTAGGTGTAAGGAGAGGGACAAATAAAACTTGGACTACGAACCAACCTTTGAGATGGATGGATGTCTTGCTCATTCAGCTCTGGAAAGCAACTCAATCCTGGTGGAGAGGAATTCCTTGCCCGATTTGTGAATCTCAGTTGAACCAAATCGCCTGCTCCCGAGCTTGCCGTGAGACGACTCGCGACAGAGAGAAGACGTGGTGGTCAGCAGGCGCGAAGGCAACGTTGATGGATAAGTCTGTGTACTAGGGTCTTTGTGGGGCTGCAGCACATGGTCCTTGTGGTAGTTAGGAGGATAAAATCCTGGACCATCAAGGACTGGCTGTTAGGATAGAGTTCTGTTCTTGACCATCAAGGACTGTCAGTTAGCATCTTAGACTAGCATCTTAGCATATGCTTGGCTGGCTAGCAGCAAATATGTATCCCCAACCCCTCAGGTTGGCATGGCATTGTGTGAGAAATAAACCAACGAAAATTGTCCCAACTCTCCTAGTGTCATCCACAACTATCAATGCTCAGGCTGAAAGGTCTAACAAGTGGTATCAGAGCCTCATTATCTTGTACCCTGAGCATTTCCTGCTTACCTCCCTCACCGGGAGCTGAGCCGCCCAAGTCGGTAGCAGCAGCTGCTCTGTCTGCCTCTGGTTACCTCCCTCTCTCTGGACTGTCGAGCAGCGGCTCGGCAACAACAGCCTCCTCTTCACGCAACAGCCCCCCTGCAGCGAGCCATGTCTGCAGGTCGCTCTCAGCACACGGCTACCTTGAGCATGCGGCGCCGACAGGAGGCCGAGCGCGCCGTGGCAGAGGAGCGTGAGCGAGCGGCTGTAGCAGCAGCTGCTGCGGCGGCAAGGGTGTCGAGGCTGGCTGCAGCGGAGCTGGCAGCAGCCAGAGCGGAGGTAGAAGCAGCCAGGGCGGAGGTAGAAGCAGCAGCAGCCCGTGAGGCTACGGCGGATGCCAAGGCACTCCGCGGCGGCCCCGGCAGCTCCAGCAGCTCCGCGCCTGCGGACGACGGCGTCGACGCAGATCGCGCCAAAGTGGCGCAGGAGCGGACGGCGCAGTGGGCAGCCGAGCATGCCCGCGCTCCAGGTGGAGGCGCGCACCGCGACGGCGGCTGCAACGACCAGGACCGCGGCCTCTACGAGGTCCGGACTATGGTCAGGGATGTTGGTCCCAGTGTTGGGTGGTCTACCCTCACTAAAACCAACTACGTCGAGTGGGCCGGGATCATGAAGGTCTGGCTCCAGGTGCGGCGCATGTGGGAGGCGGTCCAGGACAGCAACGTCGACCACCTAGAGGATCGACGGGCGCTGGACGCACTCATCGCCGCGGTCCCGCCAGAGATGCAGTTTTCGCTTTCCAACAAGCGGACTGCCAAGGAGGCTTGGGACGCCATCGCCGCGGCACGCATCGGCAGCGACCGTGCTCGCAAGTCCACCCTGCAGGCACTTCGTAAGGAGTGGGAGAACCTGGGCTTCAAGCCAGGTGAGGACGTTGATGACTTTGCTCTCCGTCTCAACACTCTGCTGCAGAAGATGGTGAAGTTTGGCGATGACACCTACACCGAGGAGAGAGCTGTCGAGAAGCTTTTTCGGTGCATTCCCGAGAAGTACAAGCAGATGGCTCGCTCGATCGAGTCGTTGCTGGACCTCTCCACGATGACAATCGAGGAGGCGATAGGTCGTCTCAAGGTCGTCGACACCGATGAGCCACAGCCTCCCTCGGGGCCCATCACCACCGGCGGGAAGCTGCTCCTAACTCGGGAGCAGTGGGATCCCAGCCTTGGTGACAGGAAGATGTTGGAAATATGCCCTAGAGGCAATAATAAATGGTTATTATTATATTTCTTTGTTCATGATAATTGTCTATTGTTCATGCTATAATTGTGTTATCCGGAAATCGCAATACATGTGTGAATACATAGATCACAACGTGTCCCTAGTAAGCCTCTAGTTGACTAGCTCGTTGATCAATAGATAGTCATGGTTTCCTGACTATGGACATTGGATGTCATTGATAACGGGATCACATCATTAGGAGAATGATGTGATGGACAAGACCCAATCCTAAGCATAGCGCAAAGATTGTGTAGTTCGTTTGCTAGAGCTTTTCCAATGTCAAGTATCTTTTCCTTAGACCATGGGATCGTGCAACTCCCGGATGCCGTAGGAGTGCTTTGGGTGTGCCAAACGTCACAACGTAACTGGGTGACTATAAAGGTGCACTACGGGTATCTCCGAAAGTGTCTGTTGGGTTGGCATGGATCGAGACTGGGATTTGTCACTCCGTGTGACGGAGAGGTATCTCTGGGCCCACTCGGTAATGCATCATCATAATGAGCTCAATGTGACTAAGGAGTTAGTCACGGGATCATGCATTACGGTACGAGTAAAGAGACTTGCCGGTAACGAGATTGAACAAGGTATTGGGATACCGACGATCGAATCTCGGGCAAGTAACATACCGATTGACAAAGGGAATAGTATACGGGATTGATTGAATCCTCGACATCGTGGTTCATCCGATGAGATCATCGTGGAACATGTGGGAGCCAACATGGGTATCCAGATCCCGCTGTTGGTTATTGACCGGAGAGGCGTCTCGGTCATGTCTGCATGTCTCCCGAACCCGTAGGGTCTACACACTTAAGGTTCGGTGACGCTAGGGTTGTAGAGATATGAGTATGCGGAAACCCGAAAGTTGTTCGGAGTCCCGGATGAGATCCCGGACGTCACGAGGAGTTCCGGAATGGTCCGGAGGTGAAGAATTATATATAGGAAGTCCAGTTTTGGCCACCGGGAAAGTTTCGGGGGTTATCGGTATTGTACCGGGACCACCGGAAGGGTCCCGGGGGTCCACCGGGTGGGGCCACCTATCCCGGAGGGCCCCGTGGGCTGAAGTGGGAAGGGAACCAGCCCCTAGTGGGCTGGGGCGCCCCCCATGGGCCTTCCCCCTGCGCCTAGGGTTGGAAACCCTAGGGTGGGGGGGCGCCCCACTTGGCTTGGGAGGGAAGCCACCCCCCCCTTCCCCCTTGGCCGCCGCCCCCCACCCTAGATGGGTCTTGGCCGGCGCCCCCCCTCCCAGGGGGCCTATATAAAGGGGGGAGGGAGGGCAGCAACATAACAGCCTTGGGCGCCTCCCTCCTCCCCTGCTACACCTCTCCTTCTCGCAGAAGCTCGGTGAAGCCCTGCCGAGACCCCGCTGCTTCCACCACCACGCCGTCGTGCTGCTGGATCTCCATCAACCTCTCCTTCCCCCTTGCTGGATCAAGAAGGAGGAGACGTCGCTGCTCCGTACGTGTGTTGAACGCGGAGGTGCCGTCCGTTCGGCACTCGGTCATCGGTGATTTGGATCACGGCAAGTACGACTCCATCAACCCCGTTCATTGGAACGCTTCCGCTCGCGATCTACAAGGGTATGTAGATGCACTCCTTTCCCCTCGTTGCTAGTATACTCCATAGATGGATCTTGGTGAGCGTAGGAAAATTTTAAAATTCTGCTACGATCCCCAACAGAAGAAGGGGGAGCCTTCTTCCACGACGGGCGGCCGCAAGCGTGGCAAGCAGCGTAAGGCGCGAAGAGGCCCCCCGGGCAGGGCACAAGGACGTGCCGAGGGTGACGCCCGCGGAGGCGCCAAGGACGGCGCCGCTGGCAAGCCCAAGCCGGCACAAGACAACAGTTGCCACAACTGTGGCCGGTTTGGCCATTGGGCCAATGAGTGTCGGCAACCACGACAAGGCCAGGCTCACGTCGCACAGGCGAAGGAGGAGGAGACGGCTCTGTTCATGGCGCATGCAAGCATTGAGCTACCTTCAGCGACTCCAATCGCAAAGGCTTTCATCCACCTCGATGAGCCAAAAGCACACGCTCTTCTCGGCGATGGCTCCGGGAAGGACAAGACTACGGGGTGGTGCCTCGACACCGGCGCCACCCACCACATGACTGGTCGAAGGGAATTCTTCGCCGAGCTCGACTCCGATGCGCGAGGCTCCGTCAAGTTCGGGGATGCCTCCGCTGTGGAGATAAAGGGCGTCGGCTCCGTCATCTTCACCACCAAGACGGGAGAGCACCGGCTGCTCACCGGTGTCTACTACATCCCCGCGCTAAGGAACTCCATCATCAGCTTGGGACAGCTGGATGAGAACGGCTCACGCGTGCTGATTGAGCATGGGGTCCTACGCATCTGGGATCGCCAGCGTCGCCTTCTCGCCAAGGTGCCCAGAGGTGAAAATCGACTCTACGTCCTTGATGTGCAGGTGGCACAACCGGTCTGTCTCGCTGTCCGTCGGGACAATGAGGCGTGGCAGTGGCATGAGCGTTTTGCGCACCTTCACTTTGAGGCCCTGAAGCGTCTAAGTGCCAAGGAGATGGTGCGAGGCCTGCCATGCCTCGACCATGTGGAGCAGTTCTGCGACATCTGCGTGCTGACGAAGCAGAGACGACTCCCCTTTCCCCAACAGGCGAGTTTTCGGGCCAAGGAGAAGCTGGAGCTCGTGCACGGAGACCTGTGCGGCCCGGTGACGCCAGCCACACCAGGAGGTCGACGCTACTTCCTGCTGCTCGTCGACGATCTCTCCCGCTACATGTGGGTGATGATCCTCGGCAGTAAGGGAGAAGCAGCGGACGCCATCAGGCGCGCGCAGGTTGGTGTGGAGGCGGAGAGCGGCCGCAAATTGCGTGTGTTGCGCACTGACAACGGTGGCGAGTTCACGGCGGCTGAATTCGCGTCGTACTGTGCCGATGAGGGCATCCAGCGCCACTACTCCGCGCCGTACAGCTCGCAGCAAAACGGCGTCGTCGAGCGGCGCAACCAGACGGTTGTGGGGATGGCTCGGGCTCTCCTCAAGCAGAGAGGGATGCCGGCTGTCTTCTGGGGAGAGGCGGTGCTAACGGCCATCTACATCCTCAACCGCTCTCCTACTAAGGCACTCGACGGCAGGACTCCGTACGAGGCCTGGCATGGGCGGAAGCCGGCGGTCTCTCATTTGCGGGTCTTTGGCTGCCTTGCGTTCGCCAAGGAGCTCGGCCACATCGGCAAGCTCGACGACAGGAGCACTCCAGGAGTCTTCATCGGCTACGCGGAGGGCTCAAAGGCCTACCGCATCCTCGACCCAAAGACACAACATGTGCGCACAGCGCGAGACGTCGTGTTCAACGAAGGGCGAGGGTGGCAATGGGACAAGGCGGTGGACGACGGCTCGACGCCGACGTATGACGACTTCATTGTCGAGTACGCCCACTTCAAGGAAGCTGGGGGAGCAAGCAGCTCCTCTTCGCCGCGCATGTCTACCCCGGCCCCCAAAACTACATCGACTCCGGCGCCTGCTACGCCGATGACACCACAACCGGCGACGCCGCATACTCCAGCCTCGGCGGTCACCACTCCGGGCTCGTCTTCATTAGCACCAGCTCACGCAGAGCACAACCCGATGAAGTTCGCTTCCCCGCTCACTCACGACGAGGAGCGTATCGACGCGTGGCATGACGGCGAACCGCTGCGGTACCGTACGATGGATAATTTGCTCGGCGACCAGCCGGTGCCGGGACTGGTGTCACGTGACCTGGAGGCGCAGCTACAGCTCGCGTGTGAAGACGGCGAACCACGGTCCTTTGCAGAGGCCGAGAGAGACGCGGCATGGCGCGCCGCGATGCAGTTGGAGATGGATGCGGTCGAACAAAACCGCACCTGGGAGCTCGCTGATCTCCCTCGTGGTCACCGCGCAATCACTCTCAAGTGGGTGTTCAAGCTGAAGAGGGATGGAGCCGGCGCCATCATCAAGCACAAGGCTCGCTTGGTGGCCCGAGGCTTCTTGCAACAGGAAGGAGTCGACTTCGACGACGCTTTCGCTCCCGTGGCACGGATGGAGCCCTCCTTGCGCTGGCTGCCCAGGAGGGCTGGCGTGTCCATCACATGGATGTCAAGTCGGCATTCCTCAACGGCGACTTGAAGGAGGAAGTCTACGTGCATCAGCCACCGGGATTTGCGATCCCTGGCCAGGAGGGCAAGGTACTCCGCCTGCGCAAGGCCCTCTATGGCCTACGGCAGGCACCTAGGGCGTGGAACGCCAAGCTGGACTCCACGCTAAAGAAGATGGGCTTCGAGCAAAGCTCGCATGAGGCGGCCGTCTACCGACGGGGCAGTGGAGGAAATGCCCTGCTGGTGGGCGTCTATGTTGACGACTTGGTGATCACCGGCACCAAAGATGCGGAGGTGGCGGCGTTCAAGGAAGACATGAAGGCCACCTTTCAGATGAGTGATCTGGGGCTCCTCTCCTTCTATCTAGGGATTGAGGTGCACCAGGATCACTCCGGGATCGCACTTCGACAGTCCGCCTACGCCAAGCGCATCGTTGAGCTAGCTGGGCTCACCGACTGCCACCCAGCCCTCACCCCGATGGAGGAGAGGCTGAAACTGAGCCGCGACAGCACGACGGAGGAAGTGGACGCTACGCAGTACCGACGCCTTGTGGGGAGCCTTCGCTACCTCGCCCACACACGGCCGGACTTGGCCTTCTCCGTCGGCTATGTCAGTCGTTTCATGAAGCGACCAACGACGGAGCACCAGTAGGCAGTGAAGAGGATCGTCCGCTACATGGCATGGACCCTCGACCACGGCCTCCACTACCCTAGGTGTCCGGGGGCGGCACACTTCGTCGGATACAGCGACAGCGACCACGCCGGCGACATCGACACCAGCAAGAGCACGAGCGGGATCCTCTTCTTCCTCGGCAAGTGTCTCGTGAGCTGGCAATCGGTCAAGTAGTAGGTGGTGGCCCTGTCCAGCTGTGAGGCTGAGTACATAGCGGCCTCCACCGCCTGCGCTCAGGCGCTCTGGCTCGCTCGACTGCTTGGTGATCTTCTCGTTCAAGACACCAGAACGGTGCAGCTCCTGATGGACAGCAAGTCCGCCCTGGCCCTGGCCAAGAACCCCATTTTCCATGAACGGAGCAAGCACATCCGACTGAGGTACCACTTCATCCGCAGCTGTGTGGAAGAAGGGAGCATCGAGGCGAGCTACATCAACACCACGAACCAGCTCGCAGACCTGCTCACCAAGCCTCTTGGGAGGATCAAGTTCCTCAAACTTTGCTCCAGGATCGGGATGATTCAACCCTCCCACAAAATGACGTACAAGACTTAGGGGGAGAATGATGGATAAGTCTGTGTACTAGGGTCTTTGTGGGGCTGCAGCACATGGTTCTTGGGGCAGTTAGGAGGATAAAATCCTGGACCATCAAGGACTGGCTGTTAGGATAGAGTTCTGTTCTTGACCATCAAGGACTGTCAGTTAGCATCTTAGACTAGCATCTTAGCATATGCTTAGCTGGCTAGCAGCCTATAAATATGTATCCCCAACCTCTCAGGTTGGCATGGCATTGTGTGAGAAATAAACCAACGAAAATTGTTCCAACTCTTCTAGTGTCATCCACAACTATCAATGCTCAGGCTGAAAGGTCTAACAAACGTCACCTCTGTGAGCAGCAGCTCTGCTCCTCCCTCTGGGGTGTCGCTTCCTGTTAAGCTACACCAGCCGCAGGATGCACAGTAGCTGGGCAAAAGGATGTGGATGAGAGGACTTTTTTCCAGTGCTTTTTTCCCAGGTCCGCTGCAGCTTTATTCTGATACTTTGCTTTCCTTTCCTTTGTTTTCATACGAAGAGACAGGATCACAGCTTCAAATTGCCTCGGAATGCGGGCAACGATACATTTACTTACCAGCAATACAGTACTCCCTCCGTTCCAAAATAGATGACCTAACTTCGTACTAACTTTAGTACAAAGTTGAGTCATCTATTTTGGAACGGAGGGAGTACATGTTAGCGGTACTCTGAATAAATAGGATCACAGTTGATTACACAGCAGCCAGGCCACCACAGCAGCAGTGAAGATGCTTATGGGTGCACACTCTCTGGCTCTCCCTTGGACCACAAATTCTGCAGTTCCTTCCCTTTTCGTAAGAGCTAGAGACACAGAAATTAAACTTGAAACAACTCAATAGACAAGGTAAGTTATTAAAAGAGAGACACAAATTAAACCCGGACTACCTCACGGCTACTGGCCACCGAGATGTAACGCCGACACAAAAATTGAAAGCATCTCATTCTGACGACAAGTAGAGAGAAGCAAGCAAAGCATATCACATTGCCACCGGTGAAGAGAGTTAAAGCAAAGCATCTCATTCCCATTCCGACCGCTGAAGAGAAGCAAAGCAAAGCAAAGCATCATATTCACATTCCCACCGGTGAAGAGACTTTTTTTTATAGGAGGGATACCGGTGAAGAGACTTATGAGTTATGAAGTGGTTTCAAACACATACAGTGAAGGACTAGACCCGCAAAACACAACGATGTACAGGCACTAAACGAGTACACAGCAAGTTAAAAAAATAACAACAGTGACCATAAATGTTCAGGGTTATGTATGAAGCATGTTGAGTACTTCTGTTGCATATTCAGAGTAAAAAAGGGTACCCCGACCCTGAAATTTTGAACATATTCTGCTACACAGAACCATGAGCTGAGCTACCCATTTAGCAACAAGGGTACAGGAACAAAACATGAGCTATCCATCCAGCATATTATATTATGCGCACACGTGAGAATACTTGGGTATACTTAATTTGGTGCCCAGGTACAGTTAAAAGCATTCAGATCAGGTATACAATCATGCGCCTGGGTTTTTTCACTTTCCATTTATACAGCACAGCAGCTAAATTGATTACCCAAAACATGCATGCTAGTGGTCTAGTGGATGCATCGCAAAGTTAAGTTAATGTTTTGCTTACCATACTGCTATCAGCTTAATAGCTTTGTGAGTTTATTGATATCAGTGGCATATCACACAGACTATGTTTTTTTATTTCAAAGATGGAATGAACTTTGACATGCTAGATGCAGGGAACTTGAGAATCCCGACGCAACAAATTGTGCTAATAGCAGTAACAATTCCCACGGTGAAACTGAAAATGTAGTAGAAAAAATGATACCGGATTATGCAGTGAGGATGGTCTGATCTACTAGCTCTGCTTCTTGTTCCTTATCTTCATCATCTGAGACAGACGGAAGATGGAATCAATATGATGACATTCATACCGAGTGAGCAGAGCAACCTGACTATAACAGATTAAACACTTAGCCCAGTTTACCTCCAGCTCCAGGTCCTGACAATCTGCAGGCTAACAAGTGCTTCAACAGTATATCCCGCATCCTGATGCCGCCGTCATCTTCTAACTGGCGCACCCTGCTCCTCACTGTCAATCAGTTTGTATGCAACATCGTCTAGTACACCTTGATCATTTGAACCGTCACAAACACTCTAGATGCACTGTCATCTCTGCTCTTCTCTGAACAGCGACAGCAGACACATTATGATGACATACCCAGAACGGCAGAACGCGCTTAACGCTAACAGCTGCTACAACTGAATTTTGCAAAAACACCGGCCATTTTTTTTTGCAGAATCTTCGGTTTGCAGCAACTGAATGAAGGATATAAACCACAAATAGCCTGTCTCCATGCAGCAACACTGTTAGTTGTTTTCTCCACCGCATAAAAGATTGCTGCCAATAATATAAATTACACAGCACTTGTGTTTCCCATACATACATAAGGTTATTTTCGATGGGCATACATGGAGGAATATATGCGCAGAGAGTTCTCTATACTCTATAGTCTATACACAACATCAACGGTTAAACACTTAAAATACTGCTTCAAGATTTAACCCGAGACCGCATCGTGTTGTTTGCACATGAAACAAAAATCCTTGTCTATATGACCTTAATCTCCTTGAGCCAAGCTGTGTGGAGCGGGCATGGATCAGGCTTCCCTTCCGCGAGGGCCTTCTCGGTGAGCGAGTAGAACCAACCGTTCCGCCACTTGAACTGCGACATCAAAATGCTGGCATGTTAATTCTGAAGAAAATAAATACTACAGGTGAAGATTCCATTACATCATAGATTGGCAGGGGTAGGACTTGCCTCTTTGACAGCGGTCGGGAAGTGCGCCACGGCTCTGGAGTAGGCGCAGAGCCTCTCTTCCATGCCCTCGTCGAAAGTAAGCCCCCGCTCTGCAGCAGCGGCAGAAGCTAATTCAGCGATGAGGCTGGATACCTGCATGCAAAAGGAAAAACATGGACAGAAGATTATGTGTTGAACAAAGAGTAACTGTTGTTGTTCTTGGAGAGATATGTTGGCAAGCACTAAAGCTCAATCCTGGAGCATTAAATACGTACGAAATTTAATCGCTCAAGTAAACTGAAGGAATGATCTGATGTACAGTAAAAGAATTCAGAAAGGTAACAGAGATATCTAAAAACCTGTGCCCCTGGACCAGTTGTTTTTCGGCGACTAATGGAACACAATAGCTCGGGACTCGAACAGATCCAAGAGAGAGACCAACAGGGAGAATTAAAATTACCTCGGATCGGTATTCCTTTTCAACAGCACCCACAGTGGCCCCTGGATGGCGAGCTCCGACGAGCATGAAGGCTGAAATCCAGATGAGCTTCTCTAGCATTTGCTTCTCGAAGGCGTCCTTGTCAAGCACCTGAGAAATTCCACAGACCAGCATTGTATTGTATTGTATTTTTCAGATAATGGTCAGGACTATGAGTGGTAGGTACTACACTAAGCCAGAAAGTTTGGAACATTTTACTATTAAGCTGATGAAAATCCAGTGGAAGCTAACTATGGACCTACCTTGCAGGTGAGGCCGCCGTTCTGGAGGCGCGCGGCGACGGCGGGTGCCCAGTTGCCCAAGGCGGCTGTGAGCCCCTCCGGGTTGGCGTCGGTGATGCCGTCGACGGGGGGCTCGCCGAGCTTGGAGACGGCGAAGTAGGCGAGCACCTGGTTGGCGCCGGCCAGGCCCTTGCTCTCCAGCCACGGATCCAGCATCCCGTTCTGGAAGAAGACCAGGTCGGGCCACCGGGATTTGGGGGTGGCGTCGAGCACGCCGTCGAGGTCGTCGTTGCGGGTGCAGACCAGGATGGGCCCGGCCGGCGCGGCGGGCGGGAGCGCCTCGCCGCGGCGGAGCAGGAGGTCCCCGGAGGAGGGGCCCATGGAGAGCAGCGCCTGGCCCACCCGGCCGCCGCCCACCACCACCGCCGGCTGCACCGCCGTGGCCATCACCGCTGCTGAGATCCTGAGAAGCCTCGAGGCGGCGCCTTTGCCCCTGGAGGACGAGGAGAGGTGGTGGCGGCGGAGTGTCGGCGTGACGGCGGCGGGGACGGAGAGAAAGACGGCGGCTTTGAGGCCCATCAGCTCCGTTCCGGCGGACTGGACGAGGATGAGGTGGGCCACGCGGCGCATGATAGATAGATAATACCTGATGGGCCTTCCTTTTTACAGTGGATAAGGCTAAGACAGTCCAGTTTGTGGCCTGTGTTTTTCTTCCCTTTTTTTTCTCATCAAAGAACAGAAAAAAAAAATGTATGTACTATTTTGCAATGTATTTTCTTCTGTTCTTTCTTGTACTCTTCTTTCCCTTTTTCTCTTTCCTTGAGAAAAAGTGCCCGTGAGTTGCAAGGAAAAAAAAATTTACAAGCTTCAACACCATGCGCTGAAATACGAATCTTATTTAATGTATGATACTCC
Organism: Triticum aestivum; assembly: GCF_018294505.1. Lineage (NCBI taxonomy): Eukaryota > Viridiplantae > Streptophyta > Magnoliopsida > Poales > Poaceae > Triticum > Triticum aestivum. The sequence continues at coordinate 642,473,315 of NC_057814.1, forward strand.
CTCCTTAAAATAATATAAGAGCGTTTAGAATACTAAAATAGTGATCTAAATGCTCTTATATTAGTTTACAGAGGGAGTACACATCAATTATTCCCAACATGGATAAGAATCGTGATTTCGACCATACCGTATTTGCAAAACGATTAACAAATGTCTGCGGTTTGGTTTGCGGCTTTCTTTTTTTATTCTCACTTCCATTTTTGTTTCAGGTGCATTCCACTCATGATTGTGTACTAGTTATCCGTGGGGAAAGAGGCCGGAGGAGTAGTGGATGAGTAGTGTCAACGGTCGACATTCGGTTCATGCTGATGGTGCGAGAGCTTCAAAGACCGGACTAACTTCATACTCGTTGGACTAAACTCCTACGGATGAGCTGGCTAACAAAGCGACACAATTTTTGACATAGGAGTGACATTTCGATGACCGCACCGAGGTGATGTGTGAATTTGCAACATTTGATTCACGTCTGTGGATGCAATACCAACAATTGGATCAGGGGAAAAGTCTAGGGGGTTGGCGGCATCTACATGAGTATATTGGGATGAGTAATTGGAAACTTTCTTACCGGGCGTCGGTCGGCGTAGGCTTGTGGCTATTGGTATAGATTGAACAATTGGAAATTCCTCATTCACGAAGCATGATTCGGGCTATTTCTGTACTGTAATGGATTTTAATTGTTTATGTGGTCCGCATGGTGCGTATGATTTCGGCTAAAGGAGGCCTGAAGTCATGTTGCTATTTTTTTTGCGTGGCTCGCGGTCCATGAGAAAAAGGTCAGTTGTGCAGCGATCTGAGGGTCCAACTGTGCAGCAACATGGCCCCATACAGCCGAGGCCCGCGTGCGTGCGGATGACAAGGGACAATTTGTCATCATTGCCATTTTGTGAACAGCATGGGTGCAGAGGGCCTTTCGTGCCTCCTGAAATCCAGTTCACAGTCATCTACACTCGCAGGTATTAGAGTGGCGCCAACGGCTCCTGCCGTTAACCACCTTCTTTTCGCAGATGACAGCCTGTTGCTTTTCAAATCTAGCGCTGAGGTTGCAGAAAGAGTGTCAAACCTACTAACCATTTATTGCAATGCTTCGGGTCAGAGAATTAATACTGAGAAATCATCAATCTTTTTTAGTAAAGGGTGCCCACAGAGTCTTAGAGATGAAGTGAAGAACCGTCTGAATGTCCACAATGAATCGCTTAATGAACGCTATCTTGGTATGCCAACAGATGTGGGTCAGTCGAAGAATGGCACATTCAAATATTTGCGTGACAGAGTTTGGGAGAAAGTGAAAAGCTGGATGCAGAAGCTGTTATCGGCGGCAGGGAAGGAAATCCTCATGAAATCTGTGGCACAAGCGATTCTGGTATTCTCCATGGCTTGTTTCAGGCTACCTAGGGGACTTTGTGACAACATCACATCCATCATTGCCAATTCTGGTGGGGAAGCAGAAGGGGGAAACGCAAAACAGCCTGGGTAGCGTGGGATGTCATGACCAAGCCAAAACACATGGGAGGTATGGGGTTTAGGGACATGGAGCTCTTTAACCTAGCTTTGCTTGCTCGACAGGCGTGGAGGCTTCTGAATGATACTGACTCTCTGAGTGCAAGGCTACTGAAGGCCGCTTATTACCCGGATGTATCACTTTTTCAAGTGGAGTTGGGTTCACACCCGTCCCAGATTTGGAGAGCGATCTTAGATGGAAGGGATGTGATGGCTCAAGGTGTGGTTAGAAGAATTGGTGATGGTGCTTCAACTGGAATCTGGGACCATAACTGGATCCCTCGAGCAAGTTACAAGAGACCGATCGCAGCCCGGGTGGCAGCCCCGCCACGTTTGGTTTCTGAACTAATTGAGTCGTTTACGGCTTCATGGAAGGAGGAGATGATCCGGGCAGTGTTTACTGAGTTTGATGCGGAAGCAATAATGCAAATACCTTTGTGCACACGACGTGTTGATGATTTCTGGTCCTGGGGAGAAGAACCAAGGGGAAATTTTTCGGTCGGTTCTGCATACCGTATATTAGTTCGAACAAAACATGATAGAGAGGGATGGCTGGATGAGGCAGAAGCAACATCTTCCAGTGAGGGCGAAAGCAAAGAATGGAAGTCAATTTGGAAGGTCACAGTACCAAGCAAAATAAAGGTCTTTCTATGGCGCCTCGCTCGAAACTCGATACCGTCGGGAGACGTTTTACACAGGAGGAATATGTCAACGACAAGGGCATGTGGCTTGTGTGGGACGACCGACTTTTGGAGACATGCGATGCTCAACTGTCCCATGGCGAGATGCACCTGGGCGCTTTCATCGGAGGATATACTGGACCAACTAAGTTCTCAGCAGCAAGAGTGCCCAAAAATATGGTTATTTGCTTTGATGAGAGCTCTCAAACCTGATGATTTTATTAGGTTTTCAGTTACACTGTGGGCTATATGGGGTGCAAGGAGGAAAGCTTTGTATGAGGGCATTTTCAAATCACCACAGGCGACACATGGGTTCATAAATTCTTACATAGCTGATTTCCAGATTATAGTCCCAAATGTAGAAGCATCAGGAAGGGGAATTGTGCAACACCCGGTCTGGATTGCGCCCCCTGGAGGCTACGCAAAGCTGGATGTTGACGCTGCGGTGGGTAGCAGAAGCCGTTTCGGAGCTGTGGCAGCAATATGCCGGGACCAGGAAGGAGGCTTTCTTGGTGCATCGGCCTTTATTTTCAAGCATGTTAAAGATCCAACCACTTTAGAAGCTTTGGCGATGCGAGAGGGCCTTGATCTTGCAGCAGACTTACATATATCAAGGGTACATGCAGCTACAGATTGCAAGGGTGTGGCAAGTGAGATCGGCAGGAGGAGCAGTGCGGCGTTTGGTGCAGTGATTAGGGAAATAGAGATGCAAGTTTCTTCTTTTATTTCATGTAACGTAGTTTATCAGTCTAGGAGCTCAAACTTTGATGCTCACAACTTAGCAAAGCATGCTTTAACTTTGAGTGTTGGCCGCCATATTTGGTTAGGCCAGCGCGAAGGTATTCCTTTCGTCCCTGTAAACATTGTGACGACGTAATAAAGCTTTGCGAGGTTGCCTCAAAAAAAAAAAGGTCTGCTCTCTTCTCTTCTCTTTTCTTCTCACACAATGGCAATAAAAAATTCACACACAATGTACATTTTTGGTATACATCAGGAACATTTTTGTATACATGCTTAACATTTTTAAATACCTAGTTAACTATGATTAAATATATGCTTCTGATGACTACATTTATTTAATGTACGTCCTACGTTTTTCATATACATGAAAAACATTGTTTCTTATGTTTAACATTTTAAATACATGATCAACATTTTTCATACATATTGTATTTGTTTTGTATACATTGTTCGTATCAATGACAAAAAAATCTATGCACATTTAATATTTTTTTAACATTTTTTAAATACTTAACAAACATTTTTTAAATGATTGACTAATATTTTATGAATACATGATCAACTTTTTTCTTACACATTGTATACATTTTTTTATATGTGAGAAACATTTTCTCTATACACATGTAACATTTTTCAAATGTTTAGTTAACACTTTTCCAAATGTTTATGTAAAAATTTTTTGTAATATATACATTTAGAATATTTGGAAGTATAAAGAAGGTAATTAATAAAATAAAGAAACATCGCCTCCTGCGCGCTGGGCCGACCGATTTATGGATGCACACGCGAGTCGACTAATCAAAGACTTTTAGGATCTTCTTTACATCAGGTAAATCTGCACGCTAGATCTTGTTTTAAGCGAGACATAACGCTGTCCGTGTCTCAGGACGTTAGCCGGGCCGTTTAGGAAATTCAGTGCCTGAGAATGTCTAGGTTGTGGGTCATCCGAATGGCAATTGATTTCAGGCACATTCAGCGAGTTGAGCTTCCCATTCGCTGAAGCGTGCGCAAGCATATGGGCTGGCCCACTTCACGGTAGTACACTGCCTCGTTTTCTTTTCTGTTTTTCTTTTCACACTTTTATTTCGTTTTTTATACTATTTTTACATTTGATTGCACATTCAAAAATTCTAAGCATATATATTACAAAAAATATACTTTAGATAACATTTTGAAAAATATTAATCATGCATTTGAAAAACATTGAATGTGTGTACAAAAAATGTTGACCATGCATTAAAAAATGATTAAATATTTTGATCATTTGTATAAAAATATTAATCAAGAATTTAAAAAAAAATTGAACTGGTATTTAAAAAACGTTAGACAAGCATTGGAAAAATGTTAAATGTGTATAGAAAAAGTGTTGACAATGCACTCAAAAATAATGAAAAAAATTATCATGGGATATAAACACGTTAATCAAGCATTTAAAAGAATGTTGAACAAGATTTCAAAAATGTTAATCAAGCATTTGGAAAAATTTAAATGTATATAGAAAAAAAATGTTGACCATCCATTCAAGAAAATGTTAATCTTGCATTTGAAAAAATGTTGATAAAACATTTGAAAAAAATGTTAAATGTGCATAATAAAATGTTGACCATGTATTAGAAAAATGGTCGAACATAGGACAGCTAGAGGCTGGCGTAGTCTCACAGGGAGGAATTGTGTTGGGTTGGCCGAACATGCCCAGTTTACCTCTGGAGCAGGAGCCCATAGGACAGTTGGGCCATACAAATAGCTATAGAGACGAGATCCAATGACCAAAAACACCAAGTTCGGAAAATAGACGGCCAGAAACATACAAAATGTCGACACGAAATGAAGCATGATAGCGAGGAAGCATGATAGAGACCTAAAGGTACTACCGTAGAACCCGACACGAAATGTCGAGACCACATCAGTAAGCGGTACTACAAGCGGAACTAGCAGCGGTACTACTCCAAAGAGGCAATACATACATACATACATACATACGGCGAGGAGCTACACATGATTAATTAATGCAAGATTCTGCCATTTCGGAACTAGTCTTGTTCATTTCTGTCCTTGTCATGCGAGGAGCTACACATGATTACATCACATTACATTTCTGTCCGTCCCTTCATTATTTACCAGGCGGCAATACATACATACATACATACATGTTACCAATAATTACAAATAACCGACTACTACTATCTGTCTCCTTCCTTCCTACAGATCGAGTGCAGTGACAACCACAAGGTCTGTCTGTCTGTCTGTCTGTCTGTCTGTCTAAGAAGAGGAATCCTCATCATCATGGGCAGCAGCAGCAGGAGGAGGCTTGGCCATCTGCAGGTAGCCCTGATGGGTGCACACGCGCTCCGGCTCCCCCTTGAACCACAGGTTCCGCAGCTCCCCCCGCTTCCACCCCAGCGACATCAGCGTCCCTGCACCCAGTCAATCACCCAACCAAACCAGATTTCACTTATCACTTCATTCAGGTGAGAGATAGATGCTACTTCTGGTTTCTTTCTTTCTTACTTACCCAGGGTGAAGGGCACGATGTAGAGCAGCGCTGGCTGCCCATGCCCGTCCATCAGGTTCAGCGCCACGTACGTGATCAGGAGCCCTGGATAGTATAAAGTCCCAGCAAACATGCCCAAAGTTAATGCCAGCACATGATATGAAGCTCTTGTTGTTCAGTGCCAGAATTGGCCCAAAAAGATATCAACTGCTCTGTTGGGGGGCCGCAGAGATGTGTCGCAGATCGCATTTACCGGTACCGTAGGCCGACGCTGACCACAGGAAGTAACCGCATCGCAGGCTCTTCTTGCCGGCCCAGTCATACCTGCAGCAAAAATGCAAAATGCAAAATCCAAAATGGAAACTGGATGCTGAGCTTCGTAACCAACCAAATAAAAACCGCGCACCACGGCATGCTGAATCAACTGCCATAAACTGAAGCTCCTGTTCAAATGACAGAATGACCGACCGCTTTGCCAGACTGACCTCATAGCAAACGCAACGACGAGCCCCGGAAGAAGGATGTCCCCAAAGCCAATGATGCTGTACCCGCCCCACGGGTCGAACATCCGCGGGATCTTCAGCAGCATGGGCACACCGTCCTCGTCTGTATTGTCACCGCGCGCAACCTGTATGGCCACAAGTTGTGGCCAGCATAAATGGGAAGACCAGCTATGATACAAAGGCACCAAAATATCATAACAGACGTTTTGAAATACCTACCGCGATCATCACGCTCTCATGGAACAGACTCTTCGAGACGAACACCCAGAAGATGTCGTACAGGAACGCGCAGCTCAGAAGGACTGAACCGACCTGATCATGGCCACAAGGTCAGCAGAACACGTGCTAGAAATGGTGTAAAGAGAACTCGTACCGAATCTGAACACCATGTTAAAATTGGATCTTAAAATTCAAGAGCAGCCGCATTACCTTGAGGTTGGGTACCCTGACGATCTGGATGACAGTGACTATCAGCGCGATGCCCTGAAACAAGCGCAGCGTCAGAAATGAACTGATACATGGCAATTACTACATTGGAAGACACTGCCTGGACACTACAGATGGCTTCAGCACTCACAAGGATGTCTTGGGCGATCCAAGCGTAGGGAAACTGGCGGTAAATAGCCCACAGCACAGCAAACACGACGCAGAATGGGGATACCGCCATTGTCAGGTATGAGATTGCTCCAAAGAACGGCACTTTCACAAAAGATCCCGCAGCAGATGTAAACCATCTGAAACATCCCATTAACTTTCAATCAGTTATGGACTAACAGTAAACAGAACATTTCTAGTGTTGCTGGACAACCGTAACTCTGGTGTACCTTGATAATATAGCCACCAAGCATGTTTGCAGGCCCTGCATAAACAAAAGACGTTGGTTCAAGAAAGGGGAAGCAGCAGGTCATCAGCTCAAACAACTGTTTGCATATCAATCCTACTTGGTCAGTTTGAATAAACAAGACGCAGAGCATCTGATGTTATTTATTGTTTCACCAGCATCAAATCTTTTGACAGATAAAACCGTACCTCTACACCGCCGATGCAGAAGATCACAACCAGTAGATCGATAAACCAGGCGGACATCAGCTTATAAAGCATTATTAGGAAGCACGACGCGACCACAACAAACATCATCGCCGATATCACGTTGATGTCCACGATGCCACTAGAACCTCCTCCCTCAACAGTCAGTGAGACTTCATGTCCATCCTTTACATTACAATAAGTGCATATGTCAGTCCCCACCCACATTATCAGTTGAAGAAGCATAACAAGTAATCATCGTAAGATTAGTAGATCAGAACCTTCAGGAGCTTTTCCTGTTCGGTAACAGCTTCTCTAGCGCTCCAAGCTGACCAGTAGGACGCACAGAGGACGGTGCCGACGGCCATGAGCCAGAGGAACACCTCCGCCGTATCGACTACGGGGCGATCTGGAGAGTATAGCTGCACACCAACTAAGATACAGAGATACATATGTTAGTAGGCTATTTTTGACAGAATGAATAACTAGAATCCAAGTTAACCTAGCACTCACATTTTTACAGTAAAAATAAGAAGAATATTAGGAGCATGCAGCAATGGGCTAAGGGGTTACCTGATGACGTATTAGCTGTAAGAAGCGAACGCAGAGCTTGGCCTGCATCTTTGGGCAAGAGAACTGCGGGTATGTGTATGTCAAGCTCCGTTTCGTTCTTCTCGCAGACCATCTTGTAAAGCTCTGCAGCAGGGTGGACGCAAAGCACGACATAAATAAAAACAGAACGGTCATTTGTTTGCTGAGAAAAACACAGACGGATGTATGTATGTATGGATGTACCGGTGCCGGAGTTAATGATGAGTATCCCGGAAGCGCCGGCGGCCTCGGCGAGCTTGGCCTTCTTGGTGAATTTGCATTTCCCTCTCTCGACCAGAAGGACGCCTCCGGAGACCTGGAAATGCAGTTATTACTAAGGATAAATGCACAAGTGAAAAATTGAAATGCCTGAACTTGAGTCATGAGACAGAAGAAGGCGAGCAAGTAAGTAGTACCTTGTTTTTGGGAGGCGCGCAGGCGTGGATGGGGTCGGCGAGGGTGAGCGGCTCCCGGGTGGCCTGCTTCTCCTTGGAGACGATCTTGGGGCCGAAGCGCGCGCCGACGCCCACGAACTCGTCGCCCTCGTTGCCGCCCACCCAGCTTTGCACTTTGACCTTGTGAATTGAGACAGATGGAGTGAGTGTCATGTGTTGGGGTTCAGAAAGTTGAGATTTTTTTCATTTTCTGAAGAAAGGTTGAAAGCAGGCATGGAGTCCAAGGAACCAAATCCTGCACTGCCCTACGCGCCCAATCTAAACCAATCCAGTCCAATCCAGTGCAGCTTATTTCGATTTCGATTCCCCACGGCCACGGCCACGGGATGAGCCTAGGGAGTAACCCTAGGTAGTACAGTAGGTAGCAGTAATGGAGTGGGGGGCGCGGTGGAATTCATCCTATCCTATCCTATCCTAGAAAGGGAGGAAGGGAGGAAGGGGGAAAGGTTTGACGGCTTACGAGGACGAAGTCGTTGTTGCAGCCGGGGATCTTGGGGGCCTGGTCGTCCTGGTGCACGATGTCGCCGCCGGCCGCCGCACCCGCCAGCGCCGACGCCAGCAGCAGCGCCAGCACCGCCGACGCCGCCATCTCTCCTTTCTCTTGTCGAGCTGCGGCTGGAGGTGGTTCCGATGTGGAGCTGGGGTCGCCTGCCGGCCGGAGACGACGAGGAGGAGGGGAAAGGTGGAGGAAGAGGACCAAGTACCACAAAAAGTGTTGACTTTTATTTTCTCCACTCAAACCGGCACTGATTAATTAGTATGATAAACAAGAAGATAAAACTGTGTACGATCCTCCCTTATATCTAGATACATCCATTTCCAAGACAAGTAATTCCGAACGGAGGGAGTAGATAAAAAAACTATTTAAAGTAAGTTTTATTATGAGGGAGGATCTTTACCATGAGTTAGAGTGACCAAGCAAAACGGTGTCAAAAGAGGACATCGACAAGGGCAGACATGGAAGGGGTGAACACGGAACCAAATGCTCACGCCGGATCCGAAGCGAAACACGATAATATATTGGCTTTTGCAAAGATGGAAACAAAATCCTCTTAGCGGGAACAGAGACGGAAAAGGAACGACGGTTTTCTGCAAGTAGATGCGTAAAAAGCTTCCATTTTCTCACGGGGATCCAACGATGCATGCATGGGTTGATGAACCTCTAGGCTTTATTGTTCTTTTTTTTTTGTGGATGGTGCAACTACCATTTGAGTCACGGTAAAGTAAGTTATGATGGAGTGACCGGCTAGGGAAAATGATGAAAAAGGGCAGCTACTGGGACACCACAATACCGTAGTAGGACATATTTTTTAAATTTGGTTTAATATTTTTTTTTACACTCTTTGAAGTGAGTTTCTTCTGTTTTCTCTTATTTTCTTTGGGTTTTTTTTTCTCACTGGTTCTCTTTATTTCTTTCTTCGATTTTCACCGGTTTTTGTTGGTTTCGTTGTTTCTCTCTCTTTTTTGAACACATGTCTACATTTTTGTGTACGTATTGTATACTTTTCATATGCACCGGGAACAATTTTTATACACATCTAACATGTGTAAAAGACATGGTTACATTTGCTTTCTTCTAAATACATTCTCTGATGTCTACTTTTTTTCATACACTATGTACGTTTTCGTATACATCTAAAACATTTTTTATACACATTTAACATTTGTAAATACAGTGTTTGACATTCTTCCAAATACATGTTTGTGAGCATCTCTTCAAATACGTGGAAAACATTTTCCAAATACACTTTGAAACTTTTTTTGAATGCTAATTTTTCTAAACTATGCAAACATTTTCTTATACTGTATAAATTTTTTAAATGTCACAAACATAACTTTGAAAAACATGAACATTTTAAAAAAGCAATGTGTATTTTTTTGAATGGTACGAACAATTTTCAAAAACAAATTACACAAACATTTGTTTACATTGTATAAAATTTGTCAACAATGGCACTAACATTGTTCTGAACATTGTGAATAGTTTTTAAATGTCACATACTTTTTTTGTATGGTATAAGCATTTCTAAAAGTCATGAACATATTTTTAATGTGTGATGAACACTCGAGCTATATCCGATTCAGCGACAACTAATATGAATCGGAGGGAGCAACTTAATTATTATTTTAAATACAGGCAATTAGTTTATTGGATAATGTTCTCAGATTCATTGGATCTTGATATGGCCCATTAACCATCATGGCATCAGGCCATCATTGGATCTTGATCAAGTTGGCCATGACCTGTTTCTAAAAAAAAAGTTGCCCATAACCCAGCAAACATCTTCAAGAATTTGTAAAATGCTCTCAGATTCCAAAAATGTTCGTGAGTTGAAAAAAAGTTCTCCAATTTGAAAAATGTTTGCAAATTCAAAAAAATTCATTATTTTAAAATATGATTCTGAATTTGGAAATAATGCTCACGAATTTGGAAAATGATTGCAAGTTCAAAAAATATTCATGCTTTAAAACAGTGTTTGTGGATTGAAAAAAATGTTTATGAGCTTCAAAAAATTCATGATTTTCAAATAGTTTAACAATTCAATAAGTGTTCACGGTTTCAAAAATACTTAAAATATGTAGGAATTTAATAAAAATGTACATGATTTTAAAATAAGCTCATGAATGAATTTAATAAATGGTCATGAAGTTTAGAAAAAAGTTTGTGAGTTCGAAAAATGTTGATTAATTTCAAAAATGGTTCAAAATTTTAAAAAGGTTCACGAATTTCTAAACAATTATTCATGAATTTTAAATCAATTGTGTAGGAATTCCAAAAAAATGGCCATGAATTTACAATTGTCCATGATTTTTATAAAAGTTCATAAATTTTGAAATTGTTCATGGTTTAAAAAATATTAAGATTGTTTTTTTCGAATTGGAGAAAATAAATAAAAGAAAAGGAAAAGGGAGAAGGAAAGGAAAAACAGAAAATGACAAAGAAACATATAAGAAAAATAAAAAACGATAACTGAAAAATCCTCTATAAACAAAGGAAAAACAAAAAAATCAGTCTAGGGAAGGGTCTAGATCCTTCTCAGAACCGGTAGAGAAAAAACCCGAATGAGGTGGACGACCAAGTTGTTCATTGGTCAGTACTGGAGCATCCATTGGAATTAGTCTTGACAGAAATAGCCAAGTTCTAGCTTGGAGCAAAGGACGGATACAACTCGAAAGTACCAAAACTATACTGGTGCAAAATGCAAGCGCCACACAGATAAGAACAAACTCATAGGCACCGGAGCTAACACTATGACTGCTCCTTACTGAAGACCAATGAAATGTCTTGCTCCTTTGAAGTCTACACAGTAGTATCCAAAATTTAGAACGACAACTAAAGAGTTTTTACCTCCAGTGTAAATGGTTTGCTCCCAATATTACGGCAACTTGTCCAAAGCCTCTGATCTTCAGCAACCCACTAATGAGGACCCAAAAAAAATTAAACCGCACACACTGATGAGGGTTAACAAATTCCTATTCCATGTTTGTTGAATATTAGAGATCAACTACAACAAATGAAAAGAATTAATTATTTTGGTTAATTATAATTTTTCCATTAAATATATTAATGTGAATTTGGTCACAAGTGTGCATTGTATTCAGAAAAGAATTTTGGGGGTCCACCATATAAACACTTATTTACACTTTGAAATGTGTGCTAATAAACTGTTACTTACACTTTTAAATGTGTGTTAATAATTTTATTCCACATCTAACCCAGAGCAAGCTTTTGTGACGATGTCCAAGGGAGCGACATGCTCTACACCATCAGTTTGACACATGCAACATGTGACATAGGCCCGGTCTACTAGAAACGGTAGCTTGCATCTCACAATAAACATTGTCAACTTGTAGTATTTTCCAAAAGTATATTTAGTTGGGTTGTGGAAAATGGCACATACATTTTTCAGAATGTGTGAGTCTTTTTAAAATGTCACATACATTTTTTTTTGTATTGTACAAGCATTTTCTAGAAGCCGAGGCAACAGTTTTGATACACCGCATGAACACATTTTTAATGTGCGATGAATACTTTAAGAAAACTAACTGAATTATTTTGTAAATATACTTAATTAGTATTTTGGAAATATAAACAAAAGAAAAAACGTGTGTGACCTTGTCATGGCGTCAGCCCGACGAATGGCTGCTGGGCCGGCCCGTTTATAACCTCTAAAAAAATACTGTGTCGCACGAGGCGAGACATAGGATCATCTAAAAAAAACCGCACCTAGGAGGAGGAGGCGGAGTCGGGCGGAGATGTCACCGATTCCAATTTGGAATCTGTTGGTGATTCTCTCGATCGATCTATCTATCTATTTATACTCGATTCTTGTTCAGTTCAGATCAGGTCAGATCGCACCCATCGATTCGATCCTTCCTTCCTTGTACTGCGACTGCGAGTTGCAATTCAAGCAAGGTACTTTTGATTGATGGATCCATCGATTCACATACAAACAAATTTCTTCTCCAAATTAAACGACATCGTCTTCTGTATAATCATCTACTGTAGCTTCCAGATCTTCTAGCATGCACTGAATATATCTTCTTTTTTTATATAGTACAGTACATAAATTTCTTCTCCAAGTTGAGATTTCTGTTAATCCATCTGTCTATCTGTGACGCCCGGGTAATTAAGCTACAGTAATCCCACGCTAATGGTGCCACGTTAACTTCGTTACTGTTGCTAATCTATCGTTAGATCAAAACCGGTCCAAAATTCAAAGTTCAAAATCAAGCAAACAATAAAAGTTTTGAAATATTAAAACTAAAATGTTCGGAGTGAACCAAATATTGCATAGATAATAATGGTGGAGAAACCTAACTTTAATAAAATGTTTAAGTGTTCAAAAAATTTAAAATAGAGGTCTAAGTATTGAAATAAATGCCTTTTGAATTTTATAAAATATTATACTATTTTAATTTGGGTTGAGAATTATTGTGGCAGTAGTATATTTAAAAATATTAATTTAAGTGCTAGTGATAATTTTTATAAAACTAAAATAAAAGAAAACTAAAAGTAAAACAGTAAAAGAAAGATAAATAAAAAGAAAAGAAAGAAAACAGAAAATATAACTAACAAAAAAAGAAGAAGAAGAAGAACCCTCGGGCTCCGGCCCAGCAGGCCTGGCCCAACCAACTGGCCGGCCCACTCCCTCTCCATATCCCCCCCGAAACCCTAGAGCCCCACCCCACTTCCCCCACGTTCCCCACCCTCTCCCTCCAGCGCCGTCACAGGAGAGGGCGCACGACCCCATCGCTCTCCCCACTCTCCCCTCGCTCTCTTCCCCCATCCGAGGACCCGATCTGGATCGGGGCGCTCGCCTCCCCCGATCCCGGTGACCCCGTCGCCCCCGAAGCCCCTCGACCTCGTCGTCATCCATCGCTGCCACCCCCCCTCGTGGAGCCGGCCCCTCCCGTCGCCCCACCGGCGCCCTGCCGCCCGTCCCCGACCACGCAGTCACGGGACCCCGCCCGGTCACCGCCTCCTCCTCACCTCCCTCCTCGCTGCCCCCCCGACCCCGGCGTGCCGACGCCGCTCGTCGTCTCCGGCATCGCCAGCGCCGCCCCGCCGACGCTTCTCGCCGCCACCCGGAGCTCCTCCGCCTCGACTACATCGACGCACGCGTCCCCGTCCTCCTCCCCGAACGGCTACAACAAGCCACGTCGCCCCCTCTACCCTCCATCGCCGATGAGGCCCCGCCTCCCGCCTCCTCCCTTTCCTCCCGTCGCCGCGCCGTGTACCACGCCCCGTCCGGCATGCCCCTGTTCGCGCGCCTCCGCGCCTTGCCGCGCGCCTCGCCCGCATCGCCTGCGTTCGCTGCCGACCGCGGTCCGCGCTTCCCCTGCTCGCCCCGCCGCGCCGCCCTGTCCCCTCGCCCTGCCACGCCGCTGCTCCGGCCTCAGCCACGGGCCACGCGCCGACCCCTTCCTCCCCGTCCCCTGCTGGCCGCGTCGGGCGCCGGCGCCCACGCGCCCGCTCCGGCCCCGTTCCGGCCTCGCCGTGCCCTGGCTTGGCCCAGTGGCCGCGTGCGGGAGGCACAGCCGTGGCTGGCCGGCCACAGCCGCCGCCCCACCCTGGGTCACTGACCACAGGGGCCCCCGCCCTGGCCAGATGGGCCAATGACATGTGGGGCCTAGCCCCAGATCGATAATTAAAAGAAATAAAAAAAATAAGAAAAATGATTTTTTTAAAAAATTAAATTAATAAAAATAAATAAATAATAAAGATAATTAATTAAGATAATTAATCCTGTTAAATTAAACTAATTAAACTTAATTAACCTAATTAACCACTGTTAATTAGCTAAACAGTCCCTGACAGGTGGGACCCACCTGTCAGGTTGACCAGGTCAACGGTCAATGTTGACTGCTGACGTCAGCATGACATCATGCTGATGTCATAAATCCATTTTTGAATTAAATTAAATAATTAATTAAATTCCAGAAATTATTAAAAATCTTTAGAAAATCATATCTTTTAATCCGTAACTCGGATTAAATTATTTTCAACATGAAAGTTACTCAGAACGACGAGACGAATCCGGATACGCAGCCCGTACGTCCGCCACGCGTCCCTAGCATAGTGAACCTGCAACATTTCACCTCCGGCACCTCTGCCCGAAAACGCGAAACACCGGGAACACTTTCCCGGATGTTTTCCCCCTTCGCCGGTATCACTCCTTACCGCGTTAGGGCACAACTAACACTGCGTTTGCTTTGTCATGCATCATTATGCATCTGTTTGCGTTGTATTCATTGTTTCTTCCCCCTCTTCTCTCTGGTAGACTACGAGACCGATGCCGCTGCCGGTGCCCCGTATGACTACGGAGTTGACGACCCCTCCTACTTGCCAGAGCAACCAGGCAAGCCCCCTTGATCACCAGATGTCGCCTATTCTTCTCTATACTGCTTGCATTAGAGTAGTGTAGCATGTTACTGCTTTCCGTTAATCCTATCCTGATGCATAGCCTGTCATTGTTGCTACAGTTGTTACCCTTACCTGCTATCCTACTGCTTAGTATAGGATGCTAGTGTTCCATCAGTGGCCCTACACTCTTGTCCGTCTGCCATGCTATACTACTGGGCCGTGATCACTTCGGGAGGTGATCACGGGTATATACTATATACATTATATACATGACACATGTGGTGACTAAAGTCGGGTCGGCTCGTTGAGTACCCGCAAGTGATTCTGATGAGGGGGCTGAAAGGACAGGTGGCTCCATCCAGGTAGAGGTGGGCCTGGGTTCCTGACGGCCCCCGACTGTTACTTTATGGCGGAGCGACAGGGCAGGTTGAGACCACCTAGGAGAGGGGTGGGCCTGGCCCTGGTCGGCGTTCGTAGATACTTAACACGCTTAACGAGATCTTGGTATTTGATCTGAGTCTGGCCATTTGGTCTATACGCACTAACCATCTACGCGGGAGTAGTTATGGGTATCCCGGCATCGTGGTATCAGCCGAAGCTCTTCTTGACGTCAGCGACGGAGCGGCGCGCGCCGGATTGGACCGGAACGCCTGCTTGGCTAGGTCTGCTTCCGGCCGCGTACGCAACGTGCAGGTGTGCAATGGGCGATGGGCCCAGACCCCTGCACGCATAGGATTTAGACCAGCGTGTTGACCTCTCTGTTGAGCCTAGGTGGGGCTGCGACGTGTTGATCTTCCGCGGCCGGGCATGACCCAGAAAAGTGTGTCCGGCCAAATGGGATCGAGCGTGTTGGGTTATGTGGTGCACCCCTGCAGGGAAGTTTATCTATTCGAATAGCCGTGTCCCTCGGTAAAAGGACGACCCGGAGTTGTACCTTGACCTTATGACAACTAGAACCGGATACTTAATAAAATACACCCTTACCAGTGCCAGATACAACCCGATGATCGCTCTCTAACAGGGCAACGAGGAGGGGATCGCCGGGTAGGATTATGCTATACGATGCTACTTGGAGGACTTCAGTCTACTCTCTTCTACATGCTGCAAGATGGAGATGGCCAGAAGCGTAGTCTTCGACAGGACCAGCTAGCCTCCTCTTATTCTGGCATTCTGCAGTTCAGTCCACTGATACGGCCCTTTACACATATACCCATGCATATGTAGTGTAGTTCCTTGCTTGCGAGTACTTTGGATGAGTACTCACGGTTGCTTCTCTCCCTCTTTTCCCCTCCCTCTTTTCCTCCTTTCCTTTCTATCTGGTTGTCGCAACCAGATGCTGGAGCCCAGGAGCCAGACGCCACCATCGACGACGACACCT
Source organism: Triticum aestivum (assembly GCF_018294505.1). Lineage (NCBI taxonomy): Eukaryota > Viridiplantae > Streptophyta > Magnoliopsida > Poales > Poaceae > Triticum > Triticum aestivum. The sequence continues at coordinate 642,489,545 of NC_057814.1, forward strand.
ACGACACTGGAGGTGCCTACTACTACGTGCAGCCCGCTGACGACGACCAGGAGTAGTTAGGAGGATCCCAGGAAGGAGGCCTTGCCTTTTCGATCGTTGCTACTTTTGTGCTTGCCTTCTTAAGGCAGACTTGTTTTACTTATGTCTGTACTCAGATATTGTTGCTTCCGCTGACTCGTCTATGATCGAGCACTTATATTCGAGCCCACGAGGCCCCTGGCTTGTATTATGATGCTTGTATGACTTATTTATGTTTTAGAGTTGTGTTGTGATATCTTCCCGTGAGTCCCTGATCTTGATCATACACATTTGCGTGCATGATTAGTGTACGGTCAAATCGGGGGCGTCACAAGTTGGTATCAGAGCCGACTGCCTATAGGAATTCCCCTTTCCAACTCCTTGGCCGAAGTCGAGTCTAGTCATTGAAAAAGTTTTTACTAACATGGCTGTGCGGCTTACGGGCCCACGTCGCCATTGGGTGGTATTAGGATCTTTTATTCCTCGATCCTTACTCTGGGACTCTGAACTCTTTCCTATTCGGGTTAAATGAATTTTGCTAAATCTAACATTAGGATCTCGTTATCACTTTGACCCGGAGAGCCCCTTATTACTGATGATCGTCTGCTGCACGTGAAGACCCTGAAGACACTCTCCGCTGTTAACCCGAGAACTTGTGTTCATCGCTTTTGCAATTCCCTTCCATCGATAAACTCCTATGGATAACCACGTATACTCGCCATTCATACATTGTTTCCCAGTTGATCTTGTTATTACAAGATACCCCGAAATTCTCTCTGTTGTTACGAGAATCCTTTGAGCTTACTGCCTTGCTGTTCTTTGTCACCTGAATACCCCTACGGATAATTCTCGCACTTACCGAGTATCCGCTCATCCCCAGTTGATTCAAGTATTTCACAAAAGTGTTCAAAATACCATTCGATCTACCGAAAATCCTGAGCAGCCTATTGCTCTTGAAATTCTTGCTTGCTTGCATTATGGTTAATCCCATAAGTCTCGTAATCTTATAGTCATTCCTTGTCATTATCATTTTGAGTCTGTTGATTCAAAATATTGCGAATGCTCACAATCCTCAATCAGATCCCAGAATTCTCCCTTCTGGCTCAAACGTCATTTTAAACATGAGCTGGTATCGACCAATCGAATTGCCATCGATTGTACCCCTAAGGCTATTCAACTTATCCATCCTTAATCAGAGCGTTTGCTTCTGATCCCTTGATTTGGAAATCATAATCCCTTTGCATTTGAGCTTTGAGTTAGCCAGTTGTTTCTATAATCTGATCCCCTTGCATTCTTTCTTCCTCTAGATGAGTACCAATGCTCACATCTGATCCCTTGTGGACCGCCAAATCCTTTGTTAGATTATTATCCGACAGTGCCCTCATATTTAATCACCTTGTGAGTTATCTCCCTGATACATAATGCCTTTAGTAAATGGTATCCTCTCGATTTGACACCCATGCTCTACTATCGAGCTTGAGTTATTTACCCCTGAAGCTTGTGGTATATGTTTCCACGATGCCCCGATGGGTTGAACCTATGCCTTCCTTAATCTGTGTGAACCCGAAAGTTTTCCAAGGTTCATACTCCTCTGGTAATTCACCAGGTAGGTCTTCGCACTCAAATTATTTTAATAGGGCAGTGAATGAAAGGTTATGCATTGCCGAAGTGGGAGTCGACCTTGAACTTTGTGTTCATGCCCATGGACACGATGTAGATCTTATCATTAAAAGCTTCTCTTAAATTAATTATTACCTTGGTATAAGTTCATCTTATATCTGGGATCTGGCCTTTTGCAATCGTGGTTCCGACCATGTTCTCCTTTAAACACCATTTCTCGTGCAAGTTTAAGCACTTGTCTTCTGCAAAGCAATACCCTAGTCCAACCTCTACCTTGATCTGTCGTCGAGTATTACCCCCTGGTATCTCGAGATTATCATGGAACTGCATAACTTCTTATGAGTTCTTCATCAAGTGCTACATTCTCACTGATTCCAATCTTTCACGGGCTCTGAGTTATTAATCACGCAAAGACACCGATAACTGAACCGAGTCCGCACTACGGTTCAACAACTCTTAGTAATCTTCTTTAAGTACGAGTTTGTACCCGATCACGCCATTCCTAGCGTGTTTGGCTATATCATTATCTTGATGATTTTAACTGTGCTACCTGGTCCTTATTCCCGGAGCACCACTTTCGACGATGAGCTAAGCTTACGTCGATTTTCCTCGCCATATCGTTTCACCTCGAACAACAAACTTGACCCCGAGTTTGTGTAGTATCTGTGGCTCCAATAATCTTTTGTTGCATCAGTCCTTTTGCTTGATGCAGTCGCTGATCAATTGCTTCTTCGTGGATCCCCTCGACAACAAAATGTCGTGATCATCATCAACCTTTTGACTCGTTCCAGGATATCAATGGAATTCTTGATGATAAGTGCCATCCTCGTTCCTTGGTAATTTGAGTTACCATCGACAACATCCTTACATTCCTTTCATCACAAACTTGATCATGTTATGGAGCTCCTTGCTAACCAGCTTATGTTATGTTCTACCTTGGAGTATTACCATCTTTTATGTCAAGGATATTGTGAGAATTTCTCCACCTCTTGAGAATTCTTGATATAGTAATACTTCTCGCCATCTCCATTTGTTTTCCGATCCCCGTGTTGTTTCTAACCGGAAAACCGACAATTGAACTATGATGTGCGACTTCAAAACTTCTAGCAACCCTATTGCTTTGAAGTTAATGGTCGATATTTCATTCTTAGACCATTGGTTATCGAATCACCGTTCTAACATTGATCATTCTACCTAAGCCCATATTTCGGGTGCACCTTTCAACCAATGTTTAATTGAGTATGTTTTCCTCGAGCATACCTCACTATATCATTTGATCTGACAAATGTTATCTCCTTGTTCACATAAGTGTGGAAATCCCTCTTTTTGGAAATCTCGAGGAATTGTCGCTGAGTCCATCAGCCACCCCTCATCCTCTCCTTGGTTTAATGATGAACTCTTGTTTCGGAACTTGCTTCCATAGTTCAATTCTCGAGAATCTTACAATGTCATCTCGACAATTTGTGTTGCACCTTTCTTCTCAGGCATCCTGAGTCTGAGTTATCCTGACACCAATCAGATCTGAATCTCGGTCAGATATGATGGTTGGAACATATTTCCAAGAGTTATAACGTTGGTCTTTATATGACCCGGTAAGGTGGTCTCATACCTAGCCCTCCGTCCCTATTGTTATAGTTTTCATTTTTAGCAAGGTTATCCATTCTTTCCATGAGGAAATTGTAAGACTTACTCTATATTTTGTTCCTGATGGATCCTTTGTGTGTCCATAGCCTGATCTCACCTGTTGACCATGTCAATGCTATCTCGAAGCATGTCTATGGTACTCCGATTTTCAATAGGAACATTTGAAGCCCAATGCTAAATGTTTCCTGCTCAATTATCCAAACACCGTTGTATGGGTAATGTCATGAAAATTCTCTCCCGTACCTAAATAGTTTTCTACATTATATCCTGTCAAGGATATCATGCTCTGCTTGTCCTTGGGAAGGAAATACCCCTGTAATATGTGTTTAAACACATTTTCCTTTCCATTGTTCTGTTTAATCTGATAATCATATTTTCCTTTCCATTGGTTGGTTTAACGTTTCTGGTGATCATTATGATCTAAGCAGTATTAATTCCTTGCTTGTACAAACACCTCGGTGTACAACTTTGTCAGTAAGACCCTGTTACTATTGTTGGTGACATTCCGGTAACCACCGATGGACGAGAACTTTGCCTATTGGTCCGCGTCGTTTCAACGAGCAGGAAAATGGTTCTCTTCGTCCCTCGCCCTTGGTACTGACGATGTTGCTGACATATAACTGACAGGCTACCCTCTGACATGCCTTGCTATCATGATCGTGTAAGATGTCACCGCCCTTCCTACTTTAACCACATGGTGGGCCCATAACCCACAGTTCCACAGGATCAAAACCTGACTCTCCTGTGCACCCCCTGTTCCCAAATTAATTCATCGCGCGTGGCCTCGTATGTAATTCACGAGCCACCTTCAAGTCTGATATCAGACACAATACTTATTCCCGTTGCCTTGAACCCCTTTCACGTCCTGTAACAGGCATCGAACGATTGCCTACCCGCTCGAAACTTCCCAGGATACCTCCTTACTTTGCTCTCGATATTTCCGTAAGTTTCAATTCGAGAGTTACTTTCCACCACCTTCCCCGATGTTAGCTACCGGATAGTCAACCTTGCAGAGGTCCGTTCTCCTGGAATATACCCACCCTTTATTCTTTCGTAAGTACGATGGAGTTCCCAAAGAAAGGATGCCAACTTCATCATGATGACCTAAAGCAGAGAAATGAAGACATCAACATAATGGATCGACCTCTCTGAGAATAGCAACCAAGACCGAGAAGACTCGTTAGAATTTCGCGACCAAATCCCTTCCCCCTTACTTCCCCTCTTAAATCTCGGGACGAGATTTCTTGTAGTGGAGGAGAATTGTGACGCCCGGGTAATTAAGCTACAGTAATCCCACGCTAATGGTGCCACGTTACCTTCGTTACTGTTGCTAATCTATCGTTAGATCAAAACCGGTCCAAAATTCAAAGTTCAAAATCAAGCAAACAATAAAAGTTTTCAAATATTAAAACTGAAATGTTCGAGTGAACCAAATATTGCATAGATAATAATGGTGGAGAAACCTAACTTTAATAAAATGTTTAAGTGTTCAAAATAATTAAAATAGAGGTTTAAGTATTAAAATAAATGCCTTTTGAATTTTATAAAATAATATACTATTTCAATTTGGGTTGAGAATTAATGTGGCAGTAGTATATTTAAAAGTATTAATTTAAGTGCTAGTGATAATTTTTATAAAACTAAAATAAAAGAAAACTAAAAGTAAAACAGTAAAATAAAGATAAATAAAAAGAAAAGAAACAAAACAGAAAATATAACTAACAAAAAAAGAAGAAGAAGAAGAACCCTCGGGCTCCGGCCCAGTAGGCCTGGCCCAACCAACTGGCCGGCCCACTCCCTCTCCATATCCCCCCCGAAACCCTAGAGCCCCACCCCACTTCCCCCACGTTCCCCACCCTCTCCCTCCAGCGCCGTCACAGGAGAGGGCGCACGACCCCATCGCTCTCCCCACTCTCCCCTCGCTCTCTTCCCCCACCCGAGGACCCGATCTGGATCGGGGCGCTCGCCTCCCCGATCCCGGTGACCCCGTCGCCCCCGAAGCCCCTCGACCTCGTCGTCATCCATCGCCGCCACCCCCCCTCGTGGAGCCGGCCCCTCCCGTCGCCCCACCGGCGCCCTGCCGCCCGTCCCCGACCACGCAGTCACGGGACCCCGCCCGGTCACCGCCTCCTCCTCACCTCCCTCCTCGCTGCCCCCCCGACCCCGGCGTGCCGACGCCGCTCGTCGTCTCCGGCATCGCCAGCGCCGCCCCGCCGACGCTTCTCGCCGCCACCCGGAGCTCCTCCGCCTCGACTCCATCGACGCACGCGTCCCCGTCCTCCTCCCCGAACGGCTACAACAAGCCACGTCGCCCCCTCTACCCTCCATCGCCGGTGAGGCCCCGCCTCCCGCCTCCTCCCTTTCCTCCCGTCGCCGCGCCGTGTACCACGCCCCGTCCGGCATGCCCCTGTTCGCGCGCCTCCGCGCCTTGCCGCGCGCCTCGCCCGCATCGCCTGCGTTCGCTGCCGACCGCGGTCCGCGCTTCCCCTGCTCGCCCCGCCGCGCCGCCCTGTCCCCTCGGCCCGCCACGCCGCTGCTCCGGCCTCGGCCACGGGCCACGCGCCGACCCCTTCCTCCCCGTCCCCTGCTGGCCGCGTCGGGCGCCGGCGCCCACGCGCCCGCTCCGGCCCCGTTCCGGCCTCGCCGTGCCCTGGCTTGGCCCAGTGGCCGCGTGCGCGAGGCACAGCCGTGGCTGGCCGGCCACAGCCGCCGCCCCACCCTAGTTCACTGACCACAGGGGCCCCCGCCCTGGCTAGATGGGCCAATGACATGTGGGGCCTAGCCCCAGATCGATAATTAAAAGAAATAAAAAAAATAAAAAAAAATGATTTTTAAAAAAATTAAATTAATAAAAATAAATAAATAATAAAGATAATTAATCCTGTTAAGTTAAACTAATTAAACTTAATTAACCTAATTAACCACTGTTAATTAGCTAAACAGTCCCTGACAGGTGGGACCCACCTGTCAGGTTGACCAGGTCAACGGTCAATGTTGACTGCTGACGTCAGCATGACATCATGCTGATGTCATAAATCCATTTTTGAATTAAATTAAATAATTAATTAAATTCCAGAAATTATTAAAAATCTTTAGAAAATCATATCTTTTAATCCGTAACTCGGATTAAATTATTTTCAACATGAAAGTTACTCAGAACGACGAGACGAATCCGGATACGCAGCCCGTACGTCTGCCACGCGTCCCTAGCATAGTGAACCTGCAACATTTCACCTCCGGCACCTCTGCCCGAAAACGCGAAACACCGGGAACACTTTCCCGGATGTTTTCCCCCTTCGCCGGTATCACTCCTTACCGCATTAGGGCACACCTAACACTGCGTTTGCTTTGTCATGCATCGTTATGCATCTCTTTGCATTGTATTCATTGTTTCTTCCCCCTCTTCTCTCCGGTAGACTACGAGACCGACGCCGCTGCTGGTGCCCCGTATGACTACGGAGTTGACGACCCCTCCTACTTGCCAGAGCAACCAGGCAAGGCCCCCCTTGATCACCAGATGTCGCCTATTCTTCTCTATACTGCTTGCATTAGAGTAGTGTAGCATGTTACTGCTTTCCGTTAATCCTATCCTGATGCATAGCCTGTCATTGTTGCTACAGTTGTTACCCTTACCTGCTATCCTACTGCTTAGTATAGGATGCTAGTGTTCCATCAGTGGCCCTACACTCTTGTCCGTCTGCCATGCTATACTACTGGGCCGTGATCACTTCGGGAGGTGATCACGGGTATATACTATATACATTATATACATGACACATGTGGTGACTAAAGTCGGGTCGGCTCGTTGAGTACCCGCAAGTGATTCTGATGAGGGGGCTGAAAGGACAGGTGGCTCCATCCCGGTAGAGGTGGGCCTGGGTTCCTGACGGCCCCCGACTGTTACTTTATGGCGGAGCGACAGGGCAGGTTGAGACCACCTAGGAGAGGGGGTGGGCCTGACCTTGGTCGGCGTTCGTAGAAACTTAACACGCTTAACGAGATCTTGGTATTTGATCTGAGTCTGGCCATTTGGTCTATACGCACTAACCATCTACGCGGGAGTAGTTATGGGTATCCCGGCGTCGTGGTATCAGCCGAAGCTCTTCTTGACGTCAGCGACGGAGCGGCGCGCGCCGGATTGGACTGGAACGCCTGCTTGGCTAGGTCTGCTTCCGGCCGCGTACGCAACGTGCAGGTGTGCAATGGGCGATGGGCCCAGACCCCTGCGCGCATAGGATTTAGACCGGCGTGTTGACCTCTCTGTTGAGCCTAGGTGGGGCTGCGACGTGTTGATCTTCCGCGGCCGGGCATGACCCAGAAAAGTGTGTCCGGCCAAATGGGATCGAGCGTGTTGGGTTATGTGGTGCACCCCTGTAGGGAAGTTTATCTATTCGAATAGCCGTGTCCCTCGGTAAAAGGACGACCCGGAGTTGTACCTTGACCTTATGACAACTAGAACCGGATACTTAATAAAATACACCCTTACCAGTGCCAGATACAACCCGGTGATCGCTCTCTAACAGGGCAACGAGGAGGGGATCGCCGGGTAGGATTATGCTATACGATGCTACTTGGAGGACTTCAGTCTACTCTCTTCTACATGCTGCAAGATGGAGATGGCCAGAAGCGTAGTCTTCGACAGGACCAGCTATCCCCTCTTATTCTGGCATTCTGCAGTTCAGTCCACTGATATGGCCCTTTACACATATACCCATGCATATGTAGTGTAGTTCCTTGCTTGCGAGTACTTTGGATGAGTACTCACGGTTGCTTCTCTCCCTCTTTTCCCCCTTTTCTTTCTATCTGGTTGTCGCAACCAGATGCTGGAGCCCAAGAGCCAGACGCCACCGTCGACGACGACACCTACGGGACTGGAGGTGCCTACTACTACGTGCAGCCTGCTGACGACGACCAGGAGTAGTTAGGAGGATCCCAGGCAGGAGGCCTTGCCTTTTGGATCGTTGCTACTTTTGTGCTTGCCTTCTTAAGGCAGACTTGTTTAACTTATGTCTGTACTCAGATATTGTTGCTTCCGCTGACTCGTCTATGATCGAGCACTTGTATTCGAGCCCAACGAGGCCCCTGGCTTGTATTATGATGCTTGTATGACTTATTTATGTTTTAGAGTTGTGTTGTGATATCTTCCCGTGAGTCCCTGATCTTGATCGTACACATTTGTGTGCATGATTAGTGTACGGTCAAATCGGGGGCGTCACACTATCTATGCTGATTCTAATTCTACCATTCAATCCATCCCTGCACGCAGGATCATATCGATCCATCCGTCCGTCACCAAGTCATCATCAGTCAACCGACCAAATCAGTTAGTTACCCCTCCTCCGTCGTGAGGGATGTCTGGTGTTGTTGGTGGTGTGCTCTACAAGAGGACCCCTCCTCCCAAAGACCAACACCACGACGACGACCACGATTTGCCCCCCTTGATGCCGCCGCCACCCTGGTAGGCAGGTTTCACTACCTACATTTTCGGTTTTATATATAGTTTACTATAGATGTATATACATAATATTCTACATCCACCCACCAACAATACTACTCTTACTCCTAAACACACACATATATAATCTTTTTCAATTAATCTACGACTCCATTGATGGAGGACTGCGTTGCCACTCCCCTGGTCCCGGTCCCAAGCACGTCCCTACCCGCCACGGCCGGCAAAGTCCCCGTCCCTACCCGCCAGCCCTTCTGGGGCCACTTTGTGATTGATGAAGAAGAATTGGAAAATATTGACTTTTCAGACAGGGATGATATATACCAGGACGACGATGATTGCAACTTTTACAACCCTGCGCTCAGTTATGCAACCGATGCGCTCGACCACTACAACGCCCAAGACATGAACAAGGTGGGTGGTAATACCACAAATGTGTGTCCCTCTCATCTCTTCAGTTTAGATGTTCTAAACTGGAAACTAATTTCACCTTGTTTTTCCTTGAGCATATGTAGATCAAGTATGAGCTCGTCAAAGCAATCATTAGCGGCGGCACGTTCATCGATGCGAGAGCATACTACGTGCACGTAAACTTCATGGCGAAAAGCACCCTGCATAGCTCTAAAGAAGAGCTCTTCTTTGCAGAGCTATACCTTGATGAAGACCGCGATGTATTTGTGCCTACATGCATAGTTTCCTTGGAAGGACAGGAAAGCGTTGGTTAGTTTCCAGGCCAAGTTTATGCCATTTCCCATTTATTTATTTTCAAATGCACCACAACAAAAAACCTATTTGCTAATGTTATTTTTTATTTATATATGTATATAGGTGGGATTCGGGGCGTCGAAGATGTCTGTTATGACGAGGAAAATATTCTTGTTTGTCCAGAAGACGTGAAGCACCCAAAGGATGGAACTTTGTGTGAGGCCGGTCATAGAAAGCGGACTTGTTATGGCCATTGCTGCAGTTGATAGGTGGTTTATATGCACGTGTTTCTTGCACTGAGAAATGTAGCCGAGAGGTCTGACATTCATTCCTGGGAACACCGTGAAAGGCATGTTGTTGACATTCAACTAGGACTTGGAGATGGCAATCTGCTTCAGAGCACTTGCATAAATGATATATCGTATCGTATGGTTGTTACTTGTTGAACGTTTTTAAAGCATGGTGTATGCATTCTAGAAATATTGAAGTACTAGTGTTCAACTCAAAATTGAACAGAATTAGCATTTTCATTTGTGCTGCCAATGCTCTGGCATTTTGTTATTGATGGAAATCATATTAATGGCGTGCCCCAATCATCCAACACCACTAGCTAGTGTATTCTATTATTGGTGACGTGTGACACACCGTGGGTCAGGCACGCCACCGGTAATAGGTATCAGTGGTGTCATATTGGTGGGTCAGGCATGCTACCCTCCTCAAACAGGCACACACAAACTACACTATACTAATTAATTAATTAGTAGAGTACCTTATCCCACATTACAATTGATGAACCCCAAATAATAAGACAAGAAAGAAGATTAAATTTGTCCTCTTATACAAAGTTTTATTATGCGGGAGGGTTTCTATTATAAGTTAGAATAATGAAGAAAAATGGGGCCAAAAGCGGGCATCAACGATGGCAGACCGCAAGGCACATGGAAGGGGTGAAAACAGAACGAAATGCTTACATCAGATCTGGAGTGAAACACTAAAACATATTGGCTTTTGCGGGGATAGAGGAAAACACAGAAGGAGGCAAAATCCTCTTCTGGAAATAGAGATGGAAAAGGAACGTCGGTTTTCGGTGTCAACTCATGCAATGCAGAATGTTTATGTTCACACGCCAGGCTGGTGTGCAATCAGATGCAATTCTTCATCGACTTCTCCTACACGGCACGACATTGACACTTCGTCGCCACAGGGACGCCATCAAGCGACGCATCATCGTCGACATGTCGCTGCAACGCCATCACCAACACTTCATCGCCAAGGTCTTCACCAACATCATCGTTGACACACCACCGCCGCCTTGTCCATAAGATGGACAACTAGCGTCCTCTGACAGATTTTTCTGCAAGACGCGACCACGACGATGGCATCGACCGCGTCATTCACGACAACCCGACTGCATCGACACGACATCACTACAGTAACGACCCCTACACGACCACACGGTTCTGGCAAAATCGGTGTGTGCTCGATGGGTTTTCTCTGGTCCTGGCAAAACCGGTGGACTCATCGCCGACGGCACCCTCTGACATCCGCAAAAGGTGCATTGTCCACGTCTGCAGCTCCATCATAGCGCATTTTTTTGCGCCTCCGGCTTTGTGCGGCTTCACCATCCACGACGACTACTACATCGACCATGACTACTGCGACCACGACTACGTCTACAGCAACACATCGGCAACAACTCCAATCAAGAGCGTCTGCATCGTCACCAGCATACATGCCACTCCCGCTGTGACTGCGGGAGGGTATAGAGGAGACACACAGAGGCACTAGAAAGGGGCGCATTCACCGCTCTAGGTGCCGACCCATCAGAGACGCAGTGATGATGGAGAAGCGGAGAAGACGACGGAAACACAAGACTTCAAATGCAGTCGCAATCGTCCGCTTTACTCCCGCTACGATTAAGAGGGGATGTTAGAGATATAATATTTGAGAGTTCAAGATAAATATGTATCCGCCTTGTACTCCAAGCCTATCCCTCCCTCTATATAATCCCTCAAGAGGGTCACGAGGGTCAGATCAACACAATACAATATTCATCCATCCTATAATTTCTCACATTTGGAAATATCACCACAAGCGAATGAGAGCTTAAACTTGAGAGGTTGATTTTTAGTCCTAAACCAAACATTTGATCCCTAGTAACCGGAGCCGAGGAGGATAATTCGTTCGGCCTTTTTTCTACTCATACTCATGCACATTGTGCTTGTTATGGGTAGATAGATATATGTATTTGTTTCTCTTTGAGATAGATAGATAGATGTATTTTTCACATACTTTTGCTTCAAACGTACTCTGAACAGTGTCAGGGACTTTTCCTAAAAGAAAACAATTTCAGGGACACAGCAGCAGTTAGTTAGGGGGCCGGCGTATCCATCAGGTGGCGCCCGATTGCAGTGCAGAGGATTTTATATACTTGGTTAATCGTAGGAGTAGTAATTAATTGGTAGAGGAGCCGGAGTCGGCCGGGGAGGGGATGTGATCGATTCCGATTCAGGAATCAGATCAGTTGGCGCGCGCGTCTACATATATATACGCCGGATAAGTCGGTTGATTCATAGATACTGGATACATACAGATACAGAGGTAAGCCAAACTTGCAGGAGATCCCCTCTTTCTCTCTCGCAACAGTACGGTTCCGATCGGATCTACCGGAGTTCCTTAGCGTCCATGTCCATGTCTGATGCTGGCGGCGGCGGCGGTGTGCTGTACAAGAGGATCCCTCCTCCTCCGGAACCCCAGGAGGAGGGTCCTCGTCTCCCTACCTCGCCTTCGTACGAATGCTACGCAGAAGAGTAAGTTCCTCAGGCTTTGCCTCCTCCTCCTACACACTAACACTAGCTAGCTAGTACATACTCTACTATGATGCTAATTAGTTAAGTGCCTAAACCCAATTATTAACCTAAGGTATTGGAGCATGGCTGACTACGTTCCCGCTGGCCACGGCCACGGCCACGGCCACCGCCAACGCCTCTCCGATGATTACAATGATTATAATGTTCCCACTTACAATATCGGTGGCGACAACTCGGCCTTTGATGCCATGTACGAGGACGAGGACCGCGGTCTCACCGCGGCGGACCTCGAGCGCCAGACAAACGAGTTCATTACCGCCGCGCTTGACCACTACAACAGCCAAGACCAGAACCAGTTACGTAGTACGTACTATATATATGTACCTCAAAAACATTTAATTACCCTCCCTACTATAGTAGTTTGCATGTGTATGTACACACAAATTTCCTAATTTACTTCGTCCTCCTTTTTGCCTGACCATATGCTAACAGGTCAAGTATGAGCTCGTGAGAGCCATATACACTAGCACCGGGATCATGGATGAGATATGCTTCTATGGTCACGTAAACTTCACCGCCAAAAGTAGCTTGGAGAATTCAAAGGAGGAGTTATTGTTCGCGGAGGTATATTACGACCACGCCCGCGATACATGGATACCCACCTGCATAGTTTCTCTGGAAGGGGAAAAAGGAGTTGGTTAGTTCTACGCGAATCCGAGTTCATGCATATCCTCTTCATTATTTTTGCTACTAATTCATCTCATTTTATATATGTAGGTGGGGTTAAGGGCAAGGACATTTGTGGTCCCTATCGTGGCATGGAGATTCGTGTCGACACTCAGCATTGCTACGCCTGTCTAGAAGCCGTGAAGCACCCGGAGGATGGGACATTGTATGAGACCGGTCATTACGTGGATAGTTGCTATGGCTATTTGTTGTAGTTAATATTAGTTATCAGTATATATATGTTAATTTTTATGGGTGTTGTTTTTTCATGGCAACTACCGCAGGCAAAGGATGACCCGAACCTTTTTTTTCTTTCACTAAAACCAATGACCAGACAAAACACAATAAGAGATGTAGGATGTTGTTGCAGTGAGTGATTTATATACTGATTTACTTACTATTTGTGTTGGTATCCATTATGTATGCACGCCTAGTTACTAATATACTCCCTCCGTTCCTAAATATTTGTCTTTCTAAAGATTTCAACAAATGACTACATACGGAGCAAGATGAGTGAATCTACACTCTAAAATATATCTATATACAGCCGTATGTGGCAGTCCATCTGAAATCTCTAAAAAGAAAAATATTTAGGAACTGAGGGAGTAGTATATAAATAGTGACAACATGTATATAGTATTGTTGTGCATCAAGGTTTGTAGGAGTTTGAACGGGTTTTGATTTGGACGCTGATAACTGCCACACGTGTGTCACGAAGTAAGTCCGCCCACACGTGTGGGCCGAAGGAGGACCCTGGTAGCCACCGTATACGTGTGGTATGTGGAACCCCTAACCACACGTTCGGTCCTGTGGGGGATTCGATCGAACGATTCGTCACAAACAGGATGCCACGACTGAACACCCTCCCCAGGGGACCTACAGGCCTGTTAGTTGTGAGACTGAAAAAAGAAAAACTAAAGCCCAGTTTGGCCTAATTATAAAGTGACTAAAATCCACTTTTGGCTGTGACTAATAAAGCAATATTTTCCTGTGCTATGATTTTTTTTTTTGCAATGGTGGAACGTTAAAAATTCATGATACATAGAGAATAAAAATACCCAAAAAAATCCCAAAAAATGGAAAAAAGTAAAAGATGAAGGCAATTTACACCAGAACATGGTGGCAAGAAAAATGTAGATTAAAAATATATGACATCTTTACTATAAAAAGGATGAAGAGTGTGCATGATTTTTTTTGACATGTCAAAATAAAAGTAAACTTGCCATGCTACATAAATGTACATTTGTCGTAATCGAGGGAGGTAAAAATTGCCGTGTATGTGGAAAATAAAATTGCCACGGAGTTGAATGTAAAATTTGCTATGGCAATAAAAAAATTAAGTTTCCCATGGAAAAAAAAGAAGTAAAAGATTGACATGGCAAATATATTGCATGCACTATGGTGTTTGTTGGACACATAATATCCATGACAAAAATAATGCAACAATATTTACCATGATCCATTTAACTAAATTTCACATGGTTTGCGAAAAACAATTGCCATGGTTTGGGGAAAAATGCCATAAAGCATGGCAAATCTATTCCACTTTATTAAATTGTACATGCTTTGCAAAAATGTAGAATTGCCATGGCCAGGGGGAAAATGCCATGTCGTATGGCAAATCTATTCCAACTAACTAAATTTTCCATGGTAGAGGGGAAGAAATTGCCATGTAGTATGGCAAATCTATTCCATTTTACTAAATTTGCCAAACTTCATATAATAGAACTTATATGGTTAGGGGGGGAATTGCCATGTAGTATGGCAAATTCTATTTCAACTAACTACTTTTGCCATGGTTCGTAAAATAAACTTGATATAGTTGGGGCGGGGGGGGGGGGGGGGGGGATTGCCATGCAAACGAATTGTGTGCGCTATGACAATTTTGTACTCAATAAAAAATCCATTTAACTAAATTTGCCATGCTTCGTAAAAAATTGAATTGCCATGTTAAATGGGAAAAAAGTGCCATGTAGTATGGCAAATCTATTCCATTTTACAAAATCTGCCCTGATCTATTTAACTAAATTTGCCATGCTTCGCAAGAAATTGAATTGCCATGTTCAATGGGGAAAAAGTGCCATACAGTATGGCAAACCGATTCCACTTTATTAAATCTGCCATGATCCATTTAACTGAATTTCACATGGTTTGTAAAAAAACAATTGCCGTGGCCAAAGAAATAATGCCATGTGGTATGGCAAATCTATTCCAATTAACTAAATTTGCCATGGTTCTTAGAAAATAAACTTGCCATGATATAGGGCAAAAGATTGCCATGTAGTATGGCAAAACTTTTTGCCATATTTTACAAAATAGAATTGCCATGGTTACGGTGGAAAATTTGCCATGTAAAATAAACTTGCCATGGTGGAGGGAAGAAAATTGCCATGTAGTATGGCAAATGAATTGCATGCGCTATGACAATTTTGTACTAAAAAATCCATTTAACTAAAATTTTCCATGCTTCGTAAAAAAATTGCCATGTTCCAAGGGAAAAAAGTGTCATGTAGTATGGCAAATCTATTGCATTGCATTTAAGTAGATTTGCCAAGGTTTGTAAATTATTATTTTTGCCATTGTTAAAAAAATGACTAACCATTTCTGCCATGGTAAAATAGTGTGCCAATGTCCCAAATAAAATTTGCTATGGCAACTACTTCTAGGGATTCTGCCCATGGCAAATACTACAGAAAAGATTTGCCATGGCAACTACTCATGGAAATTTTGCCCATGGCAACTAGTACAAAAAATTGCCATGGCAAACTAATGCAGAATGTTGCCATGGCAACTATTATAGAACAAATTGCCATCACACCTATTCGTAGCAAAAAAAAAAAACCGCGCACGACAACTACTATAGGAAAAATTGCCATGGCAAGTAATCCATAATGTTGCCATGGCAACTACTCACACCAATTATTGGTTGTGCATATCGCTGGGACATTGCATGGCAAAATTGAGAAGAATGAACTAAAAGATGAAACAAAACTGTTATGCAAGCACTATCATCAGATGCACAGCGAAAATCATTTCTGATTATGCAAGCACAAAACTGTTATGGAAGCACTATCATCACATGAAACTTCCATTTCTGAAGAGATAAATAAGTAGGTGATGGCAGTTTCTGACATATAGGCATGGCAATTAGAAAATAAACCACATGGGATCTTTTTCTTGTCTTGCGTTGTGAACTGAAATCACATGGCAACTTTTACAGCAAGTTAAAATGGCAGTTCTAATGCATCCTGAACACCTCGTTTGATGAAAAAATGATGACATAAGTGTTACTAAAAAAATGAAAACTGCCATCACTAGCTACACAAAGTACTGTGAAGATTGCCATGACCAAAAAACACAGTAAAAAGTTGTCATCTACTCCTATCTAGCCATTGCAGGAGTGTTGTGCCTCTCCTCCAATGAATTGACGGAAAGGGGTTAGGCGAATTGCTACCTGCAAGGAAGGCAGCAACCGCTGGGGCCTGGTGCAGTACGTAGCCGTGGTGGGCGCGCTCGAGCTGGGGTTCCGGTCGTCGCCGTCATCCCACGCTGAATCATTCAGCCCAAACCACAGTAGCTTCGCTGCTGCTGCCGAGCTCGGCATCGGACCGGCGGGGGAGGCAGAGGCGGTTCCGCGGGGTCGTCGCTGTTGGCCACCATGACCGCAGGGCAGTCGACTTTGACGACGTCCCCCATCGACCAGCTCCTCCCGCGTCGCCGACCAGTACCGGCATGTACTGAGGGCGGGGCGTAATAGGGAGGCGGGCCCACCCCCCTCACCTGCGCGGTCGCGGCGCAGCGAGAGCGGCACATCGGAGGTGAGCTCGACCCTCGGACGCGCGCGGCGGCGGAGGAGACGGTGCTTGGCCCCGACGAACATTTCATCTCCACCCTCCTATAGCTCTCAGCCCCCTCCGAGCCTCCGCCGCCAATCGCCAACACCGCACCGGGGGGAGTCGCCGGGGGAAGCGTGTGTCGTCGCGCAGTTCGTCGTCGGTGGATTTGATGGAGATGCAGAAATGGGGAGGGGAGACGATGGGGGAGGGGGAGAGGAGAGAGCTAGTGGATAAGAGGGAGGAAGAGGAAACAAATCGGTCGCCCGTTCGGTGGGTCGACGCGTCCGCCCGAACGCGGTGCCGTTTGGTGGGTCGACGAGTTCGCCCACACGAAAATTCTGACGTGTCATGTTATATGCGTCAAGATTCGTGCGCCCAGAATTTAATGGTATCCAACACGTGTGGTTCAAGTTGATAAGTGCCACACGTGTGGGCGTTAGTATTTTTGTTTGATTTTAGGAAATAGATATGGCCATTTCTAAGAAAATAAGTAGGAATAACATCAAGATATACTTCATCAATCGTCACTAATAACAAAAACCGCAACCAAAATTATATTGTTATGTGTTAACCGCTGTTGCAGCCTCCTTGCCCGGAGGATGGAACCAACAGCCTGCCATGACCTCATGTACCACAAGAATTGCACCGCAACACATGAGAAGAAGAAGTATTTTGATTATGATATTGTTTTACATATCATTACAACTTACAGCAATCACCTGCAAGTACCAAAAGAAAGTGTACATGTTGAAGAACCCTCGAGGAAAAATATACACGTGTCCATAATTAGTTACTCAGACAATGTGCTTCGTGACGTGAGTCCAAATAAGTTCCAGCATTACCACATCTACTAAGGATAATGCAGCACGGGGTGGAATTTCGTTCGGTGAAGAAAGCCAGAAAGACTGTGTTGAGCTAATTGAAGGCAAAATAAGGTGTCACATTCATGTTACTTGATAGTGTTATATTGCCCAAGGGTGCCTCACCATGTTGGTTGCCAGCCTGGTAGGCCGGCCCGAGTACCCCCTTGGTCGGTTCCATCCTGCACCATGATCGGCGGCCATAGGGTTCGATGAGAAGACTCCAGAATCCTTGTCGTCCAAATCAAGGAAGATGGGGCCGTGGAGGACTATCCTCCTCCGCCGATGGAACCGATTAGGTTGTGTAACTCTAGGACCTCAGGTATGTTATATAAGACCAGGGCCAGGCTAGTCGATAGATCATCTACAATCCCTTGGTTCTATACTTGTACTTTGAACACCCCTATCGCAACCAGTGAGTAGGAGTTTACCTCCACCAAGAGGTGCCGAACCAAGGTAAACTCGCCTCCTTGTTTCCCCTTCGTCCTAATCACCTCTTTGAGGCACCCTATTGAGGCATACGCGAGAATCATTCCCGAGAACTGAACACCGAGGTTTGATGGGATCTCCAACATAATCCAGTGCGACCTTTGGGTGGATCATATGTTCATCTTCGGCACCGACAACTTCATTGTCAACTCGGTTGGCCACCTGGGCCAGATCAAGAACGTCGTTCTAGGTCGGATCGTCAGATTCGGCAATCTAGAGTACGTTGTGGATTCTCACTGAGAACTGATTCTCCAGGGCTTTGCGTCATACTGGGCTCAGAAGCAGCAATGGTTGATTTTTTAATGCACCCACCACCCACCTGATCGCAAATATCAAGGACCTCACTAATGTGCTCGCTGGGCTAGTGCGTCGTATATTTTAGAAGGTCGATGTGGAAACAATTTCGGACGAGGAAGGGCATGCTATCATTCGACTGTTACGGTTGGTAACAGAATGACTATCTTAGTGGAAAGGAAAAAATAGGAAAAAATAAAATAGTTGATGGGGTGGCATATTTGATGATGTGGATAGGCTGCATGTTAAGATAAATTAGAAAATGGCAATAATTCTCCTAGGTATGTAGGATTAAGTAACACGAGTTTATAAGTTTCTCTGGTGGTCACTCCATTGGTTGCATACCGTAAATTTTATGTGCAATTTCAGATTTAGAGATGCGAAAGTAGGTTGTCACACGTTTCTAGCTTAAAGTTGAAAAAACAATTTCACCAACTACAAAGAAATTACCATTTCTTGAGAACAAAAAATTCGAGTTAGAAAAATACTGATGTGACACGTCTTATATTGTCATGATAAACCTGATGGTCAAAATTAGGCGCACATACGAGGAGGCTTGTTTATGGGAAATTAAATTCAAAACCATGGCCGCAAGCTCACTGGAATTAAACATATAGAACCTGCTAGCGTGATAATCAGTCACCCCGAAATATGTGCTTATGAACTTCCTTTGAGATCCGCTGGCTGCAATAAATTTTATAGACCCCGAAGTTCATATCGTCATCTTTGACACACGCTTTTACATCACAACAATTGTTTGATAAGTTGCTCTATATTTTTTCGTTGTTTCTTGACAATGCATTGGCATTTAACTAGTATAAAATACTTTAAAAATGGCCTGGGCACAAGGAGATGCATGCAAGGTTGAGATATGGCCAAGCATCTAGTTGATAAGCACATAATCATGTACACGTTGAGTGCTGGATATATCCATAGATCCTGCGCCAGGTTTTCTATAAAAGGCGAGCAAGCTGTGATGCGTGGCACACATTTGAGTGTGAAAAGTTGATAAAAGACATGCACCAGATGATTATCTCTAGAAAAATGCCAGTGACATGCGTAGAGCGTGAACCGTACCGGTCCCATGTATGCATGCGGGAATTCAGCCGCAGCTAGTGCCCTTCCCCTCTCCAAGTGGTAACAGCTGATCCAAAACAAAGGCCATGGTTTTTAGCACGCCTGCAGGAGCAATGCGAACCTAGTTGTGGCTGACACCCACAGGCACCACGGCATGGCGGATTAGCAATTAAGAAAACTATGGCTGGGTGTACCAGTCAATCTAGGGGCCAGAGACTTCCACAAAGTCACACAGTTTTTGTGTAAACAAATGGTAGGGGCTATACAGTATTTGCAGGTAGATACATCTATATCAAGCATCACAGAAAACAGCGGGCAATGCTATATATGCGCAACCAGCCGGTACCACAAATGTGAGTGTTTGTTTGCTTTGCATCACAAAGGCAAACACCAACAAGAGAAGCATGCATATGGCACCAGTAGGGGTAACAGGAATACCACGTATGCAAGCTGACATGTCATGGCTTGGATAGGTTTGAGAAACCTTGCTACTTGCCACCACAAGTATGTGGCTCCTCGAACATGACAAACAATGCACAGTTGTAAAGATGGGGAAGATATCTATCTATCTATATATCTATCTATCTATCTATCTATCTATCTATCTATCTATCTATCTATCTATCTATCCATAGCCAGTGCCACAAGATACAAAATTAAACAAAGGTCTGGAAATGTTGAGGCTTCTCTTGCAAGGGCCTTGCCAGTACACACATTTACTCCTATCTAAGCGTCTCCATGGATACCCCTAGCTCAATAAATTCCTTCCATAGTTATATACATCTTTATGGTTGCGTCCAATATTTTCGTCACCCCATAATCCATTGCACCAAAAGCCTCCACCATGGCAAATCACCTTTTTATATCGCAGAACATTTTCAAAAATGGCACTTACATTTGTTAAACGTGTGAATATTTTGAAGTGACACATACATTTTTTCTGTATGGTCCAAGCATTTTCTAAAAGTTAAGCCAACATTTTTGTTACACAACATTAACATATTTTTAATGTTTGATGAACACTCTTTATACATCTGATTCAGCAACAACTGATATGGACCGGAGGGAGTAACTTATTTTTTAAAATTTATGCAATTAATATTTTTTAAATAAAATATAAACAAAAAAGTTTGTGACATCATAAAAGCATCACTATGCAAATGGCTGCTGAGCCGGCTTGGCATGTCATTGCTTGGATTGGCTCGAGAAACCTTGCTACTTGTCACCACAAGGGCATGGCCCCTCTAACATGACAAACAACACACAGTTCTAAAGAGGAAGATATCTATCTATCCATCCATAGCCAGTGCCACTAGATAGAAAATTGAAAAAAAGGCTGGCAAATGTTGAGGCTTCTCTTGTAAGAGCCCTGCCAGTACACACATTTACACCTATTTAAGCGTCTCCATGGATATCCCTAGTTCATTAAATTCCTTCCATAGTATATACATCTTTATGGTTGCGTCCAATATTTCCATCACCCCAGGATCCGTTGCACAGAAAGTCGCCGCCATGGCAAACTACCTTTAAGTTTAGCAGCAACAGTTGGAGCTACCACCGGGGTTTAAGTTCCACCGGACGGATGAAGAGATCATCAACTTCTATGTGGTCCCCAAGGTACTGGATGAAAACTTTGCCGCCGTGGTGATTCAAGATGTGCACCTCAACAAGTACGAGCCATGGGAGCTACCAGAGAAGGCGAATATGGGGAGAAGGACTGGTACTTTTACTGTCGAAAGGACCGAAAGTACCCCACCAGGATACGAACCAACCGGGCGACGAAAGTTGGCTATTGGAAGGCCACCGGAAAGGACAAGGAGATCTTCCACCCATCGCTCACGCTCATCGGCATGAAGAAGACAATTGTCCTCTTCATGGGCCGGGCGTCTAGGGGGGAGAAGACTAACCTGATCATGCATGAGTATAGTCTCGAGAGCAACAAGCAACTGACATACAACCCATCCATCGCCATCTCCAGTTTCACCACCACCAACGCGGCTTCCAAGGTATATAATAAATTGATAGTATAGTTGTACTCACGAATCATCAACATGCCAGTAGTAGTTAGCTACTTATTTTGAACAAGAGGGGGGTCCCCACCTGAATATTACTCAAAGTAGCCAATACATGGGAACAATTACAAGGTTGCGTCGATGCGTGAGTGGAGGTAAAGCCACCATGACAAAGTGTCCTCCTTTTGAGTATGTTCCCAGAATGTATAGGTCAAAAGAGAAGAATCAACAATAATGTTCTTACTAGTAGGTCATGGAGTTTCATGAGTCCTAAATGTTCTAAAGGATCGAAAGGTTGGCCGAGCCCAATGTTGGAATCGAGGCCTAGCGGAGTCTCTGTGTCCCCAATTCGTGAGATGGGCACTTGTACATGGGTGCCTAAATACCCAAGTTATGCAATATATTTGCGGAATGTGAGCCGTTTATGACAAAGTATGATTGTCATCTAGGACAACAGCGTCACACCCGGGGTGTGCTACTGATCATAGTTGATTTGCACTTATTTAATTTATGTATGTTTGTAGGGACAGTGGGTGGTTTGCAGGATCTTCCATAAGAGCACCGGACTAAAGAAGGTGGTGATGCCGTTATATGCCATGCCAATGTCCATGGGAGCAGAACATCAGCAGGGCTTCGTCAACTTTGATACATTGCCTCCTCTCATGAACTATGACATGTGGTCAACATTGGCCCATCCACCGCTGTTTCCTGGAGCTTCGTACCAGTTGCATGACGTTGAGGCATGCTCATCGGTGATAGTTAGTTTGGCGCTTCCTATGATGAATGGCCACTACTTTGGGAACCAACACCACCAGATGATGGTCACCCCAATGCTGTCGTTATCGCTCTAGCAGCGCCAACAACAACATCAGCAGATGATGATTCATATGGGTGCAAATCAGGGATTCATGGTCGGGGCTAAGCCTGGGAGTGTGCCGTCGTCGATGGTGTCACAAGAGGACGCCGTGGCCGGGCTGAGGAACCACTTCCCTGGGAACGCTGCGACAACAGTAGTTGGCGAGACCTCGTCAGTGAACTTGGGTATGGAAGATATTTGGCAGTACTGATGATCAGATAACCCAACACTACTAGTTTTTCAATTGAGTGTATGTGTATTAGCTTTTATATGCACTACCCACCGCCACCGGAGTTCAACTAGCTACATATGCATGTGTTGTAAAATACTGCCAGGTGTACATCATGCATCTTTTAAACCCATGTAGAATAAACTATTTTTGTAATTATAATTTTCCATTAATTATTTTAGTGTGAATTTGATCACATGTGTGCATAGTATTTGGAAATGAATTTTGGGCATGCACCGACCTAGAGGGAGTTCCATCCACGACATACACACTTATTTACACTTTGAAATGTGTGCCAATAAACTATTACTTACACTTTTAAATGTGTGTTAGTAATTTTATTCCACATCTAATCCAGGGAGAACTTTTGTGGCGATGTCCAAGGGAGCAACATGCTCTACACCATGAGTTTGACACATGCATCATGCAGCATGTGAAATTTTTTATGCACGTCTAAATTTTTTCCAATACATGATTGACATTTGTTTTCTTCTAAGTACATGTTTTGATGTCTACTTTTTTCACACATTATCTACATGTTTTGTATAATCTAAACATTTTTAAATACATTAACATTTTTTCAAAAACATGTTTTGAGTATTTTTTGAATAAGTGTAAACATTTTTCAAATGTACTTCGAAACACTTTGTCTAATGATACTAATATTATTTTTAAATATGAAAACATTTCCTTGTATTGTATAATTTTTTTTAAAATAACACAAACATAACTTTGAAACGCGTGAACATTTTAGAAAATATAATGTAAAATTTATTGAGTGGTTCGAAACATTTTTGAAAAATTTATGCATACATTTTTTATATTCTAGAACGTTTTTTAGAAATGGCAGTTACATTTGTGAAATGTGTGAATATTTTTAAATGCATTTTTTTGCATGGTACAACTTTTTTCTAAAAGTTGAGCCAACATTTTTGTTACACTGCATGACCATATTTGTAATGTGTGCTGAACACTCTATATACATATGATTCAGCGACAACTGATATGGATCGGAGGAAGTAACTTAATATTTTTTTAAATACATGCAATTTTTATTTTGAAAAAATAAAATATAAACAAAAGAAAATCGTCTGTGAAGTCATCAAAGCGTAAGCCTGCGAATGACTGCTGGGCCGGCCTGGCATGTCATGGCTTGGATAAGCTCGAGAAACCTTGCTACTTGTCACCACAAGGGCATGGCCACTCTAACACGACAAACAACACACAGTTGTAAAGACGAAGATATCTAATCTATCCACCCATAGCCAGTGCCACTAGATGCAAAATTAAAAAAAGGCTTGGAAATGTTGAGGCTTCTCTTGCAAGAGCCCTACCAGTACACACATTTACTCCTATTTAAGCGCCTTGATGGATATTCCTAGCTCATTAAATTACTTCCATGGTTATATACATCTTTATGGTTGCGTCCAATATTTCGGAGCGAAAATGGACGGAACTGTGTGCTACCACATTTGTTTCCATATTTTTTTGCAGAAGCGGAAACGAATACAGAAACCCCAGAAATGAATACGGAAACAGATACTACCGGAAATGGACACGGAGCGAATACAAGGCGAACACGAAAACAAAAGTGGGCGTTGACCGGAAATTAAAAACCCCCTTTAATCATAGAGAAATACCCACAAAAATAAACAAATTTAATGAGTTGTTAACATGGCTACAAAATAATATCATTATGTTAGCAACTTAGTGTAGTGTTATAGTAGTACTGGACAATTGCGTATAGGGTCAAGGTGAGTTTTTGTGTGGTAGTAGAAGTTGGGCCTCAGATCCATTCTACTAATTGTGCCATTTTGTGTTGTTTGGTGGTTGAGCTACAAAACAACCATAGGTCTATAGTAAAAACGGAAATTCCATATTCACGGAAATGGAAAGCTCCGTTTCCATGCCCGTTCCACTGGAAAACACCGTTCCATTTTTGTTTCCGTTTCCGCATAACAAATTCCATTTTCACTTTCATTTTGCAAATTTCCGTTTCCGTTTTCACATTTCCTCTCCATTTCCATTTTTCCTCCGGAAAAACGGAAAGTTTCCACTCCATTTTCATCCCTACCCCAGGATCCATTGCACAAAAAGCCTCCACCATGGCAAACTACCTTCAAGTTCAGCAGCAACAGTTGGAGCTACCACCGGGGTTTAGGATGTGTGGTCTCCGAGGTGCAAATGCAAACTTTGCCGCTATGGCGATTGAGGATGTGAAATTCAACAAGTACGAGCCATGGGAGCTACCAGAGAAGGTGTATATGGGGGAGAAGGAGTAGTACTTTTACTGCCGAAAGGATCACAAGTACCCCATCGGGATACAAATGAACCGAGTGATGGATGTCGGCTATTGGAAGGCCACCGTAAAGGACAAGGAGATCTTCCACCCACCTCTCATGCTCATCGGCATCAAGAAGACACCTTTCTTCTACAAGTGTCGGGCGCCTAGAGGGGAGAAGACCAACTGGATCATGCATGAGTATAGGCTTGAGAGCAACAAGCAACAGACATCCAACCCGCCACCACCACATCCACTGTCACCACCACCAACGCGGCTCACAAGGTATATAATGAAGTGGTATTATTGTAGTACTCATGAATCATCAACATGCTAGTAGCTAGTCAGCTACTTATTTTGAACAATTAGGGGCTATCCCCACCTGAATATTACTCAAAGTAGCCAATAAATGGCAACAATTACAAGGTTGCACAGATGCGTGAGGGGAGGTAAAGTCACCATAACATAGTGGCCTCCTTTTGAGTAGGTTAACTGAACGAATGGGTCAAGAGAGAGAAATCAACAAGAATGTTCTTACTAGTAGGTCCTGGAGTTTCATGAGTCCTAAATGTTCTAAAGGATGGAAATTTTGACCGAGGCCAAATGTTTGAGTCGAGGCGTAGCGGAGTCACCATGTCCCCAATTGCTGAGATGGGAACTTGTACAGTGGTGCCTAAATACCCAAGTTATGCAAGATATGTGCCGAATGTGAGCCGTTTATCACAAAGTGATTGGCATCCGGGACAACAATAATGTTCTTACTAGTAGGTCGTGGAGTTTCATGAGTCCTAAATGTTCTAAAGGATTGAAAGGTTGACCGAGCCCAATGTTGGAATCGAGGCCTGTTTAACAGATGCAGCATGCAACAGGTGACATTTCTTATGCAAGTCTAACATTTTTCCAATACATGATTAACATTTGTTTTCTTCTAAATACGTGTTTTGTTGTCTACTTCTTTTCACACACTATGTACATGTTTCGTGTAATGTAAACACTGTTATACACGTTTAACATTTTTAAATACAAAGCTAACATTTTTTCAAATACATGTTTCTTAGTACTTTTTGAATATGTGTAAAACATTTTTCAAATAAACTTTCAAAAATTTGATCTAATGATACATATATTATTTCTAAATATGATACCATTTCCTTGTATTGTATAAACATTTTTTGAATGACACGAACATAACTTTGAAACACGTGAACATTTTAGAAAATATAATGTACACTTTATTGAGTGTTACCAAACATTTTTCAAAACAATTATGCAAACATTTTTTTATATTGGAGAGCATTTCTCAAAAATGGCACTTACATTTGTGAAACATATAATATTTTTAAATGATACATACATTTTATTCTATGGTACAAGCATTTTCAAAAAGTGGAGCCAACATTTTTGTTTGACTGGCTGAACATATTTTTAATGTGCGATGAACACTCTACATACATCTGGTTCAGTGACAACTGATATGGATCGAAGGAGTAACTTAATATTTACTAAAATACATGCATTTAGTATTTTGAAAAAATAAAAAATAAACAAAAGAAAAATGTTTGTGACCTCATCAAAGCGTCAGCCCACGAATAACTACTGGGCCGGCCTGGCATGTCAAGGCTTGGATAGGCTTGAGAAACCTTGCTACATGTCAGCACAAGGACATCGCCCCTCTAACACGACAAACAACACATTTGTAATGAGGAAAATGTCTATCTATCCATCCATAGCCAGTGCGACTAGATACAAATTTTTAAATAGGCTGGGAAATGCTGAAGCTTCTCTTGCAAAAGCCCTGCCAGTACAGACATTTACTCCTATTAAAGTGCTTCCATGGATATCCCTATCTCATTAAATTCCTTCCATAGTTATATGGATCTTTATGGTTGCTCCAATATTTCCATCACCTTACGATCCATTACACAGAAAGCCTCCACTATGGCAAACTACCTTCAAGTTCAGCAGCAACAGTCGGAGCTACCACCAGGGCTTTGGTTCCACCCGACGGATGACGAGATCATGAACTTCTAAGAGGTCCCCAAGGTGCTCGATGAAAACTTTGCCGCCGTGGCGATTGAGGATGTGAACCTCAACAAGTACGAGGCATGGGAGCTACTGGAGAAGTCGAAGATGGGGGAGAAGGAGTGGTACTTTTACTGCCGACATAGCGGCCTCACCATGACATAGCGGCTTCCTTTTGAGTAGGTTGCACCGATGCGTGAGGGGAGGTAAAGCCACCATGACATAGTGGCCTCCTGTTGATTAGGTTTCCTGAATGTATGGGTCAAGAGAGAGAAATCAAGAAATAAAGTTCTTACTAGTAGGTCGTGGAGTTTCATGAGTCCTAAATGTCTATAGGATGGAAAGGTTGACCAAGGCCAAGACTCGAGGCCTAGTGGAGTCACTGTGCCCCAATTCTTGAGATGGGCACTTGTACGGGGGTGCCTAAATACCCAAGTAATATAAGATATATGCCGAATGTGAGCAGCTTATGACAAAGTGATTGGCATCTGGGACAACGTCACACCCTAATCTGGCTACTGATCATAGTTGAATTGAGCTTATTTAATTTATGTACGTTTGTACGGACAGTGGGTGGTTTGCAGGATCTTCCATAAGAGCACTGTACTAAATAAGGTGCAGATGCCGTCATATGCCATGCCAATGTCCATGGGAGCAAAAGATCAGTAGGGCTTCGTTGACTTAGATACATTGACGCCTCTCATGGACTATGACATTTTGTCAACGGTGGCGCATCCACCACTGTTTCCTATAGCTTCTTAGTACTAGTTGCACGACGTTGGGGCTGGCTCATTGATGATGGTTAGTTTGGCGCTTACTTTGATGAATGGCCACTACTTTGGGAACCACCGCCACCTCATGATGGCCGCCCCAACGCCGCTGTTGTCGCTCTACCAGAGCCAATAACAACATCAACAGATGATGATTCATATGGGTGCGGATCAGGGGTTCATGGCCAGAGTTGAGCATGGGAGTGGGCCGTCGTCGATGGTGTCACATGAGTACGCCGTGATCGGGCTGAGGAACAACTTTCCGGGGAAAGCCGCTACAACAGCAGTTGGTGACACCTCGTCAGTGAACTTGGGTATGGATGAAATTTGGCAGTACTGATGAAAAGATATCCCAAGACAACATATATGTGTGTATGCATGCATAAGTTAATCATTCAGTAGACGGTCAGACGGTATATGCCAACCAACATTTTTTTGCGTCAGGATTTACTTTTCAGTGTGACCTTGAGAGAGTTTGCATGTATGGGATGACCTTTCTCGTCCTAAGTTAGTTCAGAGCTATCGACATAGTAGGTTTTGTCTTCTATCTTCCGCATATTTTTTGAAGAATGAAAATAAGCTGTCAATGGAAATAAGCCATCAATGATTTTTTAAATAAAAAATATAAATTACTTAACAAATTTATTTGAAAAATTCACAAAGAGGTAGAGTTGGAAGCGTGTCCACATCCACCCAAATGTCGATATACCAATTTCATCTTTGGGCCAAATATCGAAGGTTATTTTCATATCCTCCTTACATTCACAGGCCTTGCAAAGTCCTCTCCAAGTTGAGCAACCAAAATGTGAGCTATTTGGTGCATTAAATAGCTCATCCAGAAAAGTGAAACCATGCTTTGTCCTAAGGTGAGCTCTCTCGGTCTGTGTTCTCTCCCTATCTTCGAAACCCAGCTTTTACAGGACATACGGTCTTGCATGACATGAGATGACTATTTGAATTGTAAAAAATAGAAATTACACATTGAAACCAAAAATCGCAAGTCATGCTTAATTATGGAAAAATACTTATCGTCGTTACATACCATAAAAACGTCGAATGTCTCCTTCAGCACAATGGTGAAGCACCTACTATTTTGCAGATGAGGCATCCTATCGCACATACCCCGTACGTCTTCGCAGTAGTCGCACTCAGGGATCCTATCGTCGTCAGACATTTCATGTGTTCATAAGTCAAAGATTACAAATCCATCGCAAATAACAGGAACTCAACACACAGATCATAATTATTCATCATGGGTTGACTGTCGATATGTCGAGTCTTTCGTTGAAAACTCTCATCTCGCGTGGTGTACATGGTGGTCACTCCCTTTGATATATTCACCTGTTGGTGATGGTCGCTCCTCCCTTCGTCCCCGAGTGCATTACACCAAAATGTCTAGCACACAGGAACAAAGGAGAACCGACCCCCACGACAACAGTCGGGATTCCTCCTCTCTGACATTTGCGACTGTCGGTGATGGTCGCTCCTATGTTCATTCGAAAGTGCATTACATCAAAATGCCTAGCACCTTTGAATGAAGAAGAAGCGACCCCCACGATAACAGTCGGGATTCTTCCTCTCTCATATTTTGACAGTATATGGTGGACTCTCCCTCACAAATATTTTGACCATTGGTGATGGTCGCTTCCCCTCCTCTTGTGCGTTACCAAAAATTAGGGGCAAATATGAGTAGTGGGTTTCAGTTAGGGACACAGATGTAAAAGACCCTTTTTTGTATGGTACAAGCATTTTCTAAATGTTGAGCCAACATTTTGGTTACATTGCATGAACATATTTTTAATGTGCGATGAACACGCTATATACATTTGATTCAACGACAACTAATATGGATCGGAGGGAGTACCTTAATATTTTTTGTAAATACATGCAATTAGTATTTTTAAATAAAATATAAATAAAATAGAAAAGTTTGCGACATCATTAAAGCGTCAGCCTGCGAATGACTGCTGGGCCGGCCAGGCCTATCATGGTTGGATAGGCTCGAGAAGCCTTGATACTTGTCACCACAAGGGTATGGCCGCTCTCAGACAGCAAACAACACACAGTTGTAAAGAGGAAGATATCTATCTATCCATCCATAGCCAGTGCCACTAGATACAAAACTATAAAAAAGGCTTGGAAATGTTGAGGCTTCTCTTGCAAGAGCCCTACACACATTTAGCTCATTAAATTCCTTCCATAGTTATATACTTCTTTATCCTTGCGTCCAATATTGCCCTCACCCATGGATCCATTGCACAGAAAGCCTTCACATGGCAAACTTCCTTCAAGTTCAGTAGCAACAGTTGGAGCCTCCAGCGGGGTTGAGGTTCCACCCGACAGATGAGGAGATCATCAACTTCTATGTGGTCCCCAAGGTGCTCGCTGAAAGCTTTGCCGCCATGGCAATTGAGGATGTGAACCTCAACAAGTACGAGGTATGGGAGCTACCGGAGTAAGGCAAAGATGGGGGAGAAGGAGTGGTACTATTACTGCCGACAGGATCGCAAGTACCCCAGCGGGATACGAAAGGACCGGGCGACAGATGTTGACAATTGGAAGGCCGACGGAAAGGACAAGGAGATCTTCCACCCATCCTCACGCTCATTGGCATGAGGAAGACACATGTCCTCCATAAGGGGCGGGGCCTAGGCAGGAGAAGACCAACTGGATCATGCATGAGTATAGGCTCAAGAGCACCAAGCAACTGACATCGAACCAGTCCACCGCCATCTGCACTGTCACCACCACCAACGCGGCTTCCAAGGTATAAAATAAATTGATAGTATAGTAGTACTCATGAATCATCTACATGCCGGTAGCTAGTTAGCTACTTATTTTGAACAATCAGGGGGGAGAATCGCCACCTAAATATTACTCAATGTAGCCAATACATGGCAACAATTACAAGGTTCAACCGATGCGTGAGGGGAGGTAAAGCCACCAAGACATAGTGGCCTCCTTTGAGTAGGTTCCCTGAACGTATGGGTCAAAAGAGAGAATTCAATAATAATGTTCTTACTAATAGGTCATGGAGTTTCATGAGTCCTAAATGTTCTAAAGGATGGAAAGGTTGACCGAGGCCAAGACTCAAGGCCTAGCGGAGTCACTGTGTCCCCAATTCTTGGGATGCGCACTTGTACAGGAGTGTATATACCCAAGTAATGCAAGATACGTGCCGAATATTAGCAATTTATGACAAAGTGATTTGCATCTGGGACAACAACGTCACGCCGGGGGCGTGCTACTGATCATAGTTGATTTGCACTTATTTAATTTATGTATGTTTGTAGGGATAGTGGGTGGTTTGCAGGATCTTTCATAAGAGCACCGGACTACAGAAGGTGGTGATGCCGTCATATGACATGCCAATCTCCATAGGAGCAGACCATTAGAAGGCTTTGTCGACTTAGATACATTGCCTCCTCTCGTGGACTATGACATGTCGTCAACGTTGGTGCATCCACCACTGTTTCCCGGAGTTTCTTGGTACTAGCTACACGACGTTGGGTCTAGCTCATCGATGATGGTTAGTTTGGCGCTTCCTATGATGAATGACAACTTCAGATACCACCACCACCAAATGATGGCCACCCCAACGCCGACATTAGCGACAACAATAACATCAGCAGATGATGATTCATATGGGTTGAGATCAAGGATTCATGGTCGGGCCTGAGCCTGTGAATGGGCCATCGTCGATAGTGTCTCAGGAGGACGTTGTGACCGGGCCGACGAACAACTTCCCAGGGGACGCTGCCGCAACGGCAGTTGGCGACATCTCATCAATGAACTTGGGTATGGATGACATTTAGAAGTATTGATGATCAGATAACCCAAGACAACATATGTTTGTGTGTGCATGCATAAATTAATCATCCATCAGACAGTAGGTCGATATATGCCAACCAGTATATTTGTTTTCATCGTGTTTTACATCTCAGTGTGACCTTGAGAGAGTTTGCGTGCATGACATGGCTTGGCATTCCTCCCTTCTACTACTTTTTCAATTGTGTCTATATATTCCTCTCTTGCACTACCCCCAGGGTTCATCTAGTTACATATGCGTGTGTTGTAAAATACTAGCAGGTGTACATCATGCATCTTTTAAACCCATATAGAATAAACTATTTTGGTCAATTATAATTATACCATTAAATGTATTAATGTGAATTTGATCACATGGGTGCATACTATTTGGAAATGAATTTGGGTGTGCACCGACCTAGAGGGAGTTCCATGCACGACATAAACACTTATTTAGACTTTGAAATGTGTGCTAATAAACTATTACTTACACTTCTAAATGTGTGCTAGTAATTTTATTCCACACTAATTGAGGGCGAACTTTTGTGGTAATGTCCAAGGAAGCAACATGTTCTACACCATCAGTTTGATACATGCAGCATGTGACGTTTTTTGTGCACGTCTAACATTTTTCCAATACATGATCAACATTTGTTTTCTTCTAAATACATGTTTTGATGTGCCGTTTTTTCACACACACACACACACACACATGTAGTATATAATAATGTTTAGATACTATGTATACTACTTTTTACATAGTATGTATCATATTTTAAGTATGCTCTTTTTACGTACAAATATGTACATATTTCACGAATATAATAAAAACCATGGGCAAACTTGCAAAATTTTCATCTAACCCACTTTGAATTATCTTATATATATAGTATATTAACATATCTAAAATGATAAAGTAGTATATATAGGATCGATAAAGAATTAGAAAAGGTTGACTTTTTCGGACAGGGGTGTTATATACCAGGATGACCATGATTGCAACTATTACACCGACGAACAACTAGCTAATGGTTATGCAACCGTTGTGCGACCATTGCAACACCCGAGACAAGATCAAGGTGGGTGGTAATACATGTTTCGATGTCATTATTTTTAAATATCAAAACATTTCCTTGTATTGTATAAACATTTTTTTTGAATGACACAAACATAACTTCGAAACCTGTGAACATTTTAGAAAATGTAATGTACAATTAATGGAGTTGTAAGGAACATTTTTCAAAACAATTATGCAAACATTTTTTATATTGTAGAACATTTTTCAAAAATGGCACTTACATTTGTGAAATGTGTGAATATTTTTAAATGACACGTACATTTTTTCTGTATGGTACAAGCATTTTCTGAAAGTTGAGCTAAGATTTTTGTTATACTGCACGAACATATTTTTATTGTGCGACGAATAATCTATATACATCTGATTCAGCGACAACTGATATGGATCGTAGGGAGTAACTTAATATTTTTCTAAATACATGCAATTAGTATTTTGAAAAAAAATATAAAAAAAGAAAAACATTGTTAGTCCCCCATTGTGGATTGGAATAAACGCTGGGCCAGCCCATTAACCGGCTCCATGGATGGAGTAAATTAATAAAACCTACAATTTTGGTTTATTTCACTATGTATATAATATTATACATCCACCAAACAACAATATAGACTCCTAAACACCAAAATTGCTTTTGGAGGCCGAGCTCCATGGAGCCCTCCAAATGCAAAATTCAAAATTCTTCAAATTTCATATTTTTTACATTTCCTAAAAATCTGAAGAAAAATACATAGATAGATGGAAGCATAGTGCACAAGTGTGTAAATTTTCAGGACGAAATACATTGAAATTAGACCTGTGCAAAAAAAAATTTGAGGCTTTCTAACACATGACTCTATTCATCCTCCCAGACCATGAATTTATCTTTTTTGTACATGTCACATCTCAACTTATTTCATCATGAAATTTTACACACATAAGCCTCACATCCTTGTTTACTTGTACAACTTTTTTCATTTTTTTTAAACCGAAATTTTCAAATTTTGAATTTCTCAAAAAAAATCGGCCTCCATGGAGGTCGAGAGCCAAAACACCATTCTCTCCTAAACACATATATTCTTTTCCAATTAATCTAGGACTCCATGGATGCAGGACTGAATTGGCACTCGCCCACTACTGGGCACGTCCCTACCCGCCATGGCCGGCAAGGACCCCGTCCCTACCTATCACCCCGTCTGAGCCAGTTTGAGATCGATGAAGAACTAGAAAAGATTGACTTTTTGGACAAGGGTGATATATACCAGGATGATGATGATTGCGACTATTACACCGACGAACAACTAGCTAATGATTATGCGACCGTTGTGCTTGACCAGTACAATGCCCGAGACATGAACAAGGTGGGTGGTAATACCACAAATGTGTGTACCTCTCATCTCTTCAGTTTAGATGTTTAACTGGAAACTAATTTCTGGTTGTTTTTGCTTAAGCATATGTAGATCAAGTATGAGATCATCAAAGCAATCACTAGCGGCGGCACGATCGTTAAACTTCCTAGCGAAAAGCACCGTGCACAACTCTAAAGAGGAGCTCTTCTTTGCAGAGCTATACCTTGATGAAGACCGTTATGTTAGTTTCCTTGGAGCACTGTGCCTACATGCATAGTTTCCTTGGAGGGACAAGAAAGCGTTGGTTAGTTCCAGTCCAAGTTTAGGACATATTCCATTTATTTATTTATTCTCAAATGCACCACAACAAAAAACCTATTGGCTGATGTTATTTTTATTTATATGTATATAGGTGGGGTTTGGGCGATGAAGGTGTCTCTCATGACAAGGAAAATATTCTTGTTTACAACAGACTATGCGATGCATGTTCGTATGCATTAATTTATCATGCAAGTATGCAACACGTGTGTGAGGGTGGTCATAGAAAACGTTGTGTGAGAATTTATTTTGTACTACCTCTCTCTCAGTTTATAGGGCGTGCGCGTATCTCTAGGTCGTTAATTTGACCAACCTAATACAAGTCATATATTACAAAAAATATACTAATATAAACTTCAGATGTTCTATTTTCAAACGGTATAATATTTATGTTATATAGTTTATATTAGGGTGATAAAATTGGCAACCTAGGTATATGCGCAGGACTTGTAAACTGAAACGGAGGGAGTACTGGTTGAGCCGTAGGCATTAATTTTTCATGCAACACGTGTGTACCAGATATTATAGTCAGCCATGCTTAGTTGTTGGATATGCATTGAGATTCACTTCTCTGTGGACAAGCTTCATTTTTTTCTTTCAGTTTTCTATTTAATTGCTTGTATAAATGGGTATTGAGTAGCGCCGAACAAAATGAGCTTTTTGTTAGGAAAAGAAATCAGATGCTTGGTCATGTCAAATTTACGAGTGGGATTACATTTGGCACTGGACACCGTAGGTTTGAAGCTCACATGTGGGATGAGAGTTGCTATCGTACACGACTTAAAACAATTGGAATGCGGGGTTCGTCACACACGAATATAGTGGTTTCGTAGCATGTGCGATGATTAGTGTATCACCCACGGTTCTATTCTCTTCGCGTGCTTTTCTTGTACACCGCACACTGTTTCATTCTCGATAATGTCTGTTGCTTTGCATTGCACATGCTCAATTTCAAGAACCATGTGCGTTGTACAAAACCAGTGGGCTTGAAAGTAACAAGATTTGAATTGGCCCTGCAAAAGCAAATTCCTGAGAATATGAATTTCAATAAGTATTGTCCACAACAAGCACATTCATCACAATATCGACCAATAGTATGCAAAATACTGCATTCTATCTAGCTCAATTTTACAGATCTACATATATGCAACAGTGACTAAAATAAAATAATTGAAAAATCATAATCTACGAAAGAGCGTAGACCTCTCATATCACATGGAAACAATACATCTATGCAGATATATTTAGCAGAAAACAAGTCAAATACTAATTGAAAACATACCTTTTTTCAAAAGGCTTGCTAAAATTTGGAATATCTTCAAAGAGTTGTGCCGATAAATCCCTTGATCTTTAGCAACTGAGGTGCCGTCACCGGGCAGAGCTCATCGCTTTAAAGAGCTGCATGTTTTGAAGACCATGTCGTACGTGTAGACTAAGGGCCCGTTCGGGGATCCACCATCTCCTCAAAATACGCGGAGCTGGGGAGTATCGTTTCGGCCGCTCTGAATTTTCTAGCCGCAGCTCCGTCCGCTCCGGGAGTGGAGGCGCGGAGCGGATGGCCTCCGAATGGCCCCTAAAATAAAGTAATTAAGATACAAACCTATTTCTAATGGGTTGTCAGAATCTAGACGCATACCAAATCAGCATAAGGAATTCATTTGATTGCAAACATAGAATCCATAAATATTGGTCCCTTCTTACTGCTGAGAACACTAGAATTTTGTGTACAACATTTCTTCACAGTACGTGCCTATTAGGAACAACTTGATCTGTTTATTTTTTTCTTTTTGAGACATATACATCGAGGAATGTGTTTATTTAGCAAGTCGAACACATGACTAACATAAGACAAGGTACTTCCCCCGTTTCTTTTTACTCCGCATATGAGATTTGTCTGAAGTCAAACTTCGTAAACTTTGATCAAATTTATATTTAAGAAATACCACCATCTACAATATTAAAGTTATAAATACAAAAATTAATTCCATAATGGATATAGTAATATTGATTTGGTATTGTGAATGTTTTTTTTCTATAAACATGGTCAAACATTACGGAGTTTGACTTCAGACAAATCTTATATGTGAAGTAAAAAAGAAGTGGAGGGAGTATTTGTGAACTTTGGGATATAATTTTTGACCATAACGGATTTCAGTATCTTACCGGAAAAATGGAATTATGCACCAGAGGTTGGATCTTATCGTCAAGGTTCCCTCCACAACGAAAGTATGAGGAAAATGCACTACAGATCAAGATGACTTTTTCCATACTCAATTTTGGAAACATATATGAATACAAATTTTATCATCAATGAATTCAATACATATCAGAGAGTTTCTGGATATATGACAGATCCAGAGGATCTTATTTTGTGAAAGGAGATAATCTAGGTAGTAGACTTTCTTGCGCTTTGGAACAATGACAATCAAGATCCAAGTTTTCCTACAAATTATGAAAAGCACGAAGTTACAACTATGTTGAATATTCAAACACAATCAATGTATAAGTGGTTGTATAATTAACTTACTTCTGATAATATGGTAATAGAAATAATTATTCATGGTGTGTATCAATCAACATGTTGACGGCATATATACTTGAGGGCCCATTCCCTATCAATTTTTTTATTAGGGTAGCATTTATGAAAAGAACGTGCTCCCTTATTCCTCTTTGGGCAATCAAACCCGAGAGGAAATGAATAGAATTATCCTGTTGCGTTTAAGGGCATCATTACAATGACTGGCAAGTTCCTATTTTTCATGTAGGTCAGTACCGACCTGGGCTGTCTTGGAGGCATTAGTCTGGGGAACAAAAACCTTCTTGACGTCTTGGGCTAACTAAAATGTGGGCTCTGCCCGTCTGCTTCTTCTCAAGTGATAATTATGATGGGTCAGCCGACTGCTTGTGCAAGTTGTGCATTGGCAGTGTCCGCGCCCTTATGCGCCTAGTCCTCTGGCCGCTTCAGGTTGCCAGTCATCGTAATGATGCTCTTCAAGTACACATAACAGTGTTCGTATTTTGGTACATTTGAAATTGCTCAAAGTTAGAGAGCGTGCTCTACATGAAAAAGTTAGAGAGCATCGTTCCAACGACTGGTTTGAAAATTTTCAAGAAAATACGGTCGCTGCCGCTCGACGGGTGCTGCATGGTTTTCAAAACGACTCCTAAACTGTAAGGAATTTCAAAAGCTGTTCTATATGAAAAAGTTTCGTCTAATCTATAATTTTTCAATGGTGTATCACAAGCCTTGCCCCAACAAATGGTTGAAAAATTGTCTCAAAAACAGTACCAGAAAATGAGTGCATTTTTATCTGTAATCAATGCAGTTAGGATGTGTCTATGTTGTACTAGTTCCAAAGCGCTCGTAGAACAATATTCTTCAAGCGCTTGTAGAATGGGCGGGCTAAGACGTGTGCTGCCTGCGCAAATGCAAGCTTAATGCACAGGGCCGGTCCTGAGATTTTGGGGGCCCGGGGCGAGACTAAAACTTGGGGCCTTAATATAGACATCACAATAAGAACATATGTATATATGATATATATATAGATGATATTATCATGTTCTTTAAACTTCTTACTTATATGCGTCCAATATCTTAATCCACTATACGTGCTAAGGAATTCTGACTCCTACTAATGCTAGAGTTGAAGATCTTTCGGAAAAAGCAAAAAAAGTTTGTCAGCATCATGTGAATAAACAAGCCATTTTCTATCATGTTTCTCTCCCTTGCTTAATTTCCTATGATAGTGAGATATGATAAATATCTTCCTGCATTGTCTACATTGTATTCCATTTTTTTTGACCTCTTCCATTCTCAACTAAGATATGTCTTGCTTTATTATCAAAGATTATCCCAATTTCTTGTATCATAAATATCAGTAGTATAGACTGGTTGTTCAACAAATATAGCGGACTGCGCATGTGCATCCAATGTTCTTAGAGCCACTTACAGTGTTATCGGCGAGAAAGATAATGGTGGCTGGAGGCGACTATAGCGATGACCTGTGGAGGCTGTTTGTCAACCGGTACACGGACTGGAGGGCGAAGAACCACTTGTAGCAGATCAGGGAGGAGTACTACATATACCACGATAATAGCCAGATGCACGTCTGCACTAGTTTAGAATTACTTATTTGGCATATTTGACAATATTATTTAATTATTTGTTATATGTTTTAATGTATATCATTGAAAAATAATTAAGTGTTGTGCCGAATTTAAATATTTTTTTGTAAGAATTTTTTCTAATTTTTTTGATACTTGTGTAATTTATGTAGTTTATACATAAATATATTAGATATCTGTAAACATATGGTTTCACAAATATTATAATAGTGCTTCTATTATATGATTAAGAAAATATATCTATAGAAAATTCTAGAGTATAATATACTTGTTTTTGGAGCACCCGTGTGCAAATTTAACAATATATTTAATAAACCATATGTGAGAGATAAATAATGTACAAATATAACAAAAGACTTTTTAAACCATACGGTTTAACGATGTACCTATATACTTGTTTTTGAAAAGAAATCAGGGGTGCACATTTGTACACGCACGTCCTCAACTAGTTCCGTCCATGACTGATCTTAACTACGTACGTCCTACATCCATCCGCAGGGTGTTGTTCTCAAGGATTTGGATCCGGTGAACAACCACGCCTTCTCCTACCGCTGGGTGGATGCCACCGGCGATGTCCGCCTCTGTTTCCACGTCAACTTCAGACCGGAATCTGGGCACCACGAGGTAAGGTTCTTCTTCGCGGAGATCCTCGTCGATGCCCCCCATGATGACAGCCAGATGCACGTCTGCACTAGGCTTGCAGCCATGCACTACAACATAGCTCATTTAATCCCTAATTACTTCATCCGTCTAGTTTCTCCCATACAAGTAGTTTAAAAATCATTGACTTTAATGACGGAGTCAGTATTTCAATTTTGGGTGTACAACAATCTAAATTTTATTTCGATTCACAATTTAATTTTCCCCTATTGTCCCGCTCCTTTTGATATATACATATTTTATATTAAAATTTTATACTTAAATAATTTTTCATTGCTTATTTTGCATATTTGATAATATTATTGAATTATTTGTTATATGTTGTAATGTATATCATTGAAAAATACTTGAGTGTTGCGCTGAATTTAATTTCTGCTTTGTAACAATTATTTTAATTTTTTGATACTTGTGTAATTTATTTCCTCTTTAGATGGATCCGACCAGCCATTGCTGTTTCTTTCCTTGCGAGAACCCTTCCACTCTCCTTCTTCTGCTCGCCTCTTTCTCTTCTCTCCCTCTCGCAACCATTATCTCCTCACTGTCCCATCATCTTGTTGTCCCGCCTGGCCACTACGGCGCACGCTCGGGCCGTGGTGGTGAGAAGGATGAGGACAGCGACATAGAGGCAAAGGCGGTTGGTTCATGCCGCATTGTTCCCCACTCTCTTCCATCTTTGGGCCGCCGCCTCCACCTTGCTGCCTCTGCCATCCCCCATTCATCGCCATCGCCGGTGCACCTCTGCCCTAGCAATCCCCCTTGCTACGGTCGTTGCCTTGCACGCAACTTGAAGCCTCTCGTGCACCGCAATTTCAACAGCCCCTACACCCTGAGCAGGACGTTGGTCGTTGTGTTCCTTCATGCTGTTCTAGATGCTACATGTTGGATCAACGCGAAATTAATTTGTCCATGGGGATTGCGGTGCCTTGCGGTCTGATGTGCTACCTTGAGTGCGGATGCTACAGATGTGGACACGTTGATTTAGGTGTGGGTGCAGGCCATGACACACGACATCGAAGCTAGATTTAGGGACGATGGCACCTGAAAAAAAGAGATTTAGGGATGGGGGAGCTCTTCAGATTGTGGAGAGGAGCTTGGGATGCTTTGGATATGGCATCGGTTCCCACAGAAATACCAACATCCAGGTTTTGCCTATGGCCTCATGGTACAATCTAGGACACGTGCGTAAGTTACACAAAACCAATATTTATGACCATGTCATCACAAACCTGCTACTTTGCCATATTTTTCATAAAAAATCCATCACTATAGTAAGTAGGGTAGTGAGTAGTGACACATAGCATCAAAACACAGATTAGTTCGTTTTAACAATGAATCTGATTGGTGGGACCCGCACACCAGGACCAACGTTTCCATGTAGGCATAGATGAGGGGCCACCTAACAGCCAAAATCCAGGGTTAAACCATGGAGGCATACATCACAAAGGCGGAAGCAAAATAACTAACTACAAACAAGGTGCGAGGAAAGACCCTCCCCCTTCCTTCCGAGAGAGAAAGTAGAGGGGTGTTCTGAGGTGGACAATGGAGACGAGGACGACCGAGGGAACACATAGAAAATGAAGGAAAAGCGAGGGAAGCACCGATGGGTTAGGTGTAGTTGAAAATAAACCAATGGTATTCTGGCCATTTAGATGGATCATCCCATGTACAACTACGTGTTTCAGCAAAACTAAAGTTAGTAGCAGTGGCAGCGGCGACAACAGTAGCAATAGCGGTAGTGGTAGCAGTAGGAGTAGCATTATGAGTAGTAGTAGGAATAGCAGTAGCAGCAGAAGTAGCAACAGTAGTAGTACTAGTTATGCACATCATGACCGTTCAATTGGTCTATTTATTGTTGTATTTTCTCATGGATTCATACTTTGTGTTTTTTGGAAAATTTATGTCTGAAAGGAGGGCTAGATATCCATATGGGTCGATGGTACAAAGTATGACCCTCTTCATTGATACTGAGATGTTATCTCCCTCTCGATAATTCAATGCGTGTTGGGGCGTCTACACCCGGTGAACAGTAAAAAATAGCAAAAAAATTCGAAAGATCTGCTATTTTGCTGTGGTGCAAGATGCTCAAATGCGTGATGTTTGTGCAAATTTTCGGGTGTTTGGACATTAAAGGAGCTCACGGGAAAAAAGACAAAATAGGATGTGAACAATTTTATTTTCAGAAGTTTCTCAGAGACCCAAAATTTCTATTTTTGCCACCAGCTCCTCGAAGTTCCAACTTCACCAAATTTTGCACAAGCATCATGCACATGAGCAGCTCGCACCACAATTATTTTTGGATATTTTTTTGATTCTTTTTGTGATTTAAAACAAATTTACTATTCACACCCTGGCTCATCTGAGCGCAGGTGCAGAACAGTCGCATCTTCTCCCATGTCTCCTATTTCAAAATTAAGTTTGTATAAACTATGCTTAGGATATGTCAATGATGCTTGTACACAAACACATGTGTTTTTCAGATATAAAAGCACTAATGTGAAGGAATCCTCGTCACATTAGAAAACCAAGCAGAGATTTGAAGTTAGAGGCACTGATTATTGGAAGTTCCTGGGCGCCCCACTCTAGTGAAATGGCCTATAGCAAAGAATTTTCAAAACATGGATTTTTCTCAAAATTTAAATATTTTATAAAAAATTATTAACATTTTTTAGAAACACATTGTTTTGAAATTTCGAAGTTTTCTTGAAAATTAAAAAAATCGAAAATGCGAACATTTTATGAATGCGTGAACATTTTTTAAAACACAAAAAATGAAAACGTGATGAATTTTTGAAAATTTGAAATTCTTTGAAACCCGATTATTTTGAATTTTTTGAACAATTTCCAAATTTTGGATGTTGTTTGAAAACACGAACATTTCTTCAAATTTCAAACAGTTTTTGAAAATGATTTTTTTAATGTGAACATTTAGAAGTTGTAAAAACATTTAAAGTTGTGAAATTCGAAAAAATAAATTAAATAAAAAAAGAAACATAAAAAATAAAACAATAAATGAATTATGAAATAAACAAAAAAAATGTTTAGGAACCTACTAGAAGGTTTCCAAATGGGTAACTGGAACTGGAATGCCTTTGTCTACCCTTAAATGAGCCGGCTCACTTACTCTTGCTGGTTCGCTCGCATGTGCATTCCGGCGACAAACGCTCCAACGAGCGGCAAATAGGATTTTGCATGATTATTAGCAGACATTAAATAATACTAAATCAACTTAATAGTATAAAGCATTTGAAGCCATCCACCGGCCCATGAATTCGGTTTTGTATCCTGCGCTGAGTGTACTGAGGAAATTCTTGAGTGGCCCATCATGAGGCAGATAACAATGCTCGGGATACCGAGACCCAAGGTGCTTGTCAGCCAAAAAATCTGTACTCTGGTGGTGATAATAGTAGTGGTGAGTGCAGCCTTTTGATTGAAAAATTACATTTCAAAGTTTTAAACAATTCTGAAAAATACGCATTCACATATGGATATATACTAAATGTGTGAAAGTTGTAATCAGAAAATACAATGACATGTGACATGCACAAGAATGCCAAATTGCGATGTACTTCTCACTACAAAAATCCCCCAACAATTTTCACTTTTTTGTGTAGCTCATGTGTCACTGTATTTTCGCATGAATATTTTCACACATGTATTGAACATCTATACGTCAGTGTGTAATTGTTTCCAGAATTTTATAAAAAATTAGATGTGGTTCTTTAACATTTCGAAACAACCAAGCTCTATGGAGCTTGCGCACCAAACGACTTTCCTGTAGTTGTAGCAGCAGCAAGAAGAACAATAACAACAATTGCTACTACAACACCACCACCAACGAGAACAACATATAAAAAATAAAATAGTAGTAGTAGTAGTAGTAGTAGTAGTAGTAATAATTCCTTCGATCCATATTACTTGTCTTAGATTTCTCTAGATACGGAAGGAGTAATAATAATTTGGGGGCAAACTTATTCGTTGCGTCCTACAATAACAGTTTCACTGCATGGGTTGCTCTCAAACACACACGCGCGCGCGCACACACAGACACACACACACATGCATGTGGATCAATGCTGGGGGCATGACGGATCATGCTCTTGAGAGGTAGCAGCATGATCGCATGAGCGCTGAAGCGTGGCTGACCGGCGGGCATCAGCGACGCATGCTTGGACATGCATATTGCTTCTGTCTTGACGGGCTAACACATTAACATAGCTTGCATGATGATAGGTGAAAAAAAATTCACACAAATCGAATGCACCTCGGTCGATCATACACTCGTGATGATGGGTCAATTCACCTTCACCTCACCTGTATGGCCATATATACATACTTGTTGCACTGATCCATCTCGCATCACAAGCAACTGCACTAAACCACACCAGCTAGCTAGCTAGCTTAGGTAATGGCGTCTAGAGGTGAGAGCCAGACGGAGCGCTGCACCAGGCTCGCAGCCCAGCACTACAGCGAAAATCATGTATTCTGCATTACTTACTCCATCTCCTTCTTCTTCTTCTTCTTCTTTGCTCCCATCTTAGGTTACGTACTGATGATCAATCTTGGCTGAATGATTACGCTACGTAGGGTGTTGATCTCACGGATCTGGACCCGGTGGACAGCCACGCCTTCTCCTGCCGGTGGGTGGACGCCGGCGACAACCGGCTCTGCTTCCATGTCAACTTCAGGGCCGTCGCGGGGTCCCACGGGACACGACTCTTCTTCGCCGAGGTCCTCGGCGACGGCCCCCCAAAGTCGGTGCAGCACTGTGTCATGCTAGGAGGACCATCCAGTACGTAATCCTAGTTCTTTCTCTCTTTGCGCGCCCATACATATTGAGTATGCATATATATTGACACGCTTGGTTATTTGCAACTTTGCATGCAGCTTGGTCAACAAACAATTGCACCTTTTGCTCCGGTATCTGACACCCCAAAGCAAGCGGCACCTTTGACTTTGGCCGCGAGTGAATGAAGCACCAACCAACTTCCACTCCGAATTTCGACTATCCATGCATGCACTCCAGAATAAATTACTAGTACTCATTAGTATTACCTTGCCGGCTTAATAAGTACAATAAAAATAAATTTAGGGTAGAAAGAGTAGTAGGCCTGCCGGCTTATAGTCAAATAAAATAAATTTAGGGTAGCAGAAGTAGGCTTGTTGGCTTAATAAAACAGAATAAATTTAGTGTAGAAAGAGTAGCCGTCCTGGCTTAATAAAATAAAATAAAAATAAGACTAGACTTAATGGCTGTCTTATATAGTAATAAAGTAGTAAATAATATGCCAGCTGCCTTAATAAAAAGTAAGAGAAGAACCTCACTTATTTTATGTAAATAAATAAGAACTTGTGTCAAATAAGTAAAAAGTGAGGTCGCGCACTCTCTCTTTCTCTCTCACTCTCTCTCCTAGTTGAAATGCAGTGGAGATGGACGAATTACAAAATTTGGTTGCTGATAAAAACAGATTGATTTTTTTTAAATGCCATCAAATGCATTCAACAAGGCATCATAGTCAAGCACTTTGAATTTTTGAATACCCCTTTCCCATCTAATTGCTCGAACATACCTTGAATTTTAAGATTTGGTTTACACTTAGGAAGTTCCATCTGCCGGTTTCAGTTAGAAAGACTCATCCAACCCGTGTGTCACATGATACCAAGGATTTAGTGCTCACCCTCTTCAACTTAACATAGTGCTCTCAAAAAAATGTATTGACACCAGTCAATTTTAAAAAAATTGACAACATCAATATTTTTTAAGCTTCTTCCCACAACTCAATATACCGACACAAATGTTGAGCATTAATGACTTCTCACAAATATTATCCAAGCAAAACTCATGGATGGGTTGTACTACCATGTTAATCCTGTCAAGTAAGATGGTTTCTATGTTAATCTTTATTATTGGATGTAGCATCTCACTTGCAA
Organism: Triticum aestivum; assembly: GCF_018294505.1. NCBI lineage: Eukaryota > Viridiplantae > Streptophyta > Magnoliopsida > Poales > Poaceae > Triticum > Triticum aestivum. Next base: position 642,534,484 of record NC_057814.1, read on the forward strand.
CCGTGAAAATTATGAATTCTATGACCTCCATACTAGCATTGTTTTTATCGCAAGAGTTATAGGTTTCTATTATGGATCAAACCCATACTTACATTGATAGTTCATGTGTTCACCAGATCCACAATTCCCTCAAGACAATGGATATGAGACACGTAACATGGATAAGTACTCATTCACCCAATATGTTCGTTCAATTGTCTTTGCATCATAGTCAGACTTGATTGGTGTACTCGTGGCTATTCCTTCATCCTTTGTAGCATTTGTTATTCCTAAAAAGGCATATCGACATCAAATATTTTTGGTAATTGTTTTGTTAGGGGGTTAGAGATAGAATATTAAAAATACACTAAACTAAGTGTGAGTTCAGAGGAAACATCTAAGGGCTAAGAGCCCTGGCAACAGTGCCAGAAAAGTACCTTGACAACCGCTAGTGCATGGATAACGATGGTACCTTTCACATAAGCATTAACTAGGTATTTGTTAAACCGTATGAGTTAAGGTTAGTCATTCCCTCATACCCAAGTAGAGTTGTCATGGTCTCGAGTCGCATTCGCATCCAAACTAGAGTTTAAAAATTAGTAAACTTGTGATATCTTCTATTGGTGCAGCAAACGGTTAGATAAACTAAGCTAGGAAAACATAAATGTAAAGGAAGATATAAAGGCTAACCAAATTATAACATGAAAGCAAAGTGGGAGAAGCCAAGACTAGGCACACCGCACTACCATGTGCACATTCCCCTCACACCACTACCATAACCCTAACATTCTTTCCTTGTCACTTGTTGCAACCATGAAATGCAAATAAGTACAAAATTATGTTGTGCTCCATCTCTCTCTCTCTCTCTCTCTCTCTCTCTGGAATGTGAAAATTATAAAACAAATGGCATAAAGGGCAATCCACAAGACATTGTAATCATGTACTCCAATTTTTTAAATATTTCTTTCCCATCTAATTTCTCAAAATTACTTCTAGTTTTGCGAGTTGGTATGCACTTAGAAGTGCAAACTATTCGTTTTTGTTTGGAGGTCAAATATGACCATTCGTGATTGTTAATCATATGTTTCCACATAAGGATTTTAAGAAAAAGTTAATAACACCAATCAATTTAAAAGATTGACACCATTGATATTTTTAGCTTCACCCCACAACTCAGCATTGGCATGAAAATCTTGTTGTAGTGCTTTGCAGATATCCAACAAGTGCACGGGGTCGCAATAGTCGCATTGGGAAGTATTGCAACTCTAATTTGTATTTATCGCTGTCGGAGAGAAAGAAAAATAATAAGTATTTAGTAGCTAATATATTATTTTGAACCACACATGAAACGAATATTTATTTAAGAAAAATTATTAGTGCTATCATAGTGACATGATTTTGAGTGTTGTTGGTTGCAGAAAAGTAAATAAGACTACTAATTACCTGACAACTACAAATAACATGTATTGAAGGAGATCATCAACATTATAAACATAGGTGTGAGAATGGAAATTTGGGAGTTACATGGATGCATGGCATCAGTCATACATATGGGATACAAGAAATTATGTAATCCTAGATCATGTTCTCTTTACTTTTATATGCATGTACTCCATATGTAGTTGAACATGCTTATTTATGGGAAATTGCATAACATATGTTGCCCAATCCTCCCATGTTACATGAGTCCAATGAAAACTAATATACAACTAAGCTTTCCTTTTGGCGCATAGTCAAAAAACACGTTCGCACACATGAAAACTACACCAATATAAAATTTGATTAAAAATCTTCAAATAAAACAGGATTTCAAGTTTTGGCACATCAATATAAAATTAGACGAGTAAGTATAAGAAAAATGATTGGAAAAGTAGATAAGTTTTGGCATATCACTTACTCGTCGTCAGAATTTCAAGTTGTTGATCTCATTGGTTTTGCTCGCCTAGTATCCCAGAACCCTAACCATCTTCACCACACGAGTAGCCATCATGCCGCTTTGCATTCTTTTATGTCTTCCGCATGAGCAATTGAGACGGCCTTGGTTGCACGAATAGGCGTACACGAACGCGCATATAAGTCTAGCTAAAGCTTAAGGATAGAAATCGTTCTCAAGACACTCCCAAGGTGTCTAGTTCTCCAATTCCAGCCTTACATGAACTTGATAACAATCTGCTACCTCTTGAGCATGCGTTGGTTTTCCCTTGAAGAGGAAAGGGTGATGCAGCAAAATAAACGGCGATAGAAATAGCTTGTTGACGGGAGATTAATATGATGGAAAATAGACCCGGGGGCCATAGGTTTCACTAGTGGCTTCTCTCAAGATAGCATAAGTATTACGGTGGGTGAAAAATTACTGTCGAGCAATTGATAGAAAAGTGCATAATTATGAGAATATCTAGGCATGATCATGTATATAGGCATCACATCTGTGACAAGTAGACCGACTCCTGCCTGCATCTACTACTATTACTTCACACATCGACCGCTATCCAGCATGCATCTAGAGTATTAAGTTCATAAGAACAGAGTAACGCATTAGGTAAGATGACATGATGTAGAGGGATAAACTCAAGAAATATGATATAAACCCCATCTTTTTTCCTCGATGGCAACAATACAATACGTGTCTTTCCCCTACTGTCACTGGGATCGAGCACCGCATGATTGAACCCAAAGCTAAGCACTTCTCCCATTGCAAGAAAGATCAATCTAGTAGGCCAAACCAAACTGATAATTCCAAGAGACTTGCAAAGATAACCAATCATACATAAAAGAATTCAGAGAAGATTCAAATATTGTTCATAGATAATCTTGATCATAAACCCACAATTCATCGGATCTCGACAAACACACCGCAAAAAGAGTTACATCGAATAGATCTCCAAGAAGATCGAGGAGAACTTTGTATTGAGATCCAAAGAGAGAGAAGAAGCCATCTAGCTAATAACTATGGACCCGAAGTTCTGTGGTAAACTACTCACACATCATCGGAGAGGCCATGGTGTTGATGTAGAAGCCCTCCGTGATCGATTCCCCCTCTGGCGGAGCGCCGGAAAACGCCCCAAGATGGGATCTCACGGGTATAGAAGGTTGCGGTGGTGGAATTAGGTTTTCGTGGTGCTCCTCGATGGTTTCTGGGCACGTAGGTATATATAGGAGGAAGAAGTAGGTCGGTGGAGCCACGAGGGGCCCACGAGGGTGGAGGGCGCGCCCCCTGCCTCGTGGCCTCCTCGTTCGTTTCTTGACGTCCACTCCAAGTCCTCTGGATCACGTTTGTTCCAAAAATCACGCTCCCGAAGGTTTCGTTCCGTTTGGACTCCGTTTGATATTCCTTTTCTGCGAAACAGAAATAGGCAAAAAACAGCAATTTGCACTGGGCCTTGGGTTAATAGGTTAGTCCCAAAAATAATATAAAAGTGTATAATAAAACCCATTAAACATCCAAAACAGAATATATAATAGCATGGAGCAATCAAAAATTATAGATACGTTGGAGACGTATCACAATCTGATTCATAATATTTGGCACTTCATCTCTAAATGAAAAGCTAGCTTGAGGTGTGTAATGAAGCTAGTTATGACTAATAGCAGTGAGTTACGTTGCACTACACTATTACATAGGATCCCTACATATATGTTGGTAGGGAAAAAGACTTTCTACCACAAAAAGTCGATCAGAAAAGAAAGGACATTTTCGACCAACATTGTTTGGCATCAAATGTCTAGTTGGCAAAGGTCTTTCAAACAGACTTTTTTTTGCCAATGGCATGTTGGCGACACCAAAATAAATAGACTTTACAGGGTGGAAGCGTGCAACATAGTGGTCTACAAATAGCGAAATACAGATGGAAACTAAAGCAATGAGTATCTTACAGATCATATCTCAATATAAAATAGTGAAAAAAACGTACAAATAGAAACGGTAATAACATAAGCACAATATGGTGACATCGGTAGCTTGTTACTTTTACTAGCAAAGAAGATGAACATGTGTATGAAATGACCCATGTTCTAGTTAGTTGATGTCCAAACCATTCCACTTGATGACCTTTCTCATGTAGCGTTGGTGCTAGAAAGCTCATCATTCCTATTAGGGTTAAATTAAAAATAAAAATCAGATGCAGTAAAACTCACCTTGTGGACTTAAGTCAAACATTGCCATAGACAGTCCAATGGGTTCTGCCGGAGCCAAGCAGATCAGTACATGCATTCCATTAATTTATTAATTTATGCTCAGTAATTTTTCAAATAAAATGTAATGATACTAATTTTTCCCTACCTTGCAATTACGTGTAACTTTTGCCATGGCATCATACCCATAGAAATGATGGAGATGCACAGAGGTCAATGTAACTAAGCATAACCATATGAATCAAAAGTATCGTTGTTGATGCACTGGGGAATTGATATTCATCACGTGACTCACCAACACTAGTTGTGCCAAGACCAGGATCAAATGTAGATGTGCAATTCATATGCATAGCTTGGGGCGGCAGCAAGAACGAGTCAGTTATACCTTAAAACTTTTGTTGTTATATGGTGACCTATCAGGAAGAGCATCCATACTGTAATCTGTTGGATGCCAATTTTTTTTTTTGCAAAGTTTTATGCTAACAGTTGTCGGGAACAACATAGTTCCAAATTCTGAGAAAAGGAATTGCATCTGGATGAGTGTAATGTAGCATCACCTGCAACAAAGATAGTAAAGGGAAAGTTTTAATGGGGGGGGGGGGTTCAAAATTCATGCTACCACCAAATTATACCCTACACAAAATTTGGCAATCCCTTGTTAGGCATCATGTAATTATACATCAATACTATTTCTGAAAATCCATAAAAAAACATAAACATATGTTACCAATCAAACGTTTGTCTAAGGCAAATGAGAAGAAAACCAAATCGTGTTGCATAACCTGAAAATAGCATGACCCATCACCATGGATGTGGAAAGGATTCTGACTTTGAAGGGGTAATCTGGGATGCATTTTTCATACTTAAATAAACACTTTTCCTTCATCCATTCCGCCGTATTTAGTCAACATAATATTGGCAGGTCGATGTATAATGGATGTAGTGAGATTGACCGATGGACTGCTTCTAGAAGTGTAAATCAAATCTTATATAAAAAAGTCCATTTTAAAAATCTGAATGAATTGCAACATGACAGATTATGCAATCCGCATATATAGTGGTTAACTGGTTAGTAGTTCAAATCAAGTGGAATATATCAGTAATACCAACGACCTTTAGATTAGATGATGTAAAAGAAAATTTAGGGAAATAGAATTAGCTAAAAGACATGCATTACAGGATGTCATTTACATTGCCGACGGGATACATGTGTTAAGCCTGCACATGGCAATGGAACCCCACAAGGTTCCTGTGATGCTAGGACGTTCTAGTCTAATTGACTGAACTTAACAGACATGAGTAAAGAAAGGAGTTCGGTAGAGGCAAAGAGCCCACCTTCTTCCTTTCCAACCCTTGCCACAGCGACCAGATCGATGTGCTCCATGCTGGAGAAAAGGTCGTTGGTGGTACTGCAATTATGCGGGGTGGGGTGTGTAGCGGCTGGACAAAACTAATGTGGATGATGGGAGGTAGCGAGCTGGGCAAAGCAGATGCAGGGCACCACAGCGTGTTGTTGTCCAGCCGCAGCATGACGGCGCAACATCCAGGTTCATCTTGGCATGGGAATGATTTTGCATGTGGAAGCTCGATTACGGCGGCTCCAACTCAATCAAGAATAGGTGGGAAGCTAAGATGTATTGACCTTGGTCTGTCAAGTGGAGAGAAAATTTAGTGGTAAGATCAGGCGATGCAGCTGGGATAGTGTGCCATATGTTTTAGAGGGTGGAACTAGAATTGATTTCGAATGAGGGAGGGCATGCGATCGATCGACTATTATGCTTGGAAATAGAACTGCTATCTTAGTGGAAAGGAAAACATAGAGATAAATTGATGGGGTGGCATATGTGGTGATGTGGATAGGCTGCATGTTAAGATAAATTAGGTAGTGGCGATAATTCTCTTAGGTATATAAGTTTCTCTCGTGGTCATTCCATTGATTGCGTATTGCAAATTTTATGTGCAATTTCATGTTTAGAGATGCGAAAGTAGGCGGTCAGGTATTTATAGCTTAAAGCTGAAAAAATAATTGTACCAACTACAAACAAATTACCATTTCCTAAGAACAGAAAATTCGAGTGAGAAAACACTGATGTGACACATCTAATATTTTCATGGTAAAATTTATGGTCAAAATTAGGCACAAATACGAGCAGGCTTGTTTATGGAAAATTAAATTCAAAACCGTGGCAGCAAGCTCACTGTAATTAAACATATAGAACTTGCTAGCGTGATAATTAGTCACCCCAATATGTGTTTATGAACTTCCAAGATCCGCTAGCTGTAATAAAGTTCACAGATCCCAAAGTTCATGTCATCATGTTTGACACACATTTTTACATTATAACAATTGTTTGATAAGTATCTCTAATTTTTTTCATTGTTTCTTGACAATGCATTGTCATTCAACTAGTATAAAATAATTTTAAAAACAGTCTGGGCACGAGGAGATGCATGCAAGGTTGGGATATGGACAAGCATGCATTTGATAAGCACATAATCATGTACACCTTGAGTGTTGGGTTGATCCATATATCCTGCACTATGTTTTCTTAAGAAGACGAGAAAGCTTTGATGCGTGGCATACATGCCAGTGTGCACCGGTACACGACACCCTGGAAAGCATATAAAAGACATGCAACGGATGATTATCTGTAGAGAAATGCCAGTGATGTGTGTATGTATACATACTGCAGGTATGTGTGTGCATGCGTGTGATAACCCACAAGTATAGGGGATCGCAACAGTTTTCGAGGGTAGAGTATTCAACCCAAATTTATTGATTCGACACAAGGGGAGCCAAAGAATATTCTCAAGTATTAGTAGTTGAGTTGTCAATTCAACCACACCTGGATAACTTAGTATCTGCAGCAAAGTATTTAGTAGCAAAGTAATATGGAAGTAACGGTAACGGTAGCAAAAGTAACATTTTTGGTATTTTGTAGTGATTGTAACAGTAGCAACGGAAAAGTAAATAAGCGAAGAACAATATGTGAAAAGCTTGTAGGCATTGGATCGGTGATGGAGAATTATGCCGGATGCGGTTCATCATGTAACAGTCATAACATAGGGTGACACAGAACTAGCTCCAATTCATCAATGTAATGTAGGCATGTATTCCGAATATAGTCATACGTGCTTATGGAAAAGAACTTGCATGACATCGTTTGTCCTACCCTCCCGTGGAAGCGGGGTCCTAATGGAAACTAAGGGATATTAAGGCCTCCTTTTAATAGAGTACCGGAACAAAGCATTAACACATAGTGAATACATGAACTCCTCAAACTATGGTCATCACCGGGAGTGGTCCCGATTATTGTCACTTCGGGGTTGCCGGATCATAACACAAAGTAGGTGACTATAGACTTGCAAAATAGGATCAAGAACTCACATATATTCATGAAAACATAATAGGTTCAGATCTGAAATCATGGCACTCGGGCCCTAGTGACAAGCATTAAGCATAGCAAAGTCATAGCAACATCAATCTCAGAACATAGTGGATACTAGGGATCAAACCCTAACAAAACTAACTCGATTACATGATAGATCTCATCCAACCCATCACCGTCCAGCAAGCCTATGATGGAATTACTCACGCACGGCGGTGAGCATCATGAAATTGGTGATGGAGGATGGTTGATGACGACGACGGCGATGGATTCCCCTCTCCGGAGCCTCGAACGGACTCCAGATCGGCCCTCCCGAGAGGTTTTAGGGCTTGGCGGCGGCTCCATATCGTAAACGCGATGAATCCTTCTCTCTGATTTTTTTCTCCCCGAAAGTGAATATATGGACTTGGAGTTGAGGTCGGTGGAGCGTCAGGGGGCCCACGAGGCAGGGGGCGCGCCCTAGGGGGGTAGGCGCGCCCCTCACCCTCGTGGACAGGGTGTGGGCCCCCTGACGTGGATTTTTCTTCCAGTATTTTTCTTATTTTTCAAATAGATGTTCCGGGGAGTTTCAGGTCATTCCGAGAACTTTTGTTTCTGCACATAAATAACACCATGGAAAGTCTGCTGAAAACAGCGTCAGTCCGGGTTAGTTCCATTCAAATCATGCAAGTTAGAGTCCAAAACAAGGGCAAAAGTGTTTGGAAAAGTAGATACGACGGAGACGTATCAGCATGTAAAGCATGAACCGTATCGGTGCTATCTATACATGCGGGAATTCAGCCACAACTAGTGCCCTTCCCCTCTCCTAGTTGTAATTGATCCAAAAGGCCATGGTTTTAGGCAGCAGAAGGTAGAGATCGGTCATGGCCACGCGCCTGCAGGAGCAATGTGACCCTAGTTGTGGCTGACACCTGTAGGCACCATAGCATGGAGGATTATCAATTAAGCAAACCGTGGCTGGGTGTACCAGTCAATCTAGTGGCTAGAGACTTCCACAAAGCACACATATTTTGTGTAAACCTGTGGTAGGGGCTATACAATATTTATAGCTAGATACATCTATATCAATCATCACACGAAACAGTGGGCAATGTTATATATGCGCAACCAGCTAGTGCGACAAATGTGAGTGTTTGATTGGTTTGCATCACAAAGGCAAACACCGACAAGAGAAGCATGCATATGGCACGAGTAGGGCTAGCACGAATGCCACGTATGTAATCTGGCATGTCATCGCTTGGATAGGTTCGAGAAACCTTTCTACCTGTCACCACAAGTGTGTGGCTCCTCCAACACGACAAACAACGCATAGTTGTAAAGATGGGGAAAGTATCTATCTATCTATCCATCCATAGCCAGTGCCACTAGATACAAAATAAATAAAGGTCTGGAAACGTTGAGGCTTCTCTTGCAAGCGCCTTGCAACTACACGCATTAACTCCTATTTAAGCGTCTCCATGGATATCCCTAGCTCATTAATTTCTTCCATACTCATATTTATGGTTGCGTCCAATATTACCATCACCCCAGAATCCATTGCACATAAAGCCTCCACCATGGCAGACCACCTTCAAATTCAGCAGAAACAGTTGGTACTACCGCCGGGGTTTAGGTTCCACCCGACGGATGAGGAGATCATCAAATTCTATGTGGTCCCCAAGGTGCTCGATGAAGCCTTCGTTGTCGCGGCGATTGAGGATGTAAACCTCAACAAGTACGAGCCATGGGAGCTACCAGAGAAGGCGAAGATGGGGGAGAAAGAGTGGTACTTTTACTCCCGAAAGGATCGCAAGTACCCCACTGGGATACGAACGAACCGGGCGACGGAGGCCGGCTATTGGAAGGCCACCGGAAAGGACAAGGAGATCTTCCAGCCACCTTTCACACTCATCGGCATGAAGAAGACACTTGTCTTCTACAAGGGCCGGGCGCCTAGGGGGGAGAAGACCAATTGGATCATGCATGAGTATAGGCTCGAGAGCAACAAGAAGCTGACATCCAACCCATCCATCACCACCCGCACCGTCACCAGAACCAACACGGCTTCCAAGGTATATAATAAATTTATACTAGAGTAGTACTCATGAATCATCAACATGCTAGTAGCTAGTTAGCTACTTATTTTGAACAATCAAACGGGAGAACCCCCAACTGAATATTACTCACAGTAGCCAATACGTGGAAAGAATTACAAGGTTGCACCGATGTGTGATGGGAGATACATCCACCATGACATAGCGGCCTCCTTTTGAGTAGGTACCCTGAACGTATGGGTCAAAAGAGAGAAATCGTAGATAATGTTAATACTAGTAGGCCGAGGTGAGTAAATGCAACCATGGAATGTAATGGCATTTCATATATGTCTTAAATGTTCTAAAGGATGGAAAGGTTGATCGAGTCCAAAAGTTGGAGTCGAAGCTTAGTGGAGTCACTATGTTGCCAATTCCTGAGATGGACACTAGTACAGGGGGCGCCTAAATACCCAAGTTATGCGAGATATGTGCCAAATATGAGCAGTTAATGAAAAAGTGATCAGCATCTGTGACAATAGCGTCACACCTGGGGCATGCTACAGAACACATTTGATTTGTACTTATTTAATTTATGTATGTTTGTAGGAACAGTGGGTGGTTTGCAGGATCTTCCATAAGAGCACCGGACTAAAGAAGATGGTGACACCGTCATATAACATGCCAATGTACACAGGAGCAGAACATCAGCAGGCCTTTGTCGACTTAGATACATTGCCTCCTCTCATGGAATATGACATGTCGTCAACATGTGCGCATGCACCGCTGTTTCCTGGAGCTTCTTCATACAAGTCGCACGATGTCGGAACTGGCTCATCGATGATGGGCAGTGTGGCGCTTCCTATGATGAATTACCACTACATCGGGAACAACCACCACCACCAAATGATGGCCAACCCAACACTGCCTCTGTCGCTCTACCAACACCAACAACAACATCAACAGATGATGATGCATATGGGTGCAGATCAGGGTCTCATGGTCGGGGCTCAACCTGGAAGTGGGTTGGCGTCGATGCTGTCACAGGAGGACACTGTGGCCGGGCTGAGGAACAACTACCCAGGGAACACCGCTACAACAGCAGTTGGCGAGACCTCATTGATGAACATGGGTATGGATGACATTTGGCAGAACTGATGATCAGATAACCCAAGACGACATATATATGTGTGTGCATGCATAAATTAATAATCCATCAGACGGTCAGTTGATATATGCCAACCCGTATATTGGTTGGTGCCGCATTTTTATTTGTTAGTGTGACCTTGAGAGAGTTTGCAATCATGGCATGGCTTGGCATGCCACTCTTGTGCTAGTTTTTCAATTGTGTGTATGTGTATTGGCTTGTATATGCACTACCCACCAGGGTATACCTAGCTACATATGCATGTGTTGTAAATGTGTGTACATCATGCATCTTTGAAACCCATATAGAATAAACTACTTTGTTTATATATATATATATATATATATATATATATATATATATATATTCCATTAAATGTATTAATATCTGTGAATTTGATCACATGTGTGCATTGTATCTGGAAAAGATTTTTTGGCACGCACCAACCTAGAGGGGATTTCCATCCACCGCATAAACACTTATTTATACTTTGAAATGTGTTCTAATAAAATATTAACTCACTTCTAAATGTGTGCTAGTAATTTTATTCCACATCTAATCCAGGGCAAACATTTGTGGTGATGTCCAAGGGAGCGACATGCTCTACACCATGTTTCACACATACTCTGTTGGAAAAAAGCAGTGCCTAGGAGGCGCTTAGGCATGCTTAGGCGCTAGGCCACGGCCAAATGGCTCGCCTAGGGCATAAGTGGAAGTCTAGGCAGGCCAAGCAAGAAATTGTCTACCCAATCGGGAAATCATGCTATATTGCACCGATATGCTAAACATGACATATTCCAATGAAAGTACCTGGTAGTTAACTTATATGTATGCCATAATATCCATACACATAATAATAATCACAGATACACCCTGATTGCCAAAACTATATTACCGCCTAGGCTTGCCTAGGGCACTTAAGCACCGCATAGGCACTAGGCGAAGGTCAACCGCCTCGCTTACGCCTACCGCTCACATATATAGTACGTGACATAGGCTTGGTCTACTAGAAAATGTAGCTTTCATCTCAGAATAAAGTTTTCACGCTGTAGTATTTTCCAATCAATTTTTTAAGTTACTGGCCCACATGTCATGCCACTACTGGAAAAAGACTTATAGCTGGGGTCACATTAGTGGCAAGAACAGACAGGAACCTTCCACAATTATTTTGGGAAGTTCTAGTGGTGGCTGGAAAAAAGGGATGGCCACTGCTAAATGATCGGTAGTGACGGGCAATAATCGTCACCGCCACTCCTATATTTTCACGGAATTAGCCACAGGATAGAAACAATATTGTGGCGGGTCAGGTGACACGCCAGCCATTGGTTCTCAACGTATCTATGGAGGGTCATGAGAAATTCCTGCCACGGTAATATTTTGCTAACCCATGCCCAAACTCTCCAAAATTTTCTAAAGTTAGCAGTGGCAGGGAGCAGATGGCGCCCGCCACAGGTCTTGTAAGTATGGAAAGTGCTTGAATATATCATGTTCATTAACCTAGTGTAGCCTCAAGATACAACATTGCACTTTCAATAGTGTATATTCAACATAGAAAAGGTTTAAAGGGAAAATATTGTTAAAAATGGATTTCAATGGGAAGGCAAGTGTTTCTGTTCACTGAAGAGTGTTTAGTTTATACATGAAGTACATCTATTTTTTTGTGTAGCACTCTCAAATTTGTACGACAACCTATAGGGGTGATACGATGAACCCATGCCAAGTTTCAAACTCTTCATAGCTCATTTGCATGTTATTTCAAACAGAATAGCGTTTTGGACCTTTTGTTGCCAGCAAATCAATTAATGCTTACAAAATAAACCAACTCAATAGGTGTTCAAATTTGAACATTGCACTGTGATTGGTTTGTATTGAACATTGAAAAAGTTTGAGGGGGCAATAAGTTTAAATAATAGAGTTATGTGTGCTAGGCGGTGGTTTCCATTCCAAACTCAGATACTTCGTCGGAGACTATTCAGGGGTCATATGATGAGGTCATGACAAGTTTCATCCATTTTCAAGCTCATTTGGAAGTATTTTTGAATGGAAGAGCGTTTTACCCTTTTTAGTGGCCAAAAATTCAACTAATACTTCCAAAATAGCAAACCAACTCTAAAGGTGGAAAAATTTCGAGCATGATACTTTGAATGGTGTGCATTGAACATGGAAAAAGTTTGAAGGGGAAGTGTACACGGAGAACAACCAAAACAATAAGATCACATAAAACATGGAAAACATAACACCAGCATGCCTTTTGTATCATCCCCTACTTATAAGTTATTAGTTGTGACGTGCAATCCTCGTCACCTGTCAGTGTTCCCATGAACCTATATGTACACCCATCCCAAAATTTCAGAGGCCTCTCGCTTGATCGATTTGATTTGGCCTCATCAAAGCCTAAATTGGGAATAGGAGGCGGCGACCTAGGGGAGGCCGTCGACGGTGGCACCCAAGTGAGCTACTCCCGCCAGTCGGCATCCTCGTCCTCCTACATCAGCATCGGCATACCCGCCGCCGCATCTCCTTCCCGACCATTGATGTGAGATCTCACCTCTTCCATGACCGTCATGGCATGGAGCTTTCTGTCGACCACCTGTCCTCCTCCTCCCTTAACCCTGCTTTGCCCCCCCCCTCCATATGTGCTGCCAGACCACTTCCTCCTCCACCACTCCTTCCCCCACCGAACGACCTCCTCCTCCACCCCTTGCCACCCAACCACTTTTCTCCTCTCTTCCGCTTCCCCATAGATTTTTCCAAACCTCTCCTTGTTTCTCATTGAAGTTTTTTTTGGAAGATTGGATCACCACAAGACCGGATTAAGGTGAGATCTGGGTTATCGACATGACTGTGAACCATAAATGGAATTTTTGGGTCAAATGAGATGGTAAATTATATGATGGACATTTAATAAATACACGACAAACAATTTTTTAGAACATGGTGAACATTTTTGAAATGCAAAAAAATTGCATGGTGGAGGAAAAATCATGAAAGAAAATTTAAAGCTGAGGGTAGACATGGAATTGAGTTGGGGCGAGTTGTGTGTACGGTGTGGACATACAACTAGGTTAGACAAGTTTGGTGTCGAGGGTAGACATGGTATTATGTCGGGGTCAGGGCAAGTTATGTGTCTATGATGGACATCACTACACCACGACACTCAAAGCAACGTCGAACAATCTGTCGGCATAGGTCACCTAAGGCGACACATTTAGTGTCGGCAAAGACATATGCCAACAGAAAGGAGTTGTCACCTATAGTCCTGCCGGGGTAGGTCTTTGCCGACAGATAAATCTATGGCGACGGACAATATGACACTGTAGGTGAGGTCTACGCCGATAGACATTTCTACAACGACAGACAATGTTATGCTGACAGATCATCTGACAATGTGGTATGCCGACAGATATTGCGACGTCCATAGCTATGCCGACAATTCATCTGACACTGAGCTATGCCAACAAACTGTGTGACACCCAATACTTTTGCCGACACACTTGTTGTCAGGGTTCTATATTTCAGCAAACATGCAAATGCACGATGTATTAATACAAAATTAACTTCATAATATTCAATTCTTGTCAAGTACACAATACATAATATTCAACTCATCACAAGATACCATTGGTCAATGCTTTCATTCAACATATATAGAAGATCAATTAATTTTCTTCACTCAATTTATCTACAACCATTTAGGAAATACACAAGTGTGACATATAGGATGTGGCCTCTTACAAAATATGATGGCCAATATCCTAAGGAACCAATTGTTCATTCACTTGACTAATACAAAAAATTATGGAAGGGGCCAAGTCTTTGATCACCAAGTCAACATCAACTTCCATATGACCAAAATGTGTTGACCTTGTTATGAACAAAAGTGATCACCAGACCATCATAAATCATCTTGTGGGCTTACTTTCTGCCATTTGTCCCTGAAAAAGAACTCATATGTTTGAGAATCATAGAAATGAGAATTTGTTCAAATTTGTGAGTTGTCTACAATGAGTAGTTGCTAGGATTACCTGCACGTAACTCTAGAAAAAAGCCATGCCTACATTTACTATCTGCTCTCGATTCATCTATAGTCCATTTAAGTACTAACTGTTCTCAGTTCATCTATCTACAGACCACTAAACTATTCACAGACCTAGCATAAATATTCACTGACCTAGTATAAATATTCACATCCATTAGTATAGGCAAGAACAAAAGATTATCAGTGATTGTGGTCGCCAACAGACTAAGAGTATAGCATGCCATTTTGCCTCATTATTCGTTTTTCCAAGGAAATATCATTTGATTTTTTTCCTTCTCTAGTACAACTATGTGGCTATCATAACAACATGTAACTTCAAAATTCATGTTAATAAATTCTGGATGTGTGAATATTGCCTAACAAAAGCAAAAATAGTCCCCTAGTGGCAGCTAGGTAAATTAAACAAGTGTAAACAAGAGCAAAAATAGTCCCCTAGTGGCAGCTAGGTAAATTAAACAAGTGTAGGTGGTTGGCCTCAATAGAAAATTAGAGGAGAAATTCCCACTCGCATACCATATATACGTTTGTGCCCTTCTTTTTGCTAATATCCTAGGTACAAAGCAGCCAAGCCAACACCAACTTCCATATGACAAAATGTGTCAACCATGTTCTGAACAAAAGCGATCGCGAGAACATCTTCCATCAACTTGTGGATTTTCTACTTTCTACCATGTCCCTGCAAAAGAACTAATAATATGTTTCAGCCATCTTAGAAATAGTAGAATTTTTCAAATTTGTGAGTTGTCTTTGAGTCCAAAGGTCTAAGAAACAGTAGATGTACACATATTGGCTTGGTTAAAAGGAAAGTAAACAAATACTTGATTGCACGGCCTCTCCAGTTAAAACTATGCAGATCTTTTTTCTGCACTATAAGAACTGAAATATAAAGCATATAAGGAGGCATTTCTTCTCTACTAAGAGATCTAAAAAATAAAGCCAATAATCTCACAAAAGATTGTACTCCCTCTGTAAAGAAACATAATATCTTTTAGATTACTAAAGTAGTGATCTAAAAGATCTTATATTTCTTTACACATGGAGTTATTATGCAACAGTTTTGTTAAGAAGATAACCTTATTGGAATCTAAACCAAAGTCAGGACAACACCTATCATATCACAAAAATGGATTCTTATAGAAATGTTAGAACTCACTAACAACCGAAGTCTAGGATCCATGTACCATCTTTTAGAATGACACTGATGAGTTGCTGGAACAGAGTATACAAGTTACAAAAAATGCACAGCATATAATATACAGAAATCAAACACTCAACTTTTCAGTGTAAAGATCAGTAAAATGTGAAGGCTTAGTAGTCTGAACAATACTTTGAACCCTTTAAAAAATAAAGACACTTTCAGTTAAACATTAACTTTGTGTCTACATGTAAAACTGTGTCAAATCCTTATCTTGGAAATAGTTTGAGGCATTGAATCCAAGCTCCAAAACAAAACTTTTAGCTGAATACTAAACATGTAGCAATACTCTAACAATAGAAAAAGAAATCGAATCATGCAGGGGAGTTGCATGTGTTTTACCCTTGAACTCTGGTTGAAGCACCATGCCACCAGTCTACAACATAAATCTCTAAGATTCACCTTTCCTGACACATACAGATAGACACTGAAAGCTTGTCTTCCTTGTAATGATGCACACCCAGAAATACATAGGAATCGCCAAAAATACAGATCTTTAGTAATTTCTTGCAATGCAAATCCATGGATTATGCTGACAATAGTAAAATGAGTGAACTATTGAGGAAAAAGAATTTTCTAAACTTCAGAAGAAACGACAACAGGATGAACAGTAACAACTCTAAGAGAGATGAAAACCCAACTCCTAGTTTTTTAAGTTTGGGCCATGTGTGGCCATGTGAATGTTTTTCATGCATTCAGCAATGCTAAAAGAAAGGCAAATATGTAAACATGCATGTTTTTATATTAGGAAACTGCACATATTTTAGTTACACAATAAAGACCATACATTCTCGACTATACCATTCCCCCAAAACTGAATCATTCAAGTAATCTCCAACTGATCAAATTGGAAATGTTGAGATTAAAAATTGAAATAGCAAAGGAAGGCATTAGATTGCAGACATTTAAAATGAAAACATCGTGCAATATACAACACTTGCTCAGCGGAGGAGCTCACCTATAGCTTAGGCCCTCTCCCCATCATCTAGGCAGAGGAGATGCATCTGGACACTGCTCTGAATAAAATGCATGGTGACAAGCAAAGGGGAGGTCTAAGGAGTGAGGAGAAGCAGAGAGCTAAGGCAAGGGATCAGACCTGCTGCAAATTCCTGCACAAAAGGCAACCCTCTACTCAGTATTTGTAGATGCAAGTTAATACACAAACCATCTGAGACCATCAGTTTCAGCTTACTCGAATTACGAAAAATAACACATGAATAATATCTCACACATATATGTAATTATGTATTAGTCAGATCCACTGATTGACCAAAAATGGGAGCATGTTGTTTCACTTAAATATATTGATAAACACATTTGTTTTGTGTGCTCAGTAGGCAAAACGATAAGCGACATACATGTCTCTTGAAGCTACAATGCCAATGATCTGTTCTGAACTCAACGACAGATGAGATAAGGTTCCTGAAATTGATGATATGATATGAAATCATCTTGAGTAATAGGCACTCACACGCCCACACCATAACCGAACTTATCAGCAAGCAAACGCCACATTTCAATTTTGAAGCAAGAAGATAAAATCTGTGAATAAATATGACATGTTAGACCTAAACTTGTTCAACCTAGATAGATCTACTAGGCAATCACACTTTTGGAGGGAAAAATGAGAAGAATCTTACCTGCAGCAGCCAAATCTGGAAACTGGGTTGGACAGAGAGGGTGGGGAGACGTTGCCGGTGGTGGAAGAGGGGCGGCGGAGAGTCTCCTCCACTGCAGCCTGTGGGGTGTCCCCTCGGAGGCAGTGGCGGCGGCAGGCAGGTCAGGGCCAGAGGCCGTCGTGGCGCGAGGCAGATAGTCGGGGGAGGTGGCGGCGCGAGGCAGATAGTCGGGGGAGGTGGCGGCGCGAGGCAGATAGTCGGGGGAGGTGGCGGCGTGAGGCAGGTCGGGGTCGGAGGACGCTGCGGCATGAGCAAATCAACCGCGGGTAAGGGGTGACGCCAGGGAACCAGCGGGCGGCGGCCGCCGCTAGGTGAGCGGACAGCCGGGCGGTACCTTGGACTGCGGACGGTGGGGAGGCGCAGCTGGACGGGAGCTTCAGGAGGTGCCACCGGGGGTGGGAGGGGCAGCGGCGCCACCGAATCGGCCAAGAGGACGGTGGTGGTGCCTGGTGGCGGCGGCGGCGGCTAGGTCTAGGTGGTGATTTTGGTTAGGTTTGTCTATGGCGTGAGAGGTGGACAGTGGGTTTGGGTCATTGGGGAGGGACTTACAAGTATCTGGATTTTGGGCCGAGCCCGCGCGGCCGGGCTCTTGCCGCTTGATATTTTTGGTGTGGGCGCGAGGATAGAAATTGGTGGGCCAGGTCTAAGAAACGCCGACACTTTTCTGTCCAACTGAACCACCGACACATAATGTATTAGTATAGGTGGTATATGCCGACACATTTTACGTCGGTGGTCATTGAGCCATTGCCGACAGATAATGTGTCAAAAAGTCTACATAATACTAACAATTAGTGTGTCGGTATAGTTTGAGACAAAAAGAGTGTCGGCCTTGTGAACTTATGCCAACAGATGCATGTCGCTATTGTGGTGTCGTGGTGTAGTGCATCCAATTAGATCAGGTCGAGACGAGTTGTGTATTGATGGTCGACATACAACTGGGTTAGGAGAGTTGCGTGTCATGGGTGGACATGCAACAAGGTCGGGAAAGTTGTGTGTCGAGTGTGCACATGCAACTTGGTCGGGAATGGTCAAGTTGGGGGTCTAGGGTGGACATGCAACTGACATGGAAATGGGTCCAACGACTATGCATTTCAAAGGTGGACATGCAATTCCGTAGTTGTCGGGGGCAAGAAGGCGAGTTATGTATCTAGGACGGACATGCAACTAGATCAGGGTCTGGAAAGTTGTATGTCGAGAGTGGATATTCAACTTGAACAAAGGGGTCGAGGGCCCGTTGCATGTTCAGGGTGAACTTGCAATTGGGGCAAAGGGGGTCAAGGGCCGGTTGCAGGTCAAGTATGTACTTGCAACTGTGACGAAGGGTCAAGGTCCAATTGCGTGTTAAGGATGGACTTGCAACTAGGGCAAAGGGTTGAGACAAGTTGTGTCTCGAGGGTGCACTTGCAAATGGGACAAATCCTCGACGCCAAATTGTGTGTCGAGGGTGCATTCCAACCGGAAAAAAGATGATCAGGCCTCGAGTGTGTGTCGAGGGTGAATTTGCAGTTAGGGCAAAAAGGTCGGGCTTAATTGCATGTCACGTGGGTGATACAACAGCCCACGCACAAAGGTGATTCTCTCTTAGGAACGAAACAAAACCCCAACAATGGTTCAGGAAAAATTCAAAACAACACAAATCTTGGAGCTATAAATCGGCAGGTGCAAAACTTAAATGAGACATCACTAGCAAACTGAGCCTAGATCAGATGGTTAGTTTTTTATGGTGAAACCAGCCCACCAGGGTCTTGGCAATGGTGCTTTTTTAAATTTATTTCAGACTTTCCAGCAATATTTGTTCAGCAAGAAGAGGCGTTCCTGTCTGACTATGGAGGCGGTAGTGATAACTTCATCAATCACAAAGATGATGTGCTGGCTCGGTCTCTCGAAGGTGCTCATTGCGGCAGGGTGTGCGTACGATTGCTTTCATAGGGGTGAGTGTATTTGGCTATGTATGAGCGTCTGCGTCTGTACTGTGTTAAAAAAATCATAATTTCTCGTCTAGATGAGAATTAGCAAAACTGAATTTGAATCATTTATTTATTAGGAAAAGGTTTTCTTTTTCGTGGTGCTTATTCATTACGATATCGACTCGTTTGTGCTTTGTCTTGTTGGGAGTCGTGCTTTGTTTCTGATACAAATTCCGAGTCTAAGTCGTACTATTAGGCGCTCCCATCTGACCACTACATATATGCCTGCCTACGTACGAACGAAGGCGCAGGGCACAGCCGATTCATGTTGATCGGAAAAAATAACGATATGATGAAGCCGCCGATTCCTAAATGACCCTGCCGGAGAGGCTGGAAGTCGCCGGAATCAGCACTGCCTTTACCCTCCGGCAGTAGCAGTAGCAGCTTCATCCCCGATGAAATAATCTTCTTCGAGATACTGGTACTTCTTCCCGTCAAGTCCCTCCTACGCTTCCAAGCCGTGTGCAAGTCATGGCGCGCCACATTAACCAGCACTCCTTTCGTCCGCAGGCATCTGGAGCTCTCAAGGTCGACCATGGTCGTGGTGCCGCGCAAGTACCAGGCCTCTCGATTCCTCAACATCTTCAGCTTCCAGCCAGGCGAAAGCAAGTGCGCCGAGCTGATGGTCCGAAAGGAGTTTCAGCCCTATGGGATCCCGGCGTTCAGCATTCCTCTCCACTGCGACGGCCTGATCTTGATCCCTGCCTTCACGGGGACAATTTTCATCTGCAACCCGGCCACTGGAGAATTTGTTGAGTTGCCACCTGGAAGCCCCAGCCTTCTCCGTGAACACAGGGTGGCCTTTGGCTTTGATCCCTGGAGTGGTACCTACAAGGTGGCCAGGCACTTCATCCGCTCCTACAGAGATACTACTACTGCGCAAATGGATGATGGGGAAGAAGGTGGCACCACCACTAGTAGAGAATACAGCTGCGGACATGAGATCTTGACATTCGGTGGTGATGTGGGCAAGGAAGAAGCTTGGGTATGGAAGGCCACCGTGGATCCGCCATACCCTATCAAGGCCAGGACCCCGATTTGTCTCCCGGGGGTCTTCTTTTGGAGTGCTCTCAAGTCCATGGTGCTACCTGCAAAGGTTATCTCGAACGTCATCCTTCGATTTAGTTTACTTGATGAAACATTTACGGTGCACCCTAACCCTCCGTGCAGCGAATATCTAGGCAGGAACGATTCCCTATCTGCGCTAGGTGGTAAGTTATGCTATATCCACTCCACCTCACCGTGGGACAATTCCATTTGGTTGGCGGAAGATGGGTCAAATCTGGCTTGGTCACTATGCCGCCGAGTCTGCCTGCCGATACCAAGAATGCTTCTTGCCTTTGCTTGCGCGTCGACTGACCGGGACAAGATATTCATCTCCGTTGATGCGTGCATCCTTCTCCGGTGTGATCTCCGTGATGGATCCCTTGAAGAAATAATCAACATGCCACGTGACATGTTGTATGATCTCCGGAACGGCAGAAAAATCAACATTGGTGCGCTCTTTGTTGCCCATTATATGGTGCCATATGTGGAATCACTGTTGCGCATCAGACCTTCGAGATAACGAGACATCATATCATATGTGATCTCATCATTAATAAATGTTGTCTAATTTCTTGTGTTGCAACCAAAATAAGCGAAATCACATTAATATACGTCTGTTTTTGCATTGTTCTTACCTAGTCCTTACAATGTATTTCGTTATGTTGATATTGTCCATCACATATTTGAGTTGCTACAGATACAATGCTGATGCTTGATCCTGCTTGTTTATAAAACTGCCAAATTGACAGATTATCGCTAATATATCTTTTCTTTGTTAACTCGTTGTTGTGACTCACAGAGTGCTTTAGAATCTGGTGAACATCGAGTATATTTTTTCTTCCTCCTATCCTCAAGAAGTAGTACTTTATGAGCAATCTTATGGTGATGGGTGTGTCTCCTTAGAGCAAAATGTCCAGAGCAACTCAAACGTGTTTTCTGAAGATACCTCTGAAATCACTAAATCGGCAAGCACAAAGTGTATGGTTATTCAAATTGATTTTGTCAATACTAAAGATCAAAATTGCAATGCTAGACACTTATATTTTTATGCAGCCCATGTTTTGGCCTTTGGCTCCATTTCTTCAGGAAAAAATCAAAAAAAAAATCAGGCGTTTTGGAGCTCTTGAAAAATACTTTTTCTTCTGTTCTTTATTTTGACCATGTTCTCAGTTGTCTGGTAATTTCCTAAGAATTCCTTCTGCATGTGTGACGTGCAGATTGAAGGGGGAAAAGCATTAGAATCGAGCATTAATGTGCAAAGTATCATTGATAAAGGGTAAATTATAATAAGAAATAGTGATGCAAAATGGACGTATCAGCTCCCCAAGCTTAGACCTCGCTTGTCCCCAAGCGAAAGCCGAGCTTAGTAAACATGGCACAGTTTTATGAAGTGTGGAGTTGATAGTAAATAATACCAAAATGACAGCATCGCTATTTACTTTCATGACCAAACATTCTAAACAGCAATCCCTTCTTGTTCTTACAAAACTTCTGATGAGGAGGTCATGACACCTTTAGATGCAGAAGTTTAACCCATAAAAGTTTCTTGATCATTAATTTTAGAAACGGCCTGGGCACGAGGAGATGCATGCAAGGTTGGGATATGGCCAAGCATCCAGTTGATAAGCACATAGTCATGTACACCTTGATTGCTGGGTTGATCCATATATCCCGTGCCAGGTTTCTAGAAAAGGCAAGTACGTGGGATGCGTGGCGCGCATTTGTGTGTACACCAGTACAAGACTCCCTGAAAAGCAGATAAAAACATATAACGGATGATTATCTCCAGACAAATCCAGTGTATGCATAAGGGAATTCAGCCGTAGCTAGAGCCTTTCCGCTCTCCCGGTGGTAACTGATACAAAAGGTCATGGTTTTACACAGCGGAAGATAAAGATCGGTCATGGCCACGCAGGCTGCATACGCGCCTGCAGGAGCAATGTGACCCTGGTTGTGTTTCACACCCATAGGCACCACAACATTGAGAATTATCCTTGCATGTATTGCTAGCAATTAATGGTAAACTATGGCTTGGTGTACAATCAATCTAGGGGTCATAGACTTACGAAATGCACATGGTTTTTTTGTAGCTATATATGCACATCCAGCTGGCGAGACAAATGTGAGTGTTTGTTTGCCTTGCATCACAGAGCCAAACACCAGAAACAAAAGCATGCATATGACACAAGCAGGGGTAGCATGAAGAGCACATATGCATACGTTAAAAAGAATGAGAACAAAACCAAGTATGCAATCTGGCATGTCATGGCTTGGAAAGGTTTGAGAAACCTAGCTACTTGTCACCACAAGGGTGTGGCACCTCCAACGGGACAAACAATGCATAGTTGTAAAGATGAGGAAGCTATCTATCTATCCATCCATAGTGAGTGCCACTAGATACAAATTTAAAAAAGGCAAAAAAATCTTGAGACTTCTCTGGCAAGCGCCTTGCTAGTACACGCATTTACTCCTATTTAAGCGCCTCCATGGATATCCATAGCTCATTAAATTCCAGCCTCCAATATTGCCATCACCCTAGAATCCATTGCAGAGAAATCCTCCACCATGACAGACCACCTTCAAGTTCAGCAACAGAAGTTGGAGCTACCGCTGGGGTTTAGGTTCCACCCGACGGATGAGGAGATCATCAACTCCTATGTGATCCCCAAGGTGCTCGATGAAGCCTTCGTAACCGCGGCGATTGAAGATGTGAACCTGAACAAGTACGAGCCATGGGAGCTACCAGAGAAGGCAAAGATGGGGGAGAAGGAGTGGTACTTTTACTCCCGAAAGGATCGCAAGTACCCCACTGGGATACGAACGAACCGGGCGACGGGTGTCGGCTATTGGAAGGCCACCGGAAAGGACAAGGAAATTTTCCACCCGCCACTCACGCTCATCGGCATGAAGAAGACGCTCATCTTCTACAAGGGCAGGGCGCCTACGGGGGAGAAGACCAACTGGATCATGCATGAGTATAGGCTTGAGAGCAACAAGGAGCTGACATCCAACCCGTCCACCGCAACCCGCACCGTCACCGCCACCAAGGCGGCTTCCAAGGTATATAATAAACTTATGGTATACTAGTAGTCATGAATTCTTAACATCCAGTAGCTAAGTAGCCACCTTTTTTGAATAATCAGGGGGAAGAATCCCCACCTGAATATTACTCTTAAGTTGCCAATACATGGCAAGAATGACAAGCTTGCACCGATGCGTGAGGGGAGATAAAGCGGCCATGACATAGTGGACTCCTTTTGAGTAGGATACTTGAATGTATGGGTAAAAGAGAGAAACCATCAGTAATGTTCTTGATAGTAGAACGAGGTGAGTAAATACCGCCATGGAATGTCGTATTGTTTCATGACTCCTAAATATTCTAAAGGATGGAAAGGTTGACCGAGGCTAAATGTTGGAGTAGAGGCCTAGGGGAGTCAGCGTGTCCCCATTTCCAGAGATTGGCACTTGGATAGGGCCGCCTAAATACCTAAATTATGGGATATGTGTGCTGAACATGAGCAGTGAATGACAAAGTGATCGGCATCTGCGACAAAAGCATCACACCCAGGGCATGCTACTGATCATAGTTGATTTGCACTTATTTAATTTAGGTATGCTTGTAGGAACAGTGGGTGGTTTGTAGGATCTTCCATAAGAGCACCGGACTGAAGAAGGTGGTGATGCCGTCATATGTCATGCCAATGTCCACTGGAGCAGAACATCAGCAGGGGCTCACTGACTTAGATACATTTCCTCCTCTCATGGACTATGACATGTCGTCATCGCTAGCAAATCCAACGTTGCTTCCTGCAGCTTCTTCATACCAGTTGCACGACATCGGGGCTGGCTCATCGATGATTGGCAGCATGGCGCTTCCTATGATGAATGACCACTACATCGGGAACCACCGCCAGCAGATGATATCAGACCCAACACCACCATTGCCATTCTACCAACAACATCAGCAAATGATGATGTATATGGGTGAAGATCAGAGTTTCATGGTCGGGGCTAAGCCTGGGTGTGGTCCATCGTCAATGGTGTCACAGGAGGATGCCGTGACCGGGCTGAGCAACAACTACCAGGGCAACGCCGCCGCAACAGCAGGTGGCAAGACCTCGTCAGTGAACATGAGTATGGATGACATGTGAAAGTACTGATGATCAGATAATCCAAGATAACATATATATGTGTGTGTGTGCGTGCATAAATTTATAATCCATGGGACGGTCGTTCGATATATGGCAACCCGTATATTGGTTTGCGCCGTATTTAATTTCTCATTGTGACCGCTAGAGAGTTTGCATGCAGTCATGCCTCTCTTGTGCTAGTTTTTCGATTGTGTGTATGTGTATTGGCTTGTATGCACTATCCACCCGGGTTTACCTGGCGATATATGCATGTGTTTTAAAATACTGGCAGGCGGACAACATGCATCTTTTAAACCTATGTAAAATGAACTATTTTGTTTAATTAAAGCTTTTCCATTATATGTTTGGGCGTGCAACCACCTAGAGGGATTGCCATACACTTTTAAATGTGTGCTAATAAACTGTTACTTATTTCACTTTTAAATGTGTGTTAGTAATTTTACTTCTAAAAGTTTGGGTCAACATTTGTGGCGATGTCCAAGCGAGCGACGTGCTCTACACCATCAGTTTGAGGCATGCAACAGGTGACATGGGCCCGGTCTACTTGAAATTGTAGCTGGCATCTCACACTAGTAGAAAACGGGGCAAAGGTCACAGGGCAGTTTTCACATTAGCCCCGGTTCAGTCACGAACCGGGACCCATAGGGGCATTCGTCCCGGTTCGTGAGCCCAGGGGGCCGGCCGGGGCCTCGTGGGCATTGGTCCCGGTTCGTATGGAACCATTTGTCCCGGTTCGAGCCACGAACCGGGACTAATGGTCCTCGCTCCTGGCCCACAACCATTTGTCCCGGTTCTTGGCATGAACCGGGACAGAAGGCCCGGATTTAGTACCGGTTCATGCCACGAACCGGGACCAATGAGGTGCCTATATATACCCCATCGCCACGGCAGAGCACTCCACAGTGCTCTGTTTTTCTCTGGCCGGCGAGGGGAGGGCTTTGTGGTGCTCTAGCTCACCTCCTATGCACATGAGGTGTTCGATGAAATGCCCGAGCCACACTAGTTAATCTTTCTCCTCTCGAAACTCGACCTCCGAGCTCCATTTTCCTCGAGATTTGTCTAGGTTTAGCGGCCCGTCACGTCCCATTCCCGTCTTCACCGCCGTCGACCGCCCGCGCCGATCTCGTCACCGGCAACACCGTGGTGAGCCTCTTGTTCTTATCTTCTTTTTGAAAGAAAAAAATTCTTACTTTAGATAGATACTTGTCTAATTTTCTTACTATTTTATTCCTTCTTATTACATAGTGCGATGGTTTTGGTATCCGCCCCCGTCGGCCCTCGTCCTGTCTATGATTCGGATGTGGTATATATTATCTTTTTATAACTATTTGATTCATTTATTGTTTATGACAAATATACCGACCAGCGTGACATAGATTTTATTTATCTAGGAGGTGGTTCAACCGGAAATTCTAACCGACCCTATTGTCGAGAGGTTAAATTTAGTTGAAGAAGAAAACAATTACTTGAAGGAAAAAATAAAAAAAAATTGAGGAGGAGAAGATGATATTGGAGTTGCATGTTGCGGATGTCGTCGATGATCACAAGATCAAGATGGATGCAATGCGCTTGAAGGTTAGAAAGATTAGAAAATATGCCATTCATACCGAGGCTTGGTATCATTATGCCGTTGGATCAATTGTTACCTTGGTTGCGATTATGATCGCATTTGCTTTCGCATTGAAATGTTTTACATAGTTTCAATGTATGGTTTAATTAATTAGATGCTCTGGAGAGCTATATATATGTTGTTAGATGAGAACTATGTATGTACTTTGGTTCTAATGTGATGATGAACTTCTATTAATTTGGTCACTTAATTATCTATTCATGATGTTCTGTAATGGTTTTTGACACACTCAATTATATATAATGCACGCAGATGAACCGGCAATGGATGTACGGTGACAGACACACCTCCGAGTACATTAAGGGCGTGCATGATTTTCTCGAAGTGGCTGAGGCAAACAAGCAGAATGGTTTTATGTGTTGTCCATGCCCTACATGTGGGAATACGAAGTCTTACTCTGACCGGAAAATCCTTCATGCCCACCTGCTTTACAAGGGTTTCATGCCACACTATAATATTTGGACGAGGCACGGAGAAATGGGGGTTATGATGGAAGACGGCGAAGAAGAAGAGGACGATGACAACTATGTGCCCCCTGAATACGGTGATGCTGCAACGGGGGAAGCTGCTGAAGATCAAGAGGAACCAGACGATGTGCCCAATGATGCTGCAAGGGGGGAAGCTGCTGAAGATGAAGAGGAGCCAGTGCCCGATGATGATGATCTCCGCCGGGTCATTGTCGATGCAAGGACGCAATGCGAAAGTCAAAAGGAGAAGCTGAAGTTCGATCGCATGTTAGAGGATCACAAAAAAGGGTTGTACCCCAATTGCGAAGATGGCAACACAAAGCTCGGTACCGTACTGGAATTGCTGCAGTGGAAGGCAGAGAATGTTGTGCCTGACAAAGGATTTGAGAAGCTATTGAAAATATTGAAGAAGAAGCTTCCAAAGGATAACGAATTGCCCGACAGTACATACGCAGCAAAGAAGGTCGTATGCCCTCTAGGATTGGAGGTGCAGAAGATACATGCATGCCCTAATGACTGCATCCTCTACCGCGGTGCGTACAAGGATCTGAACGCATGCCCGGTATGCGGTGCATTGCGGTATAAGATCAGACGAGATGACCCTGGTGATGTTGACGGCGAGCCCCCCAGGAAGAGGGTTCCTACGAAGGTGATGTGGTATGCTCCTATAATACCACGGTTGAAATGTCTGTTCAGAAACGAAGAGCATGCCAAGTTGATGCTATGGCACAGTGAGGACCGTAAGAAAGACGGGAAGTTGAGAGCACCTGCTGACGGGTCGCAGTGGAGAAAAATCGAGAGAAAGTACTGGGCTGAGTTTGCAGCTGACCCAAGGAACGTATGGTTTGGTTTAAGCGCGGATGGCATTAATCCTTTCGGGGAGCAGAGCAGCAATCACAGCACCTGGCCCGTGACTCTATGTATGTATAACCTTCCTCCTTGGATGTGCATGAAGCGGAAGTTCATTATGATGCCAGTTCTCATCCAAGGCCCTAAGCAACCCGGCAACGACATTGATGTGTACCTAAGGCCATTAGTTGAAGAACTTTTACAGCTGTGGACTGGAAACGGTGTACGTACGTGGGATGAGCACAAACAGGAGGAATTTAACCTGCACGCGTTGCTGTTTGTAACCATCAACGATTGGCCCGCTCTCAGTAACCTTTCAGGACAGACAAACAAGGGATACCACGCATGCACACACTGTTTAGATGACACTGAAAGTATATACCTGGACAAAAGCAGGAAGAATGTGTACCTGGGCCATCGTCGATTTCTTCCGACCAACCATCAATGTCGAAAGAAAGGCAAGCATTTCAAAGGCGAGGCAGATCACCGGAAGAAGCCCGCCATGCGTACCGGTGATCACGTACTTGCTATGGTCAATGATTTACACGTAATCTTTGGAAAGGGTCCCGGCGGACTAGCTGTTCCGAATGACGTTGAGGGACACGCACCCATGTGGAAGAAGAAATCTATATTTTGGGACCTATCCTACTGGAAAGAGCTAGAGGTCCGCTCTTCAATCGACGTGATGCACGTGATGAAGAACCTTTGCGTGAACCTGCTAGGCTTCTTGGGCGTGTATGGGAAGACAAAAGATACACCTGAGGGACGGGAGGACCTGCAACGTTTGCACGAAAAAGACGGCATGCCTCCGAAGTAGTATGAAGGTCCTGCCAGCTACGCTCTTACGAAAGAAGAGAAAGAAATCTTCTTTGAATGCCTGCTCAGTATGAAGGTCCCGACTGGCTTCTCGTCGAATATAAAGGGAATAATAAATATGCCAGAGAAAAAGTTCCAGAACCTAAAGTCTCTTGACTGCCACGTGATTATGACGCAACTGCTTCCGGTTGCATTGAGGGGGCTTCTACCGGAAAACGTCCGATAGCCATTGTGAAGCTATGTGCATTCCTCAATGCAATCTCTCAGAAGGTGATCGATCCAGAAATCATACCAAGGCTAAGGAGTGATGTGGCGCAATGTCTTGTCAGTTTCGAGCTGGTGTTCCCACCATCCTTCTTCAATATCATGACGCACGTCCTAGTTCATCTAGTCGACGAGATTGTCATTCTGGGGCCCATATTTCTACACAATATGTTCCCCTTTGAGAGGTTCATGGGAGTCCTAAAGAAATATGTCCGTAACCGCACTAGGCCAGAAGGAAGCATCTCCATGGGCCATCAAACAGAGGATGTCATTGGGTTTTGTGTTGACTTCATTCCTGGCCTTGAGAAGATAGGTCTCCCTAAATCGCGGTATGAGGGGAGACCGACTGGAAAAGGCACGCTTGGAGGGGGGAACTCAACGGATATTCTTGGTCTGAAGCACACTACACAGTTCTACAGAACTCTACCTTGGTGACCCCGTATGTCGATGAACACAAGAACAGTCTGCGCTCCAAACACCCGGAGCAGTGTGACGACTGGATTACATGTGAACACATCAGGACTTTCAGCAGTTGGTTGGAAACACGTCTCAGAGGTGACACCACTGTTTGTGATGAGTTGTACTCGTTGTCCAGGGGACCATCTTCGACTGTATTGACTTACAAAGGATACGAGATAAATGGGAATACATTTTACACGATCGCCCAAGATCAAAAGAGCACCAACCAAAACAGCGGTGTCCGCTTTGATGCAGCAACCGAGAGGGGAAAGGACACATATTATGGTTACATAATGGACATATGGGAACTTGACTACGGACATGATTTTAAGGTCCCTTTGTTTAAGTGCAAATGGGTCAATCTGTCAGGAGGCGGGGTACAGGTAGACCCACAGTACGGAATGACAACAGTGGATCTGAACAATCTTGGGTACACTGACGAACCGTTCGTCCTAGCCAATGATGTGGCACAGGTTATCTATGTGAAGGACATGTCTACCAGACCGAGGAAAAGAAAAGATAAGGAAGCGAATACATCATACGATGAGCCAAAGCGCCACATAGTTTCATGAAATTCCTCCCTTCAAAGTCAAGGCTGACCCAAGCATCCTGATAAACGATGAAGATTATCCATGGTTACGGCGCAATAAGCAAATGACACAAGCGAAGAAAAAGTGAAGACTTTCTCCCGCAACTATTATGATGATAGCATGCCAACTTTGTAATAGACGAGTATGATACCATTGTCCGTTTGTACAAGAAGTGCATCTAGTTTTTGCCGTAACCCTCTCAACTTTCTTGCACATGCTATGTGGATGAAATGATGATACCATGCCAACTTTCAACCTTTTCAGAGTTCATTTGAAATGCTTTATAAGCCCTGAGTGCAGAGAGGTTAGGCCCGTAAGCCTGCTTTAGAGAGGAGCTCGACAGCTCAGGCGCACCGCACCTTATAAACAGGTGCGGCTCTCTCTTAGCTAGCGAGGTGGGACTAAACTCACCACCACGCCGCTGTGCAAGGCCATTGGTCCCGGTTGGTGGCACGAACCGGGACCAATTCCACCCTTTGGTCCCTGTTGGTGCCACGAACCGGTACTAATGAGGCTGTGGCCCCACGAGCACCTTTAGTACCTGTTCGTGGCACGAACCGGTACTAGAGTTTCTTACTAGCTAAGCAGTTTTTTAGTCCCACCTCGCTAGCTGAGAGGCACTAGGAGCGGTTTATAAGCCCTGAGTGCAGAGACGATGAAGAAGAGGCGCAATGCTCACGTTGCTTAGCTTCAAGCCTTGAGGAATAAGGTAGACTGCATCGAGCTATGTGCAGTGCAGTCTACACTATTCCGAAAGGCTTGAAGCAAATCAACGCGCATTGCGCCTCTTTTTTATTTTTAATCATTAAAAGCAAAAAGAATTTTCATAAAGAACTTTTTTTATAGAAACTTTAATAGCAGAAAGAATTATCATAAAGTAAAATAAATAAGTAATTAGAAACAAAATAAAATAAAATAAATAAGTTTTTTGTTGTAAGTAGAAATAAAACAAAATAAATATAGCAAAAAAGAAAATAAAAAAACTAAATACAGCAAAAAGAATTTTCATAAAGAACTAATGGCACTAATAGAAAGTAAAATAAATAAGTAATTAGAAACAAAATAAAATAAAATAAATAAGTTTTTTGTTGTAAGTAGAAATAAAACAAAATAAATATAGCAAAAAAGAAAATAAAAAAACTAAATACAGCAAAAAGAATTTTCATAAAGAACTAATGGCACTAATAGAAAGTTTATATGTTTTCTAAAACTAATGGCACTAACAGACAGTTTATAATTTTGCTGACCTAAAAGCAAAAATAATTAAAAAATAAAGAAAAAAACAAAAGAAAATAAATAATGCAAAAAATTTAAAAAACTGCCACCTATTGGGCCACCACGGCCTGAATACGACTAGAAACCCAACCTGGGCCATGATTCAGGCCTGCAGAAGGCCCAATAGGCCAACAGACATCATAGTGTGAGATTAGGCCCGTAAGCCTGCATTTGAGAGGAGCTCGAGAGGGCAGCTGCAGCGGGGCTTATAAACCACTCCGAGCCCCTCTCAACTAGCGAGGTGGGACTAAACTTTTGGCTGCGACGCGGGCAGCAAGAGGCCGTTGGTCCCGGTTGGTGGCACCAACCGGGACCAATGCCCCCCCCTTTAGTCCCGGTTGATGCCACCAATCGGGACCAAAGGCCGCCGCTTCCCGCCCTTTGGGCTGCTGAAAAGAGGCCTTTGGTCCCGGTTGGTGGCACCAACCGGGACTAATGCCTACCTTTAGTCCCGGTTGGTGCCACGAACCAGGACTAAAGGATTTGCTATATAAGTCCACACTTAGGAAATTTTCGACATACCTCGCCAGTTGCCCCCGACGCCGCCAGGCTGCCCGTGCTCGCCGTCGCCGCCCGCTCCTCATCGCCGTCGCCCCGCGCCCTTGCCTCGACAGGTCGCCGCCCGGTGCTCGTCGTCGTCGCCCTGCCCCCACGCGCCGCCCCGCCTCGTGCTCCCCTGCTCGCGCGCGCCGCCTCGGCGCCCCGAGCCCCCCTGCCCGGCCCGCGCGTGCTCGCCGGCGCCCTCGCCGCCCCCGCCCCCGCCGTCGCCATCGTCCTAGCCGCCCCCGCTGTGAGAGCCGCCGCCCCAGCTCTGTTTTTTATTTTTATTAGTTTAATTTTTTTGTTCATATGTGATGTATATGTGTATGTGGCTATAATGTATATGTGAACAAAAAAATTGTATGTATGTAGATGTTCAAAATGTATGAATATATATGTCAAAAATGTTTTTTTGTTAATAGAAAGTTTTTTGTTCATATATAGAAAGTTTTTATATATGACAATGGATATATATTCGATATATATGAGAAATGATGATCCACATGGAAAAGTTTTATATATGCAAAAGTTACAATTTTAGAAAAGTTTTATATATCTAGCTAGGAAGGGAAGAAGAAGAAAAAGAAGGATAGGAAAGAAGAAAATAAGAAGAGGAAAGAAAGAAGAAGAGGAGAGGAAGAAGAGGAGATATAAATAAGAAGAGGAAAAAAGAAGAAAAAGAAGAGGAGAAGAAGAAAGGAATAGAGGTTCTTCTTCTCCTCTATTCCTTTCTTCTTCTCCTCTTTTTTTTCTTCTTTTTTTCTTCTTTTTTTTCTTCAATCCTCTCCTCTATTCCTTTCTTCTTCTCTCCTCTTTTTATTTCTTCTTCGTTTTCTTATGTTTTATCGGGTCTGTCGTCGTCGATATATACCCCTCCCGATAACTTCAACACGGGGGGGGGGGGGGGGGGGGTCGAGATACCCCCTCCCCGATAACATTATTTTCCCGTGTATATATGTCGTCGTTGTCGATATAACCCCCTCCTGATAACTTCAACACGTGGGGGGGGGGGTCGATATACCCCCTCCCCGATAACATTATTTTCCCGTGTATGTATGTTGTCGTTGTCAATATTACCCCCTCCCGATAACTTTAACACGAGGGGGGATAACTTCAACACGAGGGGGGGTCGATATACCCCTCCCCGATAACATTATTTTCCCGTGTATATATGTCGTCGTTGTCGATATAACCCCCTCCTGATAACTTCAACACGTGGGGGGGGGGGTCGATATACCCCCTCCCCGATAACATTATTTTCCCGTGTATGTATGTTGTCGTTGTCGATATTACCCCATCCCGATAACTTCAACACGAGGAGGGATAACTTCAACACGAGGGGGGGGTCGATATACCCCCTCCTCGATAACATTATTTTCCCGTGTATGTATGTCGTCGTTGTCGATATAAAACCCCCTCCCGATAACTTCAACACGTGTGGGGGGGGGGTCGATATATACCCCCTCCCCGATAACATTATTTTCCCGTGTATGTATGTCGTCGTTGTCGATATATATAACTCCCTCCCAGATAACTTCGACATGATGGACGGTCGATATGTATACCCCCTCTCGACCGTGATAACTTATACCACGGGAGCACCCCCCGACCCTCTCGCTCGACCAAAACTCTCGAGGACACCCAAACCCTAGAAAAAAACGATGTCGGTCTCCTACCCCCTCCCGCCGCGCCCCTACCCTTGAAGCGTTGCCTAGGCCACCCCAAACCCGGAATAAGCTAGGTCTACGTTTGCACTAATATATCCACCTGCTGTCATGTTTGTGTAATAATTGCCATGTTGTAATATTTGCAGAAACAATGGAGCACGGACGAGATGAGCAAGCAGAAGAGGTGTTGGGGGACATAATCTTAGCCAGAGGTGATATCTTGTCGTATCTTAACGACAATGATGGTCTGGAAGAACAGGGTGAAGAAGCAGGCTGCGGTGATCGAAGAGTGGAGGAGGAAAGACATGATTATGATGGCTCCGGTGACCCAATGCTGGTGCAAGAAGGAGCCCGTGGTGACGGCTCCGGTGACCGAACAGAGTCCGGCCAGGTAAATATATTAGTTAAGCCTGTGCTGACTAGCTAATTGATGCATTCATTGTTTTGGTATGTACACATATTAATTAACACTCGTCTTTCTTCTTTTTTTAGCCCTCCGGATCGAGCACAACTGCGGTAAAGAGACGAGGCCCGAAGAGAAAGTTGTGCTCGGATGAAAGGTTTGAGATCACAGCAATCGCGCGCCACGGCCAACCGATTGAACCCCTCCGGACAAAGGATGCTTTTGCTGCTCAGTGCGGGGTTCTAGTTAGGGACAAGATCCCGATCAGCATCCACCAATGGTATAAGCCTAAGAAGGAAGACCCTGAGGTGTCTTATGTCAATGATATGCAGAAAG
The DNA here is from genome assembly GCF_018294505.1 of Triticum aestivum. Lineage (NCBI taxonomy): Eukaryota > Viridiplantae > Streptophyta > Magnoliopsida > Poales > Poaceae > Triticum > Triticum aestivum. Next base: position 642,568,516 of record NC_057814.1, read on the forward strand.
ATGATCTTTGGACTGAGCTGAAGGCAAATTTCACCCTACCGCCAGAGGAGGATCCGGAGAAGCCAGTTAAAGACCAATTAATCAAGTCTCATGCTCTTAAGAAGATGGCAGACCTATTCAGGAGGTGGAAGAATGAGCTGAAAACGTTTGTCGACAAAGAAGAGACACCTGAATTCATCGGCCGGTATGAGAAGATCAGAGATCACTGGCCCGCATTTGTGGCCCACAAGACATCGGAAAAGAGTAAGAAGATGTCAGCGATAAACAAGATGAATGCTGCGAAGAAGAAGCTTCACCATCGCACGGGGTCAGGTGGCTACCTCAAAGCCCGGCCTAAGTGGGCCAAGTCTGAGAGGGATCTGCTTGATAAAGGGATCGAACCACAGACAATGAACTGGCTAGACCGTTGCCGGACTTGGTTCTTCGGGGCTGGCGGAACCTTGGACCCTGTATCAGGGAGGTGTCGTTGGACGGACGAGCAACTTGCAATACCCGTCAAGAAGATTCAGCACTATATTGATGCAGCGCAGCAAGGGACGTTCGTTCCAGACAGAGAGAACGACGAGCTCACAATGGCCCTCGGGAATCCTGAGCACCCTGGACGGACACGAGGCACGCCAGGCTCCGTTCCGTGGAAGGCTGGTTTTCCGGAAGCGGGCGGTTACAAAACCCAGGAGAGGAGGAAAAAAGTGGAGCAGATCCAAATTCAGCGTCTGCACGAAAGGGTTCAAGTGCTAGAGGAACGAGACAGCAATAGAGATGCCGAAACTGCCCCCGAAGCTACACCGCCATCTCAGCGTAGAAGCAGCGTGGCTTCCACCGAGCTGCCTCAGCTGGAGCATGCGGCTACTCCTAGCTACCCCGTGGGTGCTATCATGGAGTCTCAACATTGCCACCTTATGGCGGAATGGCAGAACTTGAAAGTCAAGGCGGCTGTTGGCTCTGTTTTACCTACTGAACCCGGCGCAACCTACCACTGCCGGCAGATTCCAGATAGATATGCTAGGGTGATGGTGGATGAAATAACGGAGGGATTTGAGGACCTCCAGCTTGACCACCCTACCGGTGAAGGGGAGACTCGGCTGGGTTTAGCTCTAAAGACTACATGCCTATGGCGGAAGGAGCTCATCAAGCTTCCGAACTGGACGGCTCCGGCGAGTAAGGGCACTCCGCCTCCTCCTCCGCCTCCTCCTCCGGCGAGTGATCAGGGCACTCAGCCTCCTTCTCCGGCGCGTGGCGGCACTCCGCCTCCTTCTCCGCCAGCGCCGGCGCGCCAGAGCAGCCAGCCTCCTCCTTCTCCGCCTCGTCAGCAAGGGCGGAAGAGACCCGCCGCTGCTGCGGCTGCTCCGGCGCGTCGTAGTCCTTCTCCTCCGCCTCGTAAGCAAGGAAAGAAGACAGCCGCAGCCGCTCCGTCTGCTCTGCCGGCGTCTAGCAGTACAGCTGCCAGAGGCGGGAGGCAATACAGATTCGGTCCTTCTCTGAAGACTCCAGAGAAGTTACCATATGAGAGGACCGAGGAGGAGAACGCGAAGATCGTGCGAGCCGAAGTGAAGAACTTCTTTGAAGGGGTCAAAGCAAAGAAACATCCACCTCCGGTGAAAGCAAAGCGCACTCTGGCTGCCCTGACAAAACCACCAAAGTCTCCGCCAAAAGGCAACTATGAGCGCGTTCTTGCAACGGCATATGCCGAAGCGGAGCGGTCGGGAAGTACTGTCAGTGATAAAAGGATGAAAGAACGACGAGCTGGGAAAAAAATTGCCCAGCTCGGCGAACAAGAGAACCAATCGTGCCCCCCGCTCAAGGTGTCAAAAGACATCGTCGCTAATGATCCGGGTATGGTGCCCGGTTATACCGATCTTGGAGATTACCTGCCCGACGATGTACATTATGAAATCATGGAGGTGGACGAACACAAATACCATTACGGGAAGCCTCTCGTCAAAGATGTCAAATCTCTAAGCACGATGATGCGAAGACTACATGATTGGTACATGAAAACCTGCAGAGAGTCTGATGGGATGAGTACTTTAACGCTGAGAGTTAAACCGGAGCATGACCTCGTTGGAATTGAACTGCTGAATGTTCCATTTGAGGATTTCTTCCAGTTTTACAATCTAATGTCCCTCGATAAAACAACGATCACTTGCTACTGTCTGTAAATAGTACTACTTCTATCATTAAGTCTCTCTATATAGGTCAGCTCTTTCATTGCATGTATTTATACTTATCCTCACTATATTATGCAGATTGAAGATCGTCGAATTGAAGAAAAGACAAATCGGTGATATTGGGTTCATTAACACAAATCTCATAGATGATTATCAGGTTAAATTTCATGCCAAAGAAGCCGAGGCCAACTTGCTACAATCGTTGGTAATAAATCAAAACAAAGATATAATACTCTTTTCCTTACAACTTCAAGTGAGTGTTACTGTCTTCTGCATATTCGGTTTCCCTTTATTAGTCCAGGTTATGGTAATGTAATTGATCACTTATGCATGCATGCGCAGCTTCCACTATATTCTCCTAGAGATTAAGCTTGAGCGGGGAGTAGTAACCGTCTTAGACTCGAGACGAAAAGATCCCCAGGACTATGCGAACATGACTCAAATGCTCCAGAAGTAAGTTAAATCGATCATTATCTACCATATCAGCAACTTTGTTCATTTCCTGATATCAAGTAATTGTTTTCTTTGTCTGGCAGGGTTTGGAGAAAATTCACCTCAAAAGCACCGGGACTGCCGAACCAGCTGCAATTTAGACACCCAAAAGTAAGTACTATAGTAGCATGTTCCGCGCATCTCCTAGTGATTCAAGCGCTAGTTTGATCAATACCATTTAGCATGCTTGCTTATCAGTTTGATTGACCTCTATTTCTTGTAAAGTGGTTGTGGCAGCAACCCGGGAATAATTACTGTGGATACTACATTTGCGAGTCCATCCGCTACCATACCTGTGAGCGGGGCTACACTGAAGAACAATATGAAGTGCGTAAGCAATAATATTCACAATTTTATTTTATTACCATCATTTGTGTTGAGTTTCATTTATTCATATATATATGTATTGACCCCCTTCTTCAAATTAGATTTTTCGGAAGCGGGATGAACTCCTAGCACCAGATCGTATGCGAGGAATTCAAGAGGAATTGGCGGCATTCTTCCTTGACCACGTGATCGCTGAAAACGGAGAATACTATGTGGACCCTGTGTTCCTACAATATAATTAGGAGATTATATTGTAAGAGATAATTATTGTATATATGTAGCCGGTAGTGTCGGATAGATATACGAGAACTTGTTGTTCGACCAATATCTCGGAGAAGGAGAGGTGGCCGATATCACTTCTCTCTGTATGCATATATATATATGTTCATGACGATCTTCTGTTTCCTTCATTTGATTACTAGCTAGCGTGTCTACTCCTCTCCATACGTATATAGTACGTAGCGTCGACAAAGCACGGAGATAAAAGAGGACACTTCTCTCTATTAATTAGCTAGCTAACACAATATATGAAACACCTAAATTAACCCCCAAAACCCCTAAACCACCCCCTTTCAAAAACAAAAACAAAAACCTCAGCTCCTGCCAGGTGCTGACGCGTGGATGCCTATTGGTCCCGGTTGGTGGCACCAACCGGGACCAAAGGCCCTCCTGCCTGGGCTCCCCGCACCGGCCACGTGGACGGCCTTTAGTCCCGGTTCGTGTAAGAACCGGGACTAAAGGGCTAGGCCATTAGTAACGACCCTTTAGTCCCGGTTCCAGAACCGGGACTAAAGGCCCTTATGAACCGGGATAAAAGCCCCTTTTCCAATCTTTTTCTATTTTTAGGTTGCTGATCCGTATGCCGTGCGGTTTAAGATGTGTGCTAGTACATAGTAGTACATTCTTAAATAACAAATTCATTGGATAAACTTATTCAAGCCATCCATGTGTTCCAGTAATTGTATTCCCCATTTTATCCGGTTTGATGGAATATGGGTTGAGACAAAATTGTGAGTTTACGTAGTAAAGATTTCAGCAAGTGTATCTTGCAAAAGTTGAATGAAAATTAAATCCATGCGATAATCTTAGATGCTAACTCCGTGTATGTAAGTGATCAGATATCATTGGTCTGGCAAAATATTTAAATGTCCAGTTGCCTTGATTGATGAGAATAAGATTCCTCGGATGCGTTGAAATGCCACTGCTAGCAAGCAGCCACTCGTAGTCAAACTCGTACCATCAAGATAATCACATAATCAGCATGATCGTATAAATACCAATACACCATGATGCATCCAAAACGAGCAAAATTTACGCTAGGCATAGAAGAGATGAATCAGGAGCACAAGCTGACATCAAGGTCATACATTATCTAAAAGCATATCCACATAAATTATCTAGTGGCGGTAGCCTGTGCCACAACAGGGGTCTGCTTGAGGCGTGCAAACCCGTTGGTTTCGGGCAGAGAAGTGCATGGATGAACCCGGGTACATATGAACCCATTTTGGAAAACACATTTTGCACTGTCAAAAAATTCTGAAAAAATGTGCGCGCTGACATCTCCATATTCTATGTGTGTGCAGAAAATTTCACAGAAAAACAACTTTTTTTGTAGCCTGTGCAAAAAAGACAAAATTTTGTGTCGTGAAACGCTATTTAGAAGCAGTAAAATTTATCTTTTTTACTGAGACAAAACAAAAATACTTTTTTACACAAAACTTTTGTGCCGTGGACATACCTTTGCCAACATGTATGCCTAATTTTTTTTTTAGAATTTTTGAACATTACAAAACGCGTAAAAAGTACATTTTTGAAAAACGGGTGCAGATGCCCCCTTGTGCAGATCGTCCACTCTCGTTTCGGGCACCCCTATTTCTCAGGTTAAGCCAGACAGGAGCGACCCCTCGCTGAAGGCAACATCAGTTGGGCCAGCCCACACGCGCGGGAAACACCATCCTGTTTTATGTTTCTTTATTTCATACTTTCTTGTTTTCGTTTTTTGCTTTCTTTTTAACTTTTGTTTATACTTTCAAATATTATATATATATATATATATATTACAAAAACACTCTTCAAAAAACATTTGAAAAATATTAATGTCGAACAAGTGTTTGAAAAAATGTGATCATGTACATAAAAATATTGAAAAAGTATTTGAAAAATGTTCAACAAGTATTTGAAAAATGTTCAACAAGCAATTGAAAAAAATGTTGAACAAGTAATTAAACAAATGTTGATCATGTATACAAAAATGTTGAACATGTATTTGAAAAATGTTAAAGGAGTATTAAAAAATGTTGAAAATAAGTACCAAAGTGCTGATCAAGCCCGGCGCCATCGTTTAAGCCCCAAGCCCGCCGCCGCCATAGCCTATCCTGTCGCCAACCGCCCACCTGGATCGCGACCTGACCAGCCGTCGTCGCTGCACTTGGGTTCGTCGCTTGCGCGTGCGTGTGGGTTGGCGCTTGATGGAATCGACGTGGAGAATATCATACAGAAACCAACATTCAGTGAAAACCGGTGAAAACCCCAAGAAAAAGATGTTTTGAAGTTTTGTAAAAATCTAAGAAAATATATAGGATGTTAAGAGGATAATGTTTTATTGCCACAAAAAATTTCAAATTGAAACACATTACGAGATGTGAGCTATGAAAATGACAAAATCAGCATTGAATAGTGTCGAACAGTATTGTCACTATTCAGGACTGAATTTATCATTTTCATAGCTCACATCTTGCAATGTGTTTCAACTTGAAATTTTGCATGGCAATAAAACATCGCCCTCTTTTTTTTTTGAGACAATGTCGCGAAGCTTTTATTGATTCATCACAATGTTTACAGGGATGGGTGGTAATTCCCGGGGTGTCCTAACCAAACATGGCGGCCACCATCGAGAGATAAAGCATGCTTCGCTAAGTTCTGAGCTTCAAAATTTGAGCTCCTAAACTCATGACTGAAATTACAAAAATCAAAAGCTAAAGAATGTTCAACTATCTCATTAATAACTGCACCATAGCTCGCTAAATTCTCTTTGTTTAAATCCTGCACCACCGTTTTGCAATCCGATGCGACTTGTATGCGCCTCAAATAGAGATCATCCGCCAAAGCGAGCGCTTCTCTGATGGCGAGAGCTTCCAACGTCGGGAGATCCACAATGTATTTGAAAGAGAGAGTCGACGCTCCCATGAACATACCTCTGTCATCTCTGCAAATGACCCCAACTGCTCCACCATACCTGGTCACTGCTGCGTCAACATTGAACTTGGCATCCCCTTGGGGCGGGGCTACCCATCGCCTCGGCCTGGCACTGGTTGGAGTGACCGTCGATGGAGACCTTGAATTAATCACTTGGACCTCACCTATATATTTAGATATGAAACTGTCAATAGAATAAGGTGGCTGAAATATATGCTCGTGAATTGCCTTCCTCCTGGCGGCCCATATTGCCCAGAGTGTCACCACTAGTCGGACAAAGAGTTGTTTCGTCAATATTTCATGCATAGAAAACAGCCACTCCTTCGGGCATACTTCCGCACGGTCGACCATATGCTGCACCAACTCCTCCGGGGCCAATGCCCACACACTCGCCGCCATCGGACATGAAATAAGAGCATGTTTCCAAGTGTCAACAGCCCCACATATCAAGCAAGTATCCTCTGTTGCCATGTGACGATGCTTAAGGAGCGAACCCGTTGGCATGGATTGACGAACCAGACGCCACACGAACACCTTGAGTTTTGATGGAACTTGCATGTGCCAGATCATGGACCACTTCTTCGTCTCTTGATGCTCGTAGGATGTACCGTCCTCCTCATATAACCAAGCCTCCCTGCTATGTTTCGTCCTTAGTATCATCCGGTAAGCTGAGCGAACACTAAACGTTCCTCGAGGCTCCTCATGCCAGCCCCAAAAATCCCCCACACGACGTGTGCATAAAGGAATCCGTAGGATCTCTTCTGCATCAAAGTGAGTGAACAATGAGCGTACCAAGTTTTCATTCCATGTTGCCGATGTTGCATCTATGAGCTGCACCACCTTCTCAGGTGGGTTATGGACAAGCGAAATGATGGGTCTCTTGATGCCGTCGCGTGGGATCCAGTTATGCCTCCAAATATCCGTTGTCTCTCCATCTCCAATGCGCCTAATGACACCTTGTGCCAGAATGTCATGGCCATCCAATATCGCCCGCCAAATCTGGGATGGATGCGGCCCAAGTTCGGCTTCGAGGAGAGAACAGTGTGGGAAGTATACTGCCTTGAGAATACGCGCACTCAGCGAAGTGCTATCTGTAAGGGTACGCCATGCTTGCCTTGCCAGAAGTGCAAGGTTAAAAATCTCCATGTCACGAAATCCCAGGCCTCCCAAGTGCTTTGGTAGAGTCATTATATCCCATGCTACCCAGCTCGGCTTTCTCTTACCATGCTTGGAGCCCCACCAAAACTGTCGGATAAGTGACATTATGCTCTCACATAAACCTCGTGGCAGTCTGAAGCAAGACATAGAGTAGACCGGTATAGCTTGTGCAACAGATTTGATCAAAACTTCTTTGCCAGCAGCTGATAATAATTTCTCCATCCACCCTTTGATTTTCTCCCACACACGGTCCCGGAGATATTTGAACGTACCATTCTTCGAGTGGCCAACGTCTGTCGGCATGCCCAGGTAGCGCTCACTCAAAGACTCATTGTGTACTTGCAGATTGTTCTTGACAATTTCCCTCATCTGCACCGGGCAACCCTTACTGAAAAAGATTGAGGATTTCTCATTGTTGATCCGCTGCCCCGAAGCATTGCAATATGTATCAAGTAGGTTTGACACCGTAGTTGAACTCTCCCCACTCGCCTTAAATAACAGCAGGCTATCATCTGCAAACAAGAGGTGGTTAACGGTAGGAGCCGTGGGTGCCACCTGGATACCTGTCAGAGACGACTGAGAACTTGATTTAAGGAGGCACGAAAGGCCCTCTGCCGCAATCAAGAACAAGTAGGGGGAGATTGGGTCTCCCTGCCGGATACCGCGTGTTGGTAAAAAGGAGTCAAGCTTCTCGCCATTAAAACAAACAGAGAATGAAACTGAAGAGACCATGCCCATGACCACATCTATCCAGTGATGATCAAATCCCAATTTAGTCATAATACCTCGAAGATAGGCCCATTCCAACCTGTTGTATGCCTTCATCATATCTAGCTTCAAAGCAGAATAACTGTTTGATTTTGCTCTCGATCTTTTCATGAAGTGTAAGCACTCATAAGCACATATGATATTATCCGTAATTAACCTCCCAGGCACAAATGCAGACTGTTCCTCAGAAATTATGTCAGGCAATATAATTTTCAACCTGTTTGCTATAACTTTGGAGGCAATTTTATACAGAACATTGCAAAGACTTATAGGCCGAAATTGAGCAAGTACCGTGGGATTCGTTACCTTTGGGATCAAAACCAGAACAGTGTCGTTGATAGCTGTCGGGCTCTCCTCGCCATTCACTATTCTGATCACTATATTTGTCACTTCATCCCCACAAATCTCCCAGTGCTTTTGGTAAAAATGAGCAGGAAAACCGTCTGGACCCGGAGCTTTGGTCGGAAACATCTGAAATAGAGCGATCTTCACCTCCTCTTTGGTGTACGGGGCACACAGGTTGGAGTTCATCTCGGCTGTCACCTTACTCGGGACATGGTTGAGCACCGCATCTATGTTTTGGACCCCTTCAGATAGATATAAGGATTTATAAAAATCATTAGCCAAAACCTTTAACTCTGCTGGGTCGGAGATCTACTCCTAGCGAGTTTTGAAGTGCTTTGATCATATTCTTCTTGCGGCGAAGACTAGCTCGAAGGTGAAAAAACTTCGTGTTTTTGTCCCCTGCCGACAACCATTCAACCCTCGCTCTCTGCCTCCACATAATCTCCTCCCAGTAGTACATCTCTATCAGCTTTTCATTGATTTTGAGCTCAACATGGGAAGGACCAGTTCTTGCCGGGTCGTTCTTAAGTTCCTCAAGCATGAGTTTGAGTTTTTTTATCTCTTTCCTTACACTACCAAAAGTATCCCGGCTCCACCTCTGTAAATCATTCGCAAGATCCTTCATCTTCTGGCCTAGCTCTGCCACGGAAGTGCATGGGGGTCCGGCCCCCCATCCAGAAATTATAGTGTCTTGGAAGTTTTCGTGCGACTCCCACATTAGCTCATACCTGAACGGTCTTTGTACCTGCTCATGCGTACCAGCATCCAGCTCTAGCAATAGGGGCGCACGATCTGAAGTTACCCCCATCAAGTGTGTGACTGCAGCCAGCGGGAACTTGGCCAGCCATGACGCGTTAGCGAGAGCTCTGTCAAGTCTACACCTCGTATAGCTCCCACCTGTTACCTTCTTCTCAAATGTCCAAAAATTGCCTTTGTATCCCAAATCAAGCAACATGCAAACATCAAGAACTTCTCTGAAGGCTTGGATCTGAGCGTTGCTACGCTGACCAACTCCTTGATGTTCATCTGGACGTAAAACCTCATTAAAATCACCTAAGCAAAGCCATGGAAGATCGCTCAGAGTGCTAATATTTTTCAAGGTTGTCCAGGTGTGATGCCTCATATGTGTTTGTGCCTCACCATAGACGCACATCATCCTCCACTTCTCTGCATCTTGTTCGTCAACAGACACATCGAGATGATAAACAGAGTAACCAAGAATTTGAACCTTTATTGAATTATTCCAAAACAAGCCTATTCCATCACTCCTTCCTTGACTACTTACAGCATAAGAGTTATCAAAACCCAATGTTCCAGCCAAAGCTTCTACCCTAGCACCCTCAATTTGAGTTTCAACGACGCACGGCAGGGTAGGGGTAAATTGCCTCGCGAAATCGCAAAGTTCACGGACTGTCGCAGCTTTACCCGCACCATGACAGTTCCAGCAAAATAAATTCATTGGGCCCGGCGGCGCTCCTCGAAGGAGCCCGCCAACGATGAGACAATCTTGCCAAGATCGCCACTCTTCTGCAAATCATCAGCTACTACATCTGTTTTAGCCCTCTTAGGTCTTGTCTGCTGCTCGGACTCAAAGGATCAGTGGGGGGAGATGGCAGCACAAGGGTCGCCCCCTGGCCTCCTGTAACAGGCGCATTATGACTTGATTGCGCACATGTTGCATCTGCGTCCTCTTCCTGGCATAGTCCGCCTCCGTCATATCTGTATCAACTTTTGAGGTATAATTCTCCTTCCTTTCACTGGCCACATCTTCATGAGAAGAGTTACCGTTTCCCCGAGCTCCCCTGCCTCCTCTTCGGCCTCCCCTCCGGCCACGGCCCCCACCGGGACCCTGTCCAGTGCGCATAGACCAGGAGGCTCGAAGGTCTTTGAAAACCAGTGCCGTGGGAGGGTGGATTCCACTGCCATGTTCTTTGAAAAGGTGGCCCAGCTTACCACAGACCGCACACCAGTCTGGAAGCTTCTCATATTTAACCCTGTAAATTTGGCGCTTTCCATCCCTTATCATAGAAACTGCATTCTTCAAAGGCTTGTTGACATCAATCCGGACCCAAACCCGATGGAAATTCCCCACAAAGTCATGCGATTGGGGTTCTGCATATAAGACTTCTCCAGCTTTTTGAGCTAGAGATGGCACCAGATGAGCATACAATGGCGGGACATCATGAATCTGCAGCCAGATCTCGATAGTATCAAGTTGAACTGTTGACGGTTTTGCCAATCCGTCATATGGTTTCAGAATAACGAAGTCTCCCCGAAAGTTCCATGGACCATCACGTGTTACTCTCTCCCAATCGCCCAAACATGAGAACTGGGCTGTGTACAGATTGTCTTCAAGCGGTTTGAACTGGACCTCCTGAGCTAGATCCCACGTCGCCCTCATATTCTTAAAAAACCAAAATTGGTTGTATGATTTGGGTGTGTGCACCCGGACAAGCGCGATCCAGCGTGCCGCCGCCGGCGGCGCCTCATCTTCATCGAACACCACATCGTCAAGGTCCTCCTCTCGAAGACCTAGCTCCTTCATCAATGCTGTTATGTCATCCGTCTCGGAGGGACCTGCAGAGCGCGATCCTGAAGCTCCGTCCGACGCCATGGAAAACTTCGAACCCTAACCCGATTGGAACACCGGGCCTTGAGGATAACCCTAGAACCCCTCCCACCCCAGTCCCGCCCGGACCAGGGTCGCCACCGCACGCCCGCTCGAAGGGAGGGGGCCGGAAGGCACAACAGAGGTAGGGAAGAGAACGATCTCAACGATGGCGATCAGATCGCCTCGAGAGAAAAAAAAAACCCTAACTCGAGGGAACTGTTTAAAACATCGCCCTCTTAACATCCCGTATTGTTTTCAGATTTTTTGAATCTTTAAAATATGGTTTAATCAACGAGCTCGACCGCTTCCTGTGTGTCAGCAGGCCCAACTCGTGGGTGCTTGTGTGTGCCGGCCCAACACGTGGGTGCGGCGTGCCTGTGTGCCAGCGGCCTTTTTCTAGCTGCACTCGAACGAGGGAACGAGACAATCGACAATACATGAGTATGTAATAGATTTGTTTTTGCCCAGAATCAAGGTATGCCCACTGGGGGCCTCCGCCAGTAATGAACTGTTTGGCAATCTAACAGTCTGGTCAATAGAAAGGCCGACCATGCCCCTTACACTACATATGGAGGTGTTTGTGCACTGTTTTCTTCTTGAAGGTGTCGTTTTTGAAGACCTTTTATGTTTTTTAGATGTTGTCTTTGGTGGTGGTTTCTGTGTTGCTGTTGAGAGGAGTTGATCACTGTAGTGAGGTCTTTGTTTTTTTTTCGGGCTTACCTGCTCCGGTCATCGTGCTCCTATCTGTACTCCCTCACTGTTCACTTGCCATTCTACGGTGTCAACATTTTTTCTCACCCCGCATCTTTTTTCGCTGCCAAAACAAATCACAAAACAACCGTATTCGTTTATCTTTCCGGTACTGCATCCGTATCTTTCCTTTGTGATTGTGACTCGGCGCCTGGTCGCTGCCGCTTGGGCCAAAGCCGTCGTCGTGGTCCACCACTAGGTCAGCCATGTCTCCGTCGACCATCGTTGTGCATCAGCTCCGGCGCCCTGGGCATTTGATGTTCAACGGCGGCAGCAACAACGTGGTGAGAGCGCAATTGTGGCATTGACGACGGCGAGCACCATCCGACGGAGCTTGCGCATCAATGGACGGGATGGTCTCCATGACCTCGTCATGCACCTCACGGTCGCGCAGCCATGCGGGCGGGGCACGCTGATGACACTACGACTCTAGAGGAAATCTCCGCAGCTCCTTGATTCTTGAGGATATCTCGTTGACACATGCTTCTGTTGTGCATGTAATCATTGTACTCGGCGGTACACCGCATGGTCAGATTGGGCATGGCGCCATAGTTGACAGTGACGGAACCAGAGGAGTGTCGATCGACTAGTAGCCGTCGTCGATGATGACGAACTTGGGCGGCGCACGGACAGGTAGGCTTGGGAGCCCGGTCTCAACGCCGATGACGTCCTGGTATATTGGCAGACGTCCCACGCGCACAAAGTTCACGAGGCGGGGCCTGACCGCCACGACGGCGAACGCCGTGTTGGTCTCAGTGGCGCCCACGATGAGCACGCTGTTAGACGTATTGTTAGGAAGGGTATCAGAGCCAAGAGGTCTTGAGTTCAAGACCCGGCTGGCGCAATTAAATTGCAGCCCACTTTCGGTCCATGTTTAGGCCTGAGGGAGCCATACGTGAGGGGGAGTGTTGACGTATAATGTGCTGCCTAGTCTCTTCCATCAGATCGGTTTTTTTGGTTGCATTGGCTAGAGCATGCACTTCTACATGGTATACAGAGCCATCCTCTTCCCAATCTAGCTTCCAGAAAACTTCTTTCCATCGCCATGTCTTCCACCTCGACCACGGTCGTCCTCAACCTTGGTCCTCCTCCATCCGAGAAGTTGTCAAAGGGGAATTACCTCTTGTGGAAAGCTCAGGTGATGCCCGGCCTGCAAGGAGCGCAGGTCACGGGGCTTCTAGATGGAACCGACGCAGTGCCCCCTACCACGGTGGAGTAGCAGCAGTCGGACAAGACCACGGTTGCAGTACCAAATCCTTTGTACGCGCCGTGGCTGTCGAAGGATCGGCAGGTCCTAAGTTACCTGCTGAACTCACTCTCCAAGAAGATCCTTGCTCAAGTTATTGTTAAGGAAAACACCTTCGATCTATGGACTGCAATCACCACAATTTTTGCATCGCAGTCCCAGTCCAGAATCACGAACCTGCGGATTGCCATCACTACCACGAAGAAGGGCGCCATGTCCAGCAGCACCTACATCGCCAAGATGAAGAACCTTGGGGACGAACTTGCAGCAGCAGGCCATCCGGTTTCTGATCCCGAGATGGTAGATTATGTGCAGGTCTAGACCGAGATTATGATCCGGTTGTGGCGGCCATTGGTGCTGTCAAAACTTCCATCACCGTGGATGAGCTCTTCGCCCAGATTTCTGCCTTCGATCAACGAGTGGAGATGCTCGGGGATGGTACAGATCGGAGCTTCAATTCTTCTGCAAACACAGTGTACAGGGGGCGCGGCCAAAACAGGAATCGAGGCCGTGGGCGTGGCCGACGAAGGCGTCCCCCTTCTCCTCCTGTCGGAAATGGTGGCAGAGGCTACAGAGGTCGCCCGCAACAGCAGCAGCAGCAGCAGCGCCAACAACCCCCTCGGGACTATCCCGAATGTCAGATTTGTTACAAGTTCCATGCAGGAGGTGCCTGTGCTTGTTGGGATTGCTATGAGGAAGATGACTATGAGGAAAAAGAGGCTAATGCTGTCACCAACGGCTATGGCATCGACACCAACTGGTATACGGACACTGGAGCTACAAATCACATCACCGGTGAGCTGGACAATCAGAGACAAGTACCACGGACCGGATCAAATCCACACCGCAAGCGGTTCTGGTATGGAAATCACTCATATTGGTCATTCAATTGTTAAAACCCTAATTAAAAATTTGCATCTAAATCAAATCCTGCATGTTCCTGAAACTTCAAAAAATCTTGTCTCAGTTCATAGGTTTACTCGTGATAATCGTGTTCTCATTGAATTTTATCCTTACTTCTTTTTGGTTAAGGACTTGGACACGAGGAGAATCCTTCTTAGGGGCAAGTGTGTGGGAGGTCTTTACCCACTCATATCATCGTCATCATCACTGAATAAACAAGCTTTTGTCGTCATCAAGGCATCTTCTTCAAAGTGGCATAGTAGATTAGGTCACCCCTCATCAGTTATTGTTAAACTTGATCTTAGTAGAAATAAGCTTCCTCATACTCATGAGTCTAGCACTGAGTCAGTTTGTGATCCATGTCAGCAAGCTAAAAGTCATCAGCTACCATATCATATTTCAACCAGCATATCTACTCGACCGTTACAACTTGTATTCTCAGATGTTTGGGGACCAGCTCCTATTTCAGTCGGTAGACATTCATATTATGTAAGCTTCATCGATGATTACAGTAAATTTACTTGGATCTATCTCCTTAAAAAATGATCTGAGGTGTTTCAAGTTTTCAAGAATTCTCAAAATCTTGTTGAACGGAAACTAAGCACTAAGATCATCGCCATGCAAACTGACTGGGGTGGTGAATACAAGAAACTCAATTCTTTCTTTCAGCAACTTGGTATCTCACACCATGTTTCATGTCCTCATGCTCATCAACAGAATGGTTCTGCAGAAAGGAAACATCGCGACGTTGTTGAGGTAGGGCTAGCCCTACTAGAAAATGTGTCCATGCCACTAAAGTTTTGGGATGAAGCATTCTTGACTGCCACATACCTAATAAACTTGCTTCCTAGCAGAGTCATCAAGTTTGAAACTCCTATCACACGACTTTTTGGCATTACTCCTGATTATAAATCACTTCGTGTATTTGGTTGCGCATGCTAGCCAAACCTTAGACCTTACAATGCACACAAACTTGCCTTTCGTTCAAAGCAATGTGCTTTTCTTGGATATAGTCCAATTCACAAAGGGGTCAAATGTCTAGATATCTCCACTGGTAGGGTCTATATATCCCATGATGTCGTTATTGACGAGTCGGTTTTTCCCTTTGCATCTCTTCATCCTAATGCCGGAGCACTCCTTAAAAAGGAAATTCTTCTTCTTCCATTTAATCCTCGCGATTTTGATCATGGGGGCCATGATAATTCTACTAGTCCTTGTACTGTGTCCACACCTGTGCAGGTTCATGAAGAAGACATAGAAGAAAACGGTACAGAAAATGATGAAGAAAATGATCAAAATTTTGTTGAAAACGGTGCTATATTTCATGAACTGGAAGGATATGAAATAGGCGCTGGAGACGAGGCGGATCCCGCGTCACCTGAAACTCCTGTGTGCTCGGATTCCTGGGACCACGCGCGAGGATTCGCGCGGGATCACGCGCCTGGAAGGAGTCAGCCCAGCCAGCGGGCGGGTGCCACGTTGCCCTGTGCAGCGGGGACGAGACTTGCATGCTCCCCGCGCGTGCGCCCATCTGTGCTCCCGCGTACGTGGCTTGATTTGATTGGAACAAAATAAGGTCCGGCCCCAACCCCTTAAAATCAGGGAGGAGATGATTAGATTAGATTGGAAAAAGGGGGGAAACAGCCGTAGGATGAAGTGGGAGCACGGATGGGAGCATGGGGAGGGAGCAGGCAAGCCGGATCCGTGCAGCGGCGGGGCCGTGGCCGACACGCATGCATGGCTCGGGACGGCTGCATCCCACACGCGCGCCATCAGAGGCCCCGATAGCGACGGGTTCTGGATTTTCTGCGGTAGCTGACTCAGGAGCAAGGGCCACACCGCCGGCTACAACGTCCAACTCTGGATCTGCTGCGGAAAGTGCATCTGATGCTTCTTCTGGATCTTCTGTGGCTGAGTCTGCGTTGCCCTCTGCACAACAAATGACACGTCCTGTTCAACCAGTGATCCCGCGTGTTACAACTTGTTTACAAAAAGGTATAAGAAATCCAAAAATTCTAACCGATGGAACTACACCGTATGGCATGTTGTGTATTGCAGGGGAACCAACAAGGTTAGAAGATGCACTTGGAGATCTGAAGTGGAAAAGTGCAATGGATGAAGAATACTCTGCACTTATGAGAAACAAAACTTGGCATCTTGTACCTAAACAAAGAGGTAAAAATATCATTGATTGTAAATGGGTTTTCAGAATCAAGAAAAAGGCAGGTGGCTCAATTGATAGGTATAAAGCGCGTCTAGTTGCAAAAGGTTTTAAGCAACGTTATGGTCTAGATTATGAAGATACTTTCAGTCCTGTCGTTAAAGCTGCAACTATTAGGCTTGTACTAGCTATTGTTGTGTCCAGGGGTGGAGCTTGAGACAGCTAGATGTTCAGAATGCGTTTTTGCATGGTGTTCTAGAAGAGGAGGTTTACATGAGAAAACCACCTGGGTATGAGAATAAAAAAACATCCCGCTATGTGTGCAAGCTTGATAAGACTCTTTATGGCTTGAAACAAGCACCGAGATCATGGTACTCAAGGTTGATTTCTCAGTTGAGGCGTCTTGGTTTTGCTGCATCCAAGGCTGATACATCACTCTTCATTTATAACAAGGCAAACACAGTTATATTCCTGTTAATATATGTTGATGATATTATAGTTGCAAGTTCTTCACAAAGTGCCACTAATGCTCTTCTGCATGATCTATGTTCAGAATTTGCTCTCAAAGATCTTGGAGATCTACACTTCTTCCTAGGCATTGAGGTTAAGAAAGTTCAAGATGGCATAGTATTGAATCGGGAAAAATATGCTACTGAACTATTAACTCGTATGGGGATGAAGGACTGTAAGCCTTCACCTACACCATTGTCTTCTTCAAAAAAACTTTTAGCATTTGAAGGTGGGCAACTTAAGGAAGAAGAAAGCACAAAATATAGGAGTGCAGTGGGAGCCTTACAATACTTGACATTGACACGACCAGATATATCCTTTGCAGTTAACAAGGTTTGTCAGTATTTTCTTGCACCTACTACTGCACACTGGACAACTGTTAAAAGAATTATGAGATACATAAAACATACTGCAAGTTAGGGTCTCCTGTTCAGACGTTCTAGTTCTACTCTTGTCAGTGCATTTTCTGATGCTGATTGGGCAGGATGTAGTGATGACAGAAAATCAACTGGAGGTTTTGCAGTATTTTTTGGCTCCAATGTTATCTCCTGGAGTGCCAGAAAATAGGCCACGGTGTCAAGATCAAGCACCGAAGCTTAGTACAAATCTTTAGCAAATGCCACTGCTGAAATTATTTGGTTGCACTAGTAGAAAAAGGGTCATTTGTCCCGGTTCGTAAGGCCCATTTGTCCCGGTTGTGGAACCAGGACTAAAGGGTCGTTACTAAAGCCCTATACCTTTAGTCCCGGTTCTTACATGAACCGGGACAGATGGGCCTCCACGTGGCCGCTGCGGCGAGCCCAGGCAGGAGGGCCTTTGGTCCCAGTTGGTAGCACCAATCGGGACCAATAAGCGTCCACGCGTCAGCATTTCAGGGGCTGGGGGTTTTGTTTTTTTTGAAAGGGGGGTTAGGGGTTTTGGGGGGTTAATTTAGATGTTTCATATATTGTGTTAGCTAGCTAATTAATAGAGAGAAGTGTCCTCTCCTATCTTCGTTCTTGGTCAACGCTACGTACTATACGTATAGAGAGGACTCGACACGCTAGCTAGTAAGCAAATGAAGGAAACAGAATATCGTCATGAACATATGCATACAGAGAGAAGTGATATCGACCTCTCCTTCTCCGAGAGATTGGTCGAACAACAAGTTTTTGTATATCTATCCGACGCTACTGGCTACATATATACAATATAAGACCTCTTACAATATAATCCCCTAATTATATATGAACTCAGGGTCCACATGGTATTCTCCGTCTTTATCGATCACGTGGTCAAGAAAGAATGCCGCCAATTCCTCTTGAATTGCTCGCATGCGATCTGGTGCTAGGAGTTCATCCCGCATCCGAAACATCTAAATTGGAAGAAGAGGGTCAATACATATATATGAATGAATGAAACTCAACACAAATGATGGTAATAAAATAAAATTGTGAATATTATTGCTTACACACTTCATATTGTTTGTTAGAGTAGCCCCGCTCACAGGTCGTGTGGCGGATGGACTCACAAACGTAGTATCCACAGTAATTATTCCCGGCTTCCTGCCACAACCACTTTACAAGAAATAAAAGTCAATCAAACTGATAAGCAAGCATGCTAAATGGTATTGATGAAACTAGTGCTTGAATCACTAGGAGATGCGCGGAACTAACTAGTAGTACTTACTTTCGGGTGTGTAAATTGCAGCTTCTTCGGCAGTCTCGGAGCTTTTGAGGTGAATTTTTTTCAAACCCTGCCAGACAAAGAAAACAATTACTTGATATCAGGAAATGAACAAAGTTGCCGATATGGTGCGATAATGATCGATTTAACTTACTTCTCGAGCATTTCAGTCATGTCTGCATACTCCTGGGGATCTTTTCGTCTCGAGTCTAAGACGGTTACTAGTCCCTGCTCAAGCTTAATCTCTAGGAGAATATAGTGGAACCCGCGCACGCATGCATAACTCATCAATTACATTACTATAACCTCGACTAATAAGGGAAACCGAATATGCAAAAGACAGTAACACTCACTTGAAGTTGTAAGGAAAGAGTATTATAGCTTTGTTTTGATTTAATACCAACGATCGTAGCAAGTTGGCCTCGATATCTTTGGCATGAAATTCAACCGTATATGCATCTATGAGATTTATGTTAATGAACCCAATATCACCGATTTGTCTTTTCTTCAATTCGGCGATCTTCAATCTGCATAATATAGTGAGGATAATTATATATACATGCAATGAAAGAGTTGACCTATATATAGAGACTTAATGACAGAAGTAGTACTTATAGACAGTAGCAAGTGACCGTTAATTTATCGAGGGCCTTTTGATTGAAAAACTGGAAGAACTCCTCAAATGGAACAGACAACAGTTCAATTCCAACGAGGTCATGCTCCTCTCTAACTCTCAGCGTCAAAGTATTCGTCCCCCCAGACTCTCTGCAGGTTTTCATGTACTAATCATGGAATTTTCGCATCATCGTTGTTAGAGATCTTTCATCTTTGACGAGAGGCTTCCCGTAATGGTATTTGTGTTCGTCCACCTCCAAGAAATCATAATGTACATCGTCGGGCAGGTAATCTCCAAGATTGGTATTGGGAAAAATATCCGGATGATTAGCGACGATATCGCTAGACACCTTGAGCGGGGGGCACGATTGGTTCACTTGTTCGCCAAGTTGGGCAATTTTTTTCCCAGCTCGTCATTATACTAACCTTCGATCACTGATAGTACTTCCCGACTGCTCCGCTTCGATATATGACCTTTCAATAATGCGCTCATAGTTGTTTTACGACGGAGACGGTGGTGGTTTCTTCAGGGCATCGATAGTGCGCTTTGATTTCACCGGATCTATCATCTCCTCCGGAGGTGGATGTTTCTTTGCTTTCACCGCTTGAAAGAAATCCCTCACTTCGTTTTCCACGATCTTCGCGTTTTCCTCCACGGTCTTCTCGTATGGTAACTTCTCTAGAGGCTTGAGAGATGGGCCGACTGTATTGCCTCCCGCCTCTGGCTGTACTGCTAGACGTCGGAGCACACGGAGCGGCTGCGGCTGTCTTCTTTTGTGCTTGCTTACGAGGTGGAGGAGAAGGACTACGACGCGCCGGAGGAGCCGGAGCGGCGGCGGGTCTCTTCCGCCCTTGCTGGCGAGGCGGAGAAGGAGGAGGCTGGCTGCTCGGGCGCGCCGGCGCAGGTGGAGAAGGAGGCGGATTGCCGCCACGCGCCGGAGAAGGAGGTTCTTGCCCTGATCACTCGCTGCAGGAGGAGGCGGAGGAGGAGGCGGAGTGCCCTGACTCGCCGGAGGAGGAGGAGGCGGAGGCGTCCAGTTCGGAAGGTTGATGAGCTCCTTCCGCCATAGGCATGGAGTCTTCAGAGAAGAACCCAGCCGAGTCTCCCCTTCACCCGTAGGGTGGTCAAGCTCGAGGTCCTCAAATCCGTCCGTTATTTCATCCACCATCACCCTAGCATATCCTTCTAGAATCGGCCGGCAGTGAAAAGTTGCACCAGGTTCAGGAGGTGCCACAGAGCCAACAGCCGCCTTGACTTTCAATTTCAGCCATTGCGTCATAAGGTGCAATGTTGAGACTCCGTGATAGAATCCACGGGGAAGCTAGCAGGAGTCGTGAAGGCAGGCTGAAGCAGCTTGGTGGAGGTCACGCTGCTTCTCCGTTGAGATGGCGGGGTAGCTTCGGGGGTATCTTCGGCAGGTCGCTTGTTGTGAACTGCTTCTCGTTCCTCTAGCGCTTGTACCCTTGCGTGCAGCGCCTGTAGTTGGGTCAACTCCACTTTCTTCTTCCTTTCCTGACGTTTGTAACCGCCTACGTCGGGAAACCCAGCCTTCCACGAAACGGAGCCTGGCGTGCCTCGTGCCCGTCCGGTGTGCTCAGGATTCCCGAGGGCCTATGTGAGCTCGTCGTTCTCTCTATCCGGAACGAATGTCCCTTCCTGCGCTTTTTCAATAAACTCCTGAAGCCTCGTGATGGGTGTATTCAGCTGCTCGTCCGTCCAAACACACTTCCTTGTTTCAGGGTCCAATGTTCCCCCAACCCCGAGGAACCAAGCAGGTCATTCTCAGCCTTCTCCCACAACGGTCGGGCTTTCAGGTAGCCACCTGACCCCGTGCGATGGTGATGCTTCTTCTTTGCAGCATTTATCTTGTTTGTCGCTGACATCTTCTTGGCCTTCTCAGATTTCTTTTGGGCGACAAATGCGTCCCAGTGATCTTTGATCTTCTCAAATCGGCCAATGAATTCTGGAGTCTTGTCATTATCGACAAACATTGATTTCAGCTCATTCTTCCACCTCCTGAATAGCTCAGCCATCTTCTTAAGAGCATGAGCCTTGATCAATGGCTCTTTAACTGGCTTCTCCGGATCCTCCTCTGGCGGTAGGTTGAAATTTCCCTTCAGCGCGGTCCAAAGATCAGCTTTCTGCCTATCGTCGACATAAGACACCCCAGAGTCTTTGTCCTTAGGCTTAAACCATTGCTCGGTGCTGATCGGGATCATGTCCCTAACAAGAACCCCGCGCTGAGTAGAAAATGCTTGCTTGGTCCGGAGGGGTTCAATCGGTTGGCCATCGCGGTCGATCTCGGTGATCGTGTACCTTTCATCCGAGCGCAACTTTCTCTTCGGGCCTCGTCTCGTTACCTCAGTTTTGCTCGATCTGGAGGGCTAGAAAAGAAGAAAGAAGAGAGTTAATATGTGTACATACCAAATACAAGTAATGCATCAATTAGCTATAGTCAGCACATGCTTAATTAATATATATACCTGGTCGGACTCCGTTCGGTCACCAAAGCCGTCATCACGGTGTCCTTCCACCGGCATTCGGTCACCGAAGCCATCATAATCATGTCCTTCCTCCTCCATTGTTCGATCACCGTAGCCTGCTTCTTCACCCTGTCCTTCTAGACCATCGGTGTCGTTGAGAAACGACAAGACGGCATCACTTCCGGCTGCGATTATGTCCCCCAACACCGCTTCTATTGCTTCGTCTCGGGGGTGCTCCATAGTTTCTGCAAATATTTACAGCATGGCAATTATTATTCAAACATGACAGATGGATATATTAGTGGCAAACGTAGAACTAGCTAGCTAATCACAATAATGAATCATATTAGTGGCCTCGACGCTTCTCTAGGGTTTGGGGTGGCCTCGGCAACGCTTCAAGGGTTTGGGGTGGCCTCGACAACACTTCAAGGGTTTGGGGTGGCCTCGACGACAATGCTCTTTGAACTTGGTAAATTTGCGTGGCCTCGAGAGAGTTTGTCGGGTAGGGGCGCGGCGGGAGGGGGTAGGAGACCGACATCGTTTTTTTCTAGGGTTTGGGTGTCCTCGAGAGTTTTGGTCGAGCGAGAGGGCTGGGGGTGCTCCCGTGGTATAAGTTATCGTGGTCGAGAGGGGGTATATATATCGACCGCCCCTCATGTCAAAGTTATCAGGGAGGGGGTTATATCGACAACGACGACATACATACATGGGAAAATAATGTTATCGGGGAGGGGGTATATTGACCCACCCCCCCTCATGTTGAAGTTATCGGGAGGGGGTATATCGACAACGACATACCCGATAAAAAATAAGAAGACGAAGAAGAAATAAAAAGAGGAGAAGAAGAAAGGAATAGAGGAGAAGATCGAAGAAAAAAAAGAAGAAGAAAAAAAGAGGAGAAGAAGAAAGGAATAGAGGAGAAATACCTCTATTCCTTTCTTCTTCTCCTCTTCTTTTTCTTCTTTTTTCCTCTTCTTATTTATTTCTCCTCTTCTTCCTCTCCTCTTCTTCTCCTTAATTCCTCTTCTTATTTTCCTTTTTCCTCTCCTTCTTTTTCTTCTTCTTCCTTTCCTAGCTAGATATATAAAACTTTTCTAAAAATGCAACTTTTGCATATATAAAACTTTTTCTTCTTCTTCCTTCTTCCTTCTCTTCCTTCTTCCCAAATATATAAAAAAATTCTAAAAATGAAACTAACCTAAAATGTACTAAATCAGAGAACATATATAGATAAAACTTTTCTAAAAATCTAACTTTTGCATATATGAACATATATACACAGAGAACATACATACATATATAATCATATATAAAAAATGCAAAAAACAAATCATCA
This sequence comes from Triticum aestivum, assembly GCF_018294505.1. Taxonomy (NCBI): domain Eukaryota; kingdom Viridiplantae; phylum Streptophyta; class Magnoliopsida; order Poales; family Poaceae; genus Triticum; species Triticum aestivum. The sequence goes on from NC_057814.1 coordinate 642,591,250, forward strand.
TATATATGAACAAAAAATCTGAAAAAAAACAGGACATATAATCATATATACACACATACATATAATCACACATATGCACATAATCTGAAAAAAAAAACAATCATATATATGAAAAAAAACAGAGAGGAAGGTCGGCGGCCGGACCGAACGCGTGGCGGCGGCGTGTGGTCGGGGCAGGCCGGGGGCGTGGGGCGGCGTCAGGGCAGGGGCTCGGGCCGGAGCGGCGCGTCGGGGCAGGGGCGCACGGGCCAGGGCGGCGCGTCAGGGCAGGGACACGGGCCGGGGCGGCGCGTCGTGGCAGGGCAAGGGCGCGGGGTGGCGGCGACGAGGAGCGGGCGGCGGGGCGGCGACGGCGAGCACAGGCAGCCTGGCGGCGTCGGCGAGCACGGTCAGCAAGGGCGCGGGGCGGTGACGGCGAGCACGGGCAGCCTGGCAGTGTCGATGAGTTCGGCGTCGTCGGGGGGCAAATGGTCGATGAAACTGAAAAAATTTACAAGTCCTGCTTATATACACAGCGCATTGGTCCTGGTTCGTGGTAGCAACCGGGACCAATGCCCCTGTTTAGTCCCGGTTGGTGCCACCAACCGGGACCAAAGGTCTCTTTTCAGCAGCCCAAAGGGCGGGAAGCAGAGGCCGTTGGTCCCGGTTGGTGGCACCAACCGGGACTAAAGGGGGGGCATTGGTTCCGGTTGGTGCCACGAACCGGTAGCAACGCACCCCTTTAGTCCCGGTTGGTGGCACCAACCGGGACCAAAGGCCTTGTGCTGCCCGCGTTGCGGCCAAAAGTTTAGTCCCACCTCGCTAGTTGAGAGAGCTCGAGAGTGGTTTATAAGCGCTGCTGCACCCACCATCTCGAGCTCCTCTCAACTGTAGGCTTTCGGGCCTAATCTGTCACTATGTGCCTGTGGGCCTACTGGGCCTCCTGCGGGCCTGAATCCTAACCCATAGTTGGGTTTCGAGTCGTATTCAGACCGTGGTGCCCGAGTAGGTGGCACTTTTTTTCTTTGTTGCTTTATTTATTTTCTACTTACAACAAAATACTTACTGTTGCTATTTTTAATTATTTTATTAAAGTTTATTTATTTTACTTTATTAAAGTTTATTTTGTTTCTACTTATTTATTTTATTAAAGTTTATTTTATTTTATTTTATTTTGTTTCGACTTATTTATTTTATTAAATTTTAATTTATTTTATTTTGTTTCTACTTATTTATTAAAGTTTATTTTGTTTCTTTCTGCTTTTCATGTTTTGAAAAGAAAATACATTGATAATTTTAGTTGCATAAATTTTATATAATTTTAGTTTAAAAAATACTAGAGGTTTATAAAAGCTTTTTAGTTGATTCCTTTTGCTATTAGAATTTTTTAAAAGTTTTTTAGTTAATTTTCTTTTTGCTATTAAAGAATATTATAGTTTTGTTTTAGTTGATCATAACAGAATATTTTAATTGATTATTTTTGAGCTAAATGATGTGGCATTTTAGTTGATCAGGGTTTCGGACGAAAACTCATCTGTTACAAAGAGATTTCTTTTTTTCAACTTATTTGAACTCCAGACTTTTTGTGTGTTCAAAATGCACCATTCAAAGCCACATCATCAATTTTCAACCATTTCTGACTTCATTTGTTATTTTTCATGCATTTACTGATTTTTTTAGCTATAAGACCATGAAATTCAAAAGCATTTCAAATGAACTCTGAAAAGGTTGAAATTTGGCATGGTATCATCATTTCACCCACATAGCATGTGCTAAAAAGTTGAGAGGGTTACGGCAAAAACTAGATGCACTTCGTGTACAAAACGGACAATGTCATCTTTTGAAGTATCAGGGTTCCATACGGAAACTCATCTGTTACAAAGGGATTTCATTTTTTAAACTTATTTGAACTCCAGACTTTTTGTGTGTTCAAAATGCACCATTCAAAGCCACATCATCAATTTTCAACCCTTTCTGACTTCATTTGTTATTTTTCATGCATTTACTGATTTTTTTTGAGCTATAAGACCCTGAAATTCAAAAGCATTTCAAATGAACTCTGAAGAGGTTGAAAGTTGGCATGGTATCATCATTTCACCCACATAGAAAGTGCTAAAAGGTTGAGAGGGTTACGGCAAAAACTAGATGCACTTCGTGTACAAAATGGACAATCTCTTTCGAAGTATCAGGGTTTCATACGAAAACTCATCTGTTACAAAGGGATTTCAGTTTTTGAACTTATTTGAACTCCAGACTTTTTGTGTGTTTAAAATGCACCATTCAAAGCCACATCATCAATTTTCAACCCTTTCTGACTTCATTTGTTATTTTTCATGCATTTACTGATTTTGTTTGAGCTATAAGACCCTGAAATTCAAAAGCATTTCAAATGAACTCTGAAAAGGTTGAAATTTGGCATGGTATCATTATTTCACCCACACAGCATGTGCTAAAAAGTTGAGAGGGTTACGGCAAAACTAAATGCACTTCGTGTACAAAACGGACAATGTCTTCTTTCGAAGTATCAGGGTTTCATACGAAAACTCATCTGTTACAAAGGGATTTCATTTTTTAAAACTTATTTGAACTGCAGACTTTTTGTGTGTTCAAAATGCACCATTTAAAACCACATCATCAATTTTCAACCCTTTCTGATTTCATTTGTTATTTTTCATGCATCTACTGATTTTTTTTAGCTATAAGACCCTGAAATTTAAAAGCATTTCAAATGAACTCTGAAAAGGTTGAAAGTTGGCATGGTATCATCATTTCACCCACACAGAATGTGTTAAAAAGTTGAGAGGGTTAGGGCATGGACAACACATAAAACCATTCTTCTTGTTTGCCTCAGCCACTTCGAGAAAACATAATTATGTGTGTCTGTCACCGTACATCCATTGCCGGTTCATCTGTGTGCATTATATATAATTTTGTGTGTCAAAAACCATTACAGATTCACATGGATAGATAAGTGACCAAATTAATAGTAGTTCATCATCACATTAAAACCAAAGTACATACATAGTTCAAATTGAACAACATATAGCTCTCCAGAGCATCTAGTTAAACCATACATTGAAACTATGTAAAATCTTTCAATGCAACAACAAATGCGATCATAATCACAACCAAGTTAACAATTGATCCAACGGCATAATGATATCAAGCCTCGGTATGGATGGCATATTTTCTAATCTTCTAATCTTCAACCGCATTGCATCCATCTTGATCTTGTGATCATCGACGACATCCGCAACATGCAACTCCAATATCGTATTCTCCTCCTCAATTTTTTTTCCTTCAAGTAATTGTTTTCTTCTTCAACTAAATTTAACCTCTCGACAATAGGGTCGGTTGGAATTTCCGGTTCAACCACCTCCTAGATAAATAAAATCTATGTCACGTTGGTCGGCATAATTGTGATAAACAATAAGTGAACCAAATAGTTATAAAAAGATAATATATATCACATCCGAATCATAGACAGGACAAGGGCCGACGGGGGCGGATACCAAAACCATCGCACTATATAATAACAAGGAATAATAAAAGTAAGAAAATTAGACAAGTATCTATCTAAAGTAGGAATTTTTTTCTTTCAGAAAGAAGATAAGAACAAGAGGCTCACCACGGTGGTGCCGGCGACGAGATCGGCGCAGGCGATCAACGGCGGTGAAGACGGGGACGGGGCGTGACGGACCGCTAAACTTAGACAAATCTCGGGGAAAATTGAGCTCGGAGGTCGAGTTTCGAGAGGAAAAAAATTAACTAGTGTGGCTCGGACATTTCATCGAACACCTCATAGGAGGTGAGCTAGAGCACCCAAATGCCCTCCCCTCGCCGGCCAGAAAAAACAGAGCACTGTTGAGTGCTCTGCTGCGGCGATGGGGTATATATAGGCAACTCATTTGTCCCGGTTCGTGGTTGAAACCGGGACTAAAGCCCAGCCTGCTGTCCCGGTTCGAGCCACGAACCGGGACCAATGGATGTGGGCCAGGAGCGAGGCCCATTGGTCCCGGTTCGTGCCTAGAACCGGGACAAATGGGTCCAGACGAACCGGGACCAATACCCACGAGGCCCCGGCTGGCCCCCTGGGCTCACGAACCGGGATGAATGCCCCCCATGGGTCCCGGTTCGTGCAGAACCGGGACTAATGGGCTGGCCAGGCCCGAACCAAAGCCCTGTCTTCTACTAGTGTTGGAATCACTTATTCATGAGCTAGGAATCAAGCTACATCGTACATCTTGTTTATGGTGTGACAATTTGGGGGCAACTTATCTTTCTGCTAATCCAGTTTTTCATGGTAGAACCAAACACATTGAAATTGACTTTCATTTTGTGAGAGAAAGAGTTGCAGAGAAGAAGTTTGACATACGATTCATTCTTTGCAAAAATCAAGTGGCGGATGGTTTCACTAAAGCCTTGCCGGTCAAACCATTTGAAGAATTCAAGAGAAATCTTAATGTAAGATAGTTGAGATTAAGGGAGGGTGTTAGACGTATTGGTTCTGGGTGTAATCTCAACCTCCTCCTGTATCTCTGTCAAATTCTGTCTCTCTTGTATTCCGATGAGATCATGGATCGATCGAGGCCTAACTTGTACGCCACAACGAGGGCTTCTCGTCTACAATAAATATACGTCACGCGGCTCCCTCTGGGAGTAGGAACGCTTCCAAAGTTTACACACGCGCACCGTACCGGTGCCACCTCTCTCAATGTCGTTGCTCGTGCGGCTAGCCCGCCAGCAGCAGGGCCAGGCCGACACGCGAGGCTAACATGGGCGACGGCCTGAGCGCTACGTATGGGTTCAGGGAAGAAAACAAATACAGAGAGTAGTTTCGATCTGTTTTGGCAAGCGGGAGAGAAAAATGCTGAAACCGTGTAGGATGGTAAGTGAACGGTGGGGGAGTAGAGATGGGAGCACGAGACAGCTCGTCCATGCTACGTACGCGGCAAGCTGCAGACCGATCGACTCCAATGCACACACACGCCCCACAACTCGGATTCATAGATATGTGTTTTCCTTTGAACTTATATATACAGCTACTAGGTGGTACTTTAATTAGCTAGTGCAGCATGCATTTTAGCTTTAGGGTTTCTTCTTTTGTTTTCCTTTGTTTTTGCACTTGAGGATTAAGCTAGCTAGCCTGCGCCTGAACAAGATATATATACCCCTATCTATCATGTATCGATCCATCCGTGTATATGTTTATATGTATGTTGCCTAGATCATGTTGATGAGAAGAAAAGGATTCAGAAAAGTCATGCAAGTCGGATTATTGTTTCTGCTTTGCTCTGGTGAACAAATAAGGGCGGCACGTGGAAGTGAGCCCCTCTGCTCTGCTCTGATAGTTGCAGTAGTGCCTGCTTTATTTTATGTAATTTTGTTTTGGTTTTTGGCATGTGCGCTGTAGATGTGATCTGACAACCACGAACAGCAAGAAGAGGCAAGCAAAGCAACCGTCGCCTATATCACACAAGACTAGACCAGGGCAGCTTCTTCTTTTTCTTCTTCTAGTTCTTGGGCACAGGAGGAAGGGAGGAAGAAGGCGACCTCCCTTGCCGATCCCACGTACGCCCTTGTCCTTCTTGGTATCGTAGCTGTAAGTCTGTTTCTTCTCTTGAGAGAGATCCCTTGCTTTGCTTGTACGGATGGATGGATGGATGGATGCTCCTCGCTGTTTTTTACCAACCTACCTCTTGTTTTTGACCTATTCCTTCTCTAATCTAATCCAATCCAATCTGCTACACACTGGGTGGGGTGGTTCCTTTCAGTTTATATTACTATATTGGTTGCAGCACCTTCTTCCAACATTGTCTTACCACTGCCACCAGTGTCAGGCTATTAATACTAGTACGTACTACTAGTAATCTTAACTCATCACAACCACCACCCTGTAGTGTTCTTCTTAATTATTATTATTTTTCTGGTGAGTGAGTGAATTAGCACTGCCACTGCAACTGCCATTGCCAGCCTATATATTAGTGCTAGTAATCATACCTCATCACAACCACCACCCTGACAGCTAATTACACTCTTGCCAGGCTCTCTTGTTCATTTTATCCACATCGGCCAACACTATACACCTCTGTCTTTCTTCTCTTGCTTCCTTGCAAACTTCTAACATGTGAGTATTATGCTAGCTCTTCTTTCAGTTGCATTCAGGCAAACTAACTCTTTGTTGAACCATGTATTTATTTGTGTCTCTCCTTCTTTCTTCTTCATCTACATGATTGACAGCAGCTAGTCCAAAAGTTACCTCTCGCTTGCTCTTTAATTTCCTCGATGCAAACTGCCCATGTATTATGTATTTATGTTAATTTCCTGTATGCAAACTGCTATCCACTATATGACAAGCCCCCCTGTGGCCACCAACCACCAACAGCACACCCCTCACCGCCTTGGCTATAAATTGTATAGGCATCGATCTCAAGCCGTTCACAACACAAAAACACAGTCACAATGGCCACCACCAGCAAGCAGGCTCTAGCTCTCGCTTCTCTCTTGATCCTTCTCACTGGCACCCACATCATTGTTGCCGCAAGAGCCCCGGTCACTGTAACTGGCATTGGTGCTAGAGGAGGCGGCTACGGTGGTGGTGGAGGTAGAGGGGAAGGTGGTGGAAGTGCCAGCTACGGTTATGGCTACGGTTCACGCTATGGAGGCCGTTATGGCTATGGCGGAGGCATTGGTGGTGGTGGCAATTGGGGAGGTAGCGGTGACATGGGCTCAGGGTACGGCTCAGGTTACGACAGTGGTTATGGCTCAGGTTACGGTTCTGGTGGTCAAGGTGGCGGGGGAGATAGTGGAGGAGGTGACCGCGGATCCGGCTATGGCAATGGCGGTGGATATGGGTCTGGGTATGGAGAAGGCCACGGGTCAGGTGGTGGCATGAACGGTGGCAGTGGAGGAGGAGGCGGTAGAGGGGGAGGTGGTCATGGCATGAATGGTGGCGATGGAGGAGGCGGCAGTAGAGGGGGAGGTAGTGGTGGCATGAATGATGGCGATGGAGGAGGCAGCGGTAGAGGGGGAGGCGGTGGTGGCATGAACGGTGGCGATGGAGGAGGCGGCGGTAGAGGGGGAGGTGGCGGTGGCATGAACGGCGGTGGTGGAGGAGGTGGCGGTGGAGGGGGAGGTGGTGGTGGCGTGAACGGTGGTGGTGGAGGAGGCGGCAGTGGATGGGGAGGTGGTGGTGGCATGAACGGCGGTGGTGGAGGAGGCGGCGGTGGAGGAGGAGGTGGTGGTGGCATGAACGGCGGTGGTGGAGGAGGCGGCGGTGGAGGGGGAGGTGGTGGTGTAGGAGGCGGCGGTGGAGGGGGAGGTGGTGGTGGCATGAACGGCGGTGGTGGAGGAGGAGGCGGTGGAGGGGGAGGTGGTGGTGGCATGAACGGCGGCGGTGGAGGCGGCAGTGGTGGTTTTGGGCATGGAAGTGGTGGAGGCTATGGCTATGGCAATGGGAGTGGCTATGGTGGCGAGCATGGCCAATGAGCATCACTTATAGGCTATAGCAATTTTTACCACTGTTTATTAACATAAATTAAGCTGGTAAGAGAGCGTTGCGTAGATGAGCCATCCTGATATGCATATTAATGATTGTTTCCACGGTGTTGTGTTCATAAGACAGAATAAACCTTATTCAGTTTGAACTGTGACTTCTATTTCTTTTATTTTTTTCTATCATGCTACTGCCACTACATACACCAAAGAGCCTTTCCACATGCAAGATGACGAGCATACCATCCATGTGTAAGTAGGTTACACGCCATCTCCAATCCTCATCCAATTTCACCCATTTTGCTTCAAAAAAGTTGGAATTCACTTTGCGCTTCCATTCACAAAAATGTATCTACCATCGCAGGCAGCTGAAATCCTCTAATCTCTGCATCATAAATTTGCTCTTGATGTCCAAGCGATAATACTTTCCTGTGATCAGTTTTATAAACATGCAGCAAAGAAACTGAATCAGAATCATCGATGAATATAGATTTCAAAAGCATGTGTGTAGTGCCTGTCTCGCATGCCAGAGCTATGAAATCAAAGTCAACCTAGGCTGAAATCTTAATCCACGCACTGGCATATCTTGACAAACAAAGAGAAGCTACAGCCTACAGGCATCCAATGCTCACAAGGAACACTACACTCCTCACAGGTTTTCTCTGTAAGTTCCGTAATGCACGGCCACGAGAAAAATGGCACTAACTCTCTACCAAGAGCTCGGTGTTGGAGAAAGAGGCAACAAATAAAAAATATAGAATACGATAAATCTTTATGCAAAAGAAGGAAATAAACATGGTAGGCTAAAGAGGTAGCCACATATATATCATACTAGTATAATTTTTCTAGACATATCTATTATACATTACAAGTACATTACGGGCTAACCATAAAAAGGAGAAATAGGTTAGAAAATCCCACAAAAATCAAAGCACGAATTAAGGGGGAAAAAACTCCGAGACCAAGGTGAATCTCATATGTGCACGCAGCGAGCTGACATGGTGCTCTATAAAAACATTGCTAGCTGACACGAATTAAGAAAAAAAAAACAACTTTGAGACCAAGATGTCGTCTGAGCTATCTCAAAATCAAAAAATAAAATCATCAGCAGACAGCAGAGGCACACGTACACTAGCTGACTAGGCTGGCTCTGCTCATGCTCTTGGCCGGCAGCAAACGCATGTAGATATAGATATCGCAGGGATTTGGTTGTAGCAATCGAGGCAGAGTAAGTGAGTCACCACCTGCACTGACACCATGTCCGCCTTCGATGCCCTTGTTCCTTCTCGAGCTGATTTTCTTCTTCGTGGGATCACCAGCAAGCAGAATTATAGAAGCTGGAGATGGAGTAATAACTTTTTTTAGATCAACAGGGAGGCCTCTCCCCGGTTCCATTATCACCATACAGAGTCTTACTCTTTACAGAGCTATAAAGTTCAGAGATTCAAAACCTAATAGTTATTACAGCCCTGCTCAACAAGGAGCCAAAGGACAGAACGAAAACACCAGGAAGCTAAAAAACACCAGCCTGCTAGACCAGGTACACAAACGCACTCGCACGAAATCACATCACGATCTCGCTTCCTCCTCTCCTGAGCTTGAGTGGTGGTGCCAAGGCCGCCTCGGGCGACCAGCAGATTGCGAGGGTGGACACGGGGCTGCGCACCATGGTCTTGTCGTCATTAGCTTATTTTGGGAGAACAACCAAAGGAAGACATGAATCTTTGGCGGCACTACAAGTTTCCAGACAGCTGGTAGGAACAGGGGTTGCACCCTCGCAACCCCTGTTGAGATGGAGTAATAATAGATACATACTCCCTCTGTTTCTAAATATAAGACTTTTTAGAGATTTTAATATAGATAGACTATGTACGAAGCAAAATGAGTGAATTTACACTCCAAAGTATGTCTATATACGTTCGTATGTAGTCTGTATTGAAATCTTTAAAAGCTCTTGTATTTAGAAACGGAGGGAGTACATGTTCCGATGGCACATCGCTAAACCCCCCTCCTCATGAAAAAAAGGTGAGTAGCCACGCGGCTGAAGAGCGACTCACGTGTTTTCTTGGCAGAAAGTACATTGACAAATCCAGAGGAGGAGAGAACGGAGAGCAGAAAACAGGGAAGCTAGTATTGTTTGGAGCAGGGTCGCAAGGTCCTTCTGCAGACGCATTGAGTCTCTGCAGAAGGTGAACCAAATAGTGACCACTGAGCTGCCACCTGCCATGCTTCTACTTAATTTTTCAGTAATGTTTCGCTTCTTTTCTTGAGATAGCACATAACCCAAGCCAACCCTCTCTATAGCACATGACTTCATTTACCAATTTGAAATTAATGGACTTTGCAGAATCCAATATATCCCATTGAGTTATTATTGTTTATAGACAATACGTTGATCCTTATTTTTTTTTAGAAGAACAGGGAGCACCTCCCCGGTTCCATTGCTCAGAATGAAACCACACAAACCAAGCCAGTCTGATACAGCAGCTCTTAAAGAGCAGTTCAAAAAGGAAAAAGCATAAAAGGAGCTAGCTAGGAAGTAGCATTATTACAAGGGCCACCCAGCAGGGGCCAAGTCTCCCTAAAGAGCTAAGAAGAAGAGCTTTCAAAGGACATAGGGAGGATCCAGCGATGCCTTCATGGCCTTCAGACGAGGAGCAGCGTCTGCCTGCGGCGACCAGCAAGCGATAAGAGTAGACACCGGGCTGGATGGAACAGCATTGTGGATGTCTCTCTTCTTTGGCGACAGGAGCCCTTCATCATCTTCTGAGATCTTTAGCTTTTCCCAAGGATCCAGTCCGAGTGCAGGGCATGGTTTGCTCAGCCACTTGTGGTCTCTGAAGGTACTTTGTGAGGAACCCCACGAAGGACATCAGTTTTTCCTTGTCTGATCCCGAGGAGAGAATCGCCCAATTCCTCACTGTGTTCATGATCAATCTCAAGACCTGAGGAACAGAAATCCAAGTGGTGTCCTTCGTGAGGAACAGAAATCCTTATTGAACTTCACAGGAAGACCAGTTTCCTATTTCACGAATCGGTATAAAAATGACAGTACTTCGAGAAGTCACGCCTCTTCGGGAGACCTTATGGTGGCCACCACAATGATGGTAACCAACATCTAGGTGTTCGCTGACTACATACTACTTTTGCAGCGATCTCCTCATATAATCTGAGCAGCCACAAACCAAAATAATGGAACATAATGAAGATTATTAATGAAGTTACCATTTTTACTTCCTATTCTTATATCCTCATTCTGTTGACAATTTCCAGTTTTCAGCATCTGACTGCAAAATGTATTCTATGATATTTTCTATTTTACTAGTAGAAAAGAGGGCTTTGGTTCAGGCCGGGTCAGCCCATTAGTCCCGGTTCAGTTCAGAACCGGGACCCATGGGGCACTGGTCCCGGTTCGTGAGGCCAGGGGCCTGCCGGGCCTCGTGGGGGCATTGGTCCCGGTTCGTCTGGCTCCTTTGGTCCCGGTTGGTGGGACGAACCGGGACCAATGGGCCTCGCTCCTGGCCCACCACCATTGGTCCCGGTTGGTGGCTTGAACCGGGACAACAGGCTGCCCTTTAGTCCCGGTTCATACCACGAACCGGGACCAATGAGGTGCCTATATATACCCCTCGCCCGCGAGCAGAGCACTCCAGTGCTCTGTTTTTCTCTGGCCGGCGAGGGGAGGGCTTTGTGGTGCTCTACCTCACCACCTATGCACATGAGGTGTTCGATGAAATGCCCGAGCCACACTAGTTAAGCTTTCTCGTCTCGAAACTCGACCTCAAAGCTCCATTTTCCTCGAGATTTGTCTAGGTTTAGCGGCCCGTCACGTCCCATTCCCGTCTTCACCGCCGTCGATCGCCCGCGCCGATCTCGTCGCCGGCACCACCGTGGTGAGCCTCTTGTTCTTATCTTCTTTCTGAAAGAAAAAAATTCTTACTTTAGATAGATACTTGTCTAATTTTCTTACTATTTTATTCCTTCTTATTACATAGTGCGATGGTTTTGGTATCCGCCCCCGTCGGCCCTCGTCCTGTCTATGATTCGGATGTGGTATATATTATCTTTATAACTATTTGTTCATTTATTGTTTATGAAAATTATGCCGACCAACGTGACATAGATTTTATTTATCTAGGAGGTATGTGAACCGAAAATTCCAAGCGACCCTATTGTCGAGAGGTTAAATTTAGTTGAAGAAGAAAACAATTACTTGAAGGAAAAAATAAAAAAAATTGAGGAGGAGAAGATGATATTGGAGTTGCATGTTGCGGATGTCGTCGATGATCACAAGATCAAGATGGATGCAATGCGCTTGAAGGTTAGAAAGATTAGAAAATATGCCATTCATACCGAGGCTTGGTATCATTATGCCGTTGGATCAATTGTTACCTTGGTTGCGATTATGATCGCATTTGCTTTCGCATTGAAATGTTTTACATAGTTTCAATGTATGGTTTAATTAATTAGATGCTCTGGAGAGCTATATATATGTTGTTAGATGAGAACTATGTATGTACTTTGGTTCTAATGTGATGATGAACTTCTATTAATTTGGTCACTTAATTATCTATTCATGATGTTCTGTAATGGTTTTTGACACACTCAATTATATATAATGCACGCAGATGAACCGGCAATGGATGTACGGTGACAGACACACCTCCGAGTACATTAAGGGCGTGCATGATTTTCTCGAAGTGGCTGAGGCAAACAAGCAGAATGGTTTTATGTGCTGTCCATGCCCTAAATGTGGAAAAAAGTCAGGAGTTCAAATAAGTTCAAGAAAATGAAATCCCTTTGTAACAGATGAGTTTTCGTCCGAAACCCTGATACTTCGAAAGAGATTGTCCATTTTGTTCACGAAGTGCATCCACCTTTTGCCGGGACAACCATTTTGTTAATTTTCAGAGTTCATTTGAAATGCTTTTCAATTTTAGGGTCTTATAGCTCAAAATAATTAGTAAATGCATGATAAATAACAAATGAAGTCCGAAAGGATTGAAAAATGATGATGTGGCTTTGAATGGTGCATTTTGAACACACAAAAAGTCAGGATTATTGAAATATATAAGTAGAAACAAAATAAAATAAACTTTAATAAAATTTACGAAACTAAAATTAACAAAGTATTTTCTGTTCAAAACATTATAAGAAACCTCTAGTATTATTGAAACTAAAATCATATAAAATTGATGCAACTAAAATTATCGAAGTATTTTCTGTTCAAAATCATTAAAAGCAAAAAGAATTTTCATAAAGAACTTTTTTTGATAGAAACTTTAATAGCAAAAAGAATTATCATAAAGTAAAATAAATAAGTAATTAGAAACAAAATAAAATAAAATAAATAAGTATTTTGTTGTAAGTAGAAACAAAATAAAATAAACGAAGCAAAAAAGAAAACAAAATAACTGGGAAAAAATAAAAAATGCCACCTACTGGGCCACCACGGCCTGAATACGACTAGAAACCCATCCATGGGCTAGGATTCAGGCCCGCAGAAGGCCCAGCAGGCCCACAGGCATAGCAGTGCAAGATTAGGCCCAGAGGCCTGCAGTTCAGAGGAGTTCAATGGAGATAGCGGGGCAGGGCTTATAAACAGGTCATGCCGCTCCTCGGCTAACGAGGTAGGACTAAACATCCCATCGCACCGCGGCTTTGGCAGGCGCGGGACATTGGTCCCGGTTGGTGCCACGAACCGGGCCAATGCCCACCTTTGGTCCCGGTTCGTGGCACTAACCGGTACCAATGCCCACCCTTTAGTCCCAGTTGGTGCCACCAACCGGGACCAAAGCCCTCTGCTTCCCGCCCTTTGGGCTGCTGAAAAGAGGTGCATTTGTCCCGGTCCGTGACAAGAACCGGGACTAAAGCTTCATGTATATAAGGCACACTTGTGAAAATTTTGGTTTGCATCTTGCAGTTCGCCCCCGACGACGCGCGCGGAGAGGACGCCGCCAGGTTGCCGGACGCCGTCACCGTCGCCCCGCCCCGGAGCCCACGCCGACGCTGTCGCCGTCCGTCGCCCCGCCCCGGAGCCCACGCCGACGCCGTCCGCCGCCAAAGCCGTCGCCGTCGCCCGTGCCCTGCTCCGCGCGCCCGCCCGGATCCTCTGCACGCCGACGCCGTCCGCCGCCCCCACCGTCGCCGTCGTCGACGCCGTCGCCGCCCCCGCCGTCGCCCTAGCCGGCCGGCCCCGCTATGAGCCGCCGCCGCCCCGAATCCTTTTTTTCATTTTTTTTTGTATATGTATTTTTTCATGTATATATACTAGTAAGTGTTTAATAAAATTAGTTAGATTAGTTGAATTAGATGTTTTTCCATGTATTTTAGATTAGTTGAATTAGATGTTTTTTTGTCAATTTATGTATATATATGTGCATATCTAGAAAAAAAAATTGTGTTGAACTAGTTAAATATAATAGAACTAGTTAAACAAGTTTATTTTTAGTAAGTGCTTAGTAGTTGAACTAGTTGATTTAATAGAACTACTTTATTTTACTATAGAAGTAGTTTATTTTAGTAAGTACTACTTTATTTTATTTATAGTAAGTGCTTAATTAGTAGTTGAACTAGTTGATTTAATAAAACTACTTTATTTTACTATATATAGAAGTAGTTTATTTTTAGTAAGAACTACTTTATTTTATTTATTTATAGTAAGTGCTTAGTAGTTGAACTAGTTGAACTACTTTATTTTAGCAAGAAAATTAATAGAACTAGTTTATTTTTTTTAGTTCAAGCAATTAATCCCGCATCGACGTCGACGATGCCTATCCCGCATCCTCGTCGTCGACTCGGCGGAGGAGGCCGGCTTGATCAGAGGGGCCATGTCTGGGACTGGGCTCCGCCGGGCTGGTTTTGGGAGGTGCTACCTTCCGGTGGGCGTAGGTTGGTGAGGAGCCAGCCCATCGTTGACCCGATCCGTGTTTGGTGGCGGTCGCGTGGCCCAGTGACGGTGCCGAGGCTTCCGGACACCGCGGAGGTGGTACGTCACCGTGTCAGCGAGGAGGACCAGCACGTCCGTCGCTACATGGTTGCGTTGGAGGGCAGGTTCGACTATACCTGGCAGGTTCTCCAGGGATCTCACTGGAGCTATGATCATGTGATGGTTCTGTCCCTTTGGGTGTCCACCGCCCGCGCCGATACCCGTCGGGCGCTACTGTTCTAGCTATACTAGCGATGCTATATGTATAATAGTATTCGAGGTGTATTAGTGATAATATTCGACGATGTACGGACGCATGGAGATGATGTAGTTTTGCTTATAATTGAATGCATCCTAATTTGAATACTACTTTATTTTGTGATTGGATTTTGCTTATTGAATGCTCAAAGTGGAAAACTACTCCTACTTTGAATGCTAAAATTGGAGAGCACTATGCAAGGCGTATGCATATGATTAGTTGATAGCTTATAGGGCTTTTGTTTTCGCAGAAATCTAGGACCCCCGGCCCCTCCATCATCCCCGCCGTCGTCCCCGTCACCGCCCCCTTCGACATCGAGGTGAGACTAGCCAAATCCTCTTTTAGAAAGATAATTAAACGATATTTCGGGTTGACTGTAAGTCTGTCGAGTCTCCACCATATATGAGAGGACGAAGAATCCCGACTGTTGTCGTGGGGGTAGCTTCTCCTTCGTTCCCGTGTGCTAGACAATTTGGTTTAATGCACTCGAGAACGAAAGGAGGAGCTACCATACCATCACCGACGGTCGCAAATGTCAGAGAGGAATCAGTGAGGGAGAGTTCCACCATATATATATGAGAGGACGAAGAATCCCGACTGTTGTCGTGGGGGTCGCTTCTCCTTTGTTCCCGTGTGCTAGACATTTTGGTGTAATGCACTCGGGGACAAATGGAGGAGCGACCATCACCAACGTTCGAATGTATACACCACGTGAGCTGAGAGTTTTCAAGAAAAGACTCGACAAACCGATAGTCAACCCGTGATGAATAATAATGATCTAACTTAGGTTTTTTAGTACATATATTTAATTGTAGACGTTTAATATTTGAATTATGAACATAGGAAATGTCGTACTCGGACGACGAAAGTCTCCCGGGGGAGTGCGACTGGTGCCACGACGACCGAGGTCAGTGCGACAGGCCTCACCTGGACGAAGATTGGCGCTTCAGTATTAAGTTGGAGGAGACCTTCGATGTTGAAACGGTACGCAACGACGACAAGTGTTATTTTTTCGTAATTAAGCATGGTTCAACTATTTCAACGTGTACTTTTCATCTTTTACAATTCGGCTAGCTTATCCCATGCCATGCAAGACGCTACATCTTGGAGAGGATGGGTTTTGAAGACCATGAAAGTATGGAAACAAAGAAAATTCACCTAAGGACCCATCATGATATAGATTTTGAAGTAAATCTGTATAATTCTGAGAGCGTAACCCATTTTGGTTGCAAAAATTGGGAAGCATTTTGCAAGATGTATGGTTTTGATGAGGGTGTGCTTGTCACCATGGATCTTGGTGATCCTGACATCGAGCAAGACAATATGGACATTTGGGTCCTTGTTGATACGCCTCCAATTCTACCGCTATGTGAGTTTCTCAAACATAGTTATTAGCTAATTTATATTGTTCATTTCAAAATAGTTGACAGCTTATTTTCATTGGCAGCTTATTTTGATTTTTCAAACAATGTGCGGAACATGGTAGATAGAACCTACTACACCGATGGCTCTGAGTTAACTTATAATGAGAAAACTCATCTGGTCGAATTTTGTACTGATCTTGAGAATTACAATATCTATTGTAAAACTCCTCCACATTATGGTCAATACGTGCCACTAGTGCACGTGTTGAACTACGGTAACTACTATGGAGATACTCTGGTAAGATTTCTTACTATTACGACATCCGTGCATCTTTTGCATACTTCTAAAACTAGTACATCATTGCTAACTATGAAGTTATTACTATGTTTTTCAACAGATAATCCCAGAGGATTGTGTGCCTTATTTGATGTATCAGAATGGTAGGCTTGATGTTTTGAACATACAACCAGGTCATCCTACGAATCTCAATTGTCCATACCGGATTTCTAAAAGAAGTGGAGACATGCAAATCAAAGAATGGAAAAAATGTATGGACAGTCGCAAGGAGGTTCTTGGAAGCAAAAGGAAGCGAAGCGCAAGAATTGGAGACAGGATGATCTCCATTCTCCATAATGGAGAGTCAGGGTCTATATTGTTTTATGTTATTTTACCTTAAAGAGGGTATTTTGGTCCTACCTAATACTGATGATCATGTGCTAAGAACAATTAAGTAGGGTTGGTTCGATGACTATGAGGATGATGATCGTATGACTGGTTATTAATAACGAGTAGAAGTTGTATGATGATGATTAGTAGGACTTGTTATTATATATGATGATGCATGATGCGCGCATGAAGAGTTATTATATATCAGCGGGTGAAATGAACATGGATTGGATTGAAGTGAAGGCAACATGCATCATCATCCACATGTTGCCTTCACTTCAATCTAAGCCATGTTTAGGCATAGCAGTACGTAGCGTTGGTAAACCAAGCACGGAGATATAAGAGAGGACACTTCTCTCTAATAGCTACCTAATAACAACCAAATTAACCCCCAAAACCCCTAAATCAAGCCCTTTCAAAAAAACAAAAACCTCAGCTCCAGCCAGATGCTGACGCGTGGATGCCTATTGGTCCCGGTTGGTGTCACCAACCGGGACCAAAGGCCCCCCGGCCTGGGCTGGCCGCAGCGGCCACGTGGAGGCACATCTGTCCCGGTTCGTGTAAGAACCGGGACTAAAGGGTTAGGGCATTAGTAACGACCCTTTAGTCCCGGTTCAAAAACCGGGACAAAAGGCCCTTGCCAACCGGGACAATGGGCCCTTTTTCTACTAGTGTGCCCTTCTTTTTGTTAGGCAGTGTTGAATAATAATTCAATAAAATGGTTGTGTGCATAATTTTTTATGCAGAGGCCAGGGGTCTCAACCTCCTTTTTCAAGAAAAAAATGTATGCATTGTGCATAGTCAAAAGATTGATGGGCTATTTATATGCTAGCTGGCATTAAAGTGTATAAAGCGTACTGTTAAGTCGCAGTTGCATGCAACTCAAAAGGCAAGAAAGCGATCCAGAAGAAATATACCAATCTAGTGAGGACGTTAGCTAGTCAATCTAGAAAGAAGAAGAAAGACGAACGATCCGTGCTTGTGATCGTGCATGCGTGTACGTGACTTCTGATGCTCAAGCTAGCGACTTGTACGTACCTCATGGAGTCGTGGTCGTACTTACGATTTGAAATTGGAACCTCAGTCTATCATCTATTAATAATAGTAGTTAAGGAGATAATTGCATGTTTTATTAGCAGAAAACCAAACGCAAATTGGTACAACACACGCACAAGACACAGCACCTCAGTCGACCTGGCCATCCACAGAGACCCGCACACTATTAAAGAGAGGGACTCTATTGAGAGAAATTTTCATTGTCATCACTTCTCCCCAAGGAAATCGACTCCGACTTCACCACGGAGGACCAACCAAGAGCCCTCACCGTGGCTGATGCACGAGATCTCTGTCGACCTATGTGAAACAACAGGCCAGGTGCGTCGAGGACTAGCTAGGCAGCAAGCTGTAAGTGTCCAAGTCCTTATCTTGTGAAAGGTGGTGAGACTATGAGATAAAGGTTTGTTTTTAAGACCTAAAGAATAATCTTATATTATGGGACGGGGGAGTACTATGTGATAGTATTTGCTAACAATATAGAGACGTACATTTGTGATATCTGATACGTGAGCTAGGTAGCATGCAGGAAAGGAAGGAAATTTGAAGGATCAATGGAAAGAGAGATAGGCATGCACTTGTGATTTGTGGTACTTTAGCTAGTGCAGCATGCATTTTTAGTTTTAGCCATTCTTCTTCTTCTCTTTTCCTTTTTGCAATTGGGGATTAAGCTAGCTAGCGGTCGTCGGTACATGTATGGATCCTCTTTCAGCCGAGCGCCTGAAAAAGATAGACCACTATCGATCGACCCATGTACGTATATGTTACCTATAAGTCTTGTTCATAATTAAGAAGAAGAGGGTTCACAAAAGCCAAATAAGCTAGATTACATATATGCAGTATCAATGTTTATTAAATCACGCATCACCACAACAATGCCACTAACATTTCCTATACACATAAACAACTTATTATGTGTACTACAAATGGCCATAGAGACCACCCACGTAATGACCGGTCTCATACAATGTACCATCCTTGGGGTGCTCCCAAACCTAGTAGGTTAATATATACTGTATATAATTGGGCCGGGTCAATTTGAACGCTTGGCCATTAATAAAGAGAATGCGTTAAGGAACTTACTCTGGAGAGGATGGAGGAGGCCGTTAAGGAAGTTACTCTGGATAGCACTCATACGACGGCGAGTTCCTCTTGTACAGCACGCCGCCGGCAGCCATGGATGTCGATCTGCTATGTACGTAAAGCCAGCTTAATTTGAAGGTCAATCAATTCAAAAGGGCCCTAATCTAATCTATCTACTAGAGTACTCAGCTAACTTCTCCGGGTCCGGGGGCATATATATAGATTAGATTAGGAGTAGATTTGAGATGGAATCGAGATGATCAGTTCAGTATCCGACTCGCACCAATCAACCAACAAACTAATTAATCCTCGCCGGGGCACTTTAGATTTATTTACCACTACTCATGGGCCCTTTATTTCAATACTATATATATGGGCTCTGCTGGGCTGGCTAGTTATGGATTATCTTCTTTGCGGGTCGGGTACTTACGGATTTTTAGTTTTTGAACCTTGCTACATTTGATGACTAGTACGTAGTGTATATAGTTTTTTTTTAAATCAAATCTCATAAACTTCGATCAAGTTTGAGGCAAAAAATGTTTACATTTAGAATGTCAAAAATATATCATCAGATTCATCATAAGATGTAGTTTCATATTTTCTATATTTCGTATTTTTGATATTAATAGTTTTCTTTATAACTTAGTCAAAGCCTGTGAAGTTTGACTTAAAAAAAATCTATACGCACTATGTTACGGAACCAGTGGGGGAGGGGGGTTAATTATATTACCACCTCGTCCCCCACCCCTGGAAAGACTAACCTCGTTGCCATTTTGCTGAGCAGGCATTATGCCTACAAGAAGTACATGTACCACTTTTTTCTTTCAAAATAACTCTGTTTTGCGAAATTCCTTTCAAAGTAACTATACGATTGAATTTTCATATGTTCAAACGTTGTGGGCGTAATAGTCTGCTTTTTTCTCAAAAAGCACTCAAATCTTAGGTGCATTCCGATTCTAACTATGTTAGGATATACTATTAATTAGGTAGTACATTGAACTTAGTTGAAACTTAGCTAAAACCAACTCTAAATATACCTATCGGGGTGGACACGGATCTTGGACGTCGGGCCTCTAACGCTGTCCCCACTGCCAGAGTTGTCGTCGGTGTCGGTCCAGTCGCGGGTGCCGCATCAGCCGCCTCGGTATATACCCTGGGATGTGGCGGCGCGCTCGCGACGGCGCACCTCCGATGTCTCTCCTTCCACCGGGCGTCATGCTCAGATTCTAGGAGCCCCTCCCGCAGTGCCTCGGCATTGATCCGGTGCCAGCTGCAGGCATCCGAATCCTTGGCGTCTCCAAACGGTCGTGTGCCAAAGCGGTGGTGAGATCCGGAGCAGTGAGGCTGTGTGACGGCAACTCATGCTGCTTGGCGATGGATGCCGAGCGCCGCTCCCGGCGATGAGCCACTCAACCCGCCAGGGGCGGAGCCAGAAAATTTGGCCATTGGGTTCACTTCATGACTCCTCTGGTTCGTCATGGACTCGGAAAGCTAAGCCTTGATGCAACAAGTATCTCACCGAATCAATGGAAGCATTAAGCCAGATTCGATTTTGCTTTTTTGTAAGATCAGTTTGCTTATCAAGAGCAACCTGAATTTACGGATCTTGATCATCAAAGCATCACATCTTTCTATTGCTACATTATAAAAGCTATTAACATTATCATTACCCTCATGAGTATCGATCTAGTCTGCTTTTCCTGTTCCAACCGTTAATTTCAAATGCATCCCTCCCAGGTTGTCCATGATTGTAATCTCTAAAAAGGTCAGAAGGCTTTATGCACTTTGTCACCACAACGACGATATTCATCAAATCAATCTGGATTCAATCTCCGTCGAGTTAATATCTCCAGTCTCCCTCTGCGGGTAATGAAAATTAGAAGGTGGCATGTAAGGTCCTCTCGTTAAATATATGCACCTAATCTTATCTTGCTTCTTTGGATTTTCTGTGTACTCTGAATTCTCTTCTGATCAGCCGGATTATAAGGCAATTAATCTAAGTTAATTTCCGTATGAATAGTATGCTTCAGGAGACTAACTGTTGTGATATTTGATGCAGTTAACCTACGTCTAATGCGTGACCTTGATGTGCCTGTATAATTATGTCAATCTGGTGGCCGAGTTTTCTTGGACAAATACTATTTTCATAGCCTAGATCAATCAAAGTCCATGGAGAAAAACAAATAAAAAAACTAGGGCAAAAAAGTCACTACCGTACTGGGCTTTTAGGCTAGATTGAACATACACACGAGAGAGAAGAGATGCGGCAATGCAATCTAATTACCTCAAATTTTGGGCTTCAGTTATTGCCGATGTCCATCTGCAGCCGCTGCTTGCCGCGGGCGCCGAGCAAAACGAACAGGCGAGATAAGGAATCAGAGAAGGGAACAGAAGAACGATGAAAAAAATCTTCGACGAGGCGTGCCGCATGCGTTTTCTCAGGAAACGTTTACGTGACGCCCGCACTCCCGGGCTAGGGCACGGGAATGGATTCGTTGGCTTTTGCCTTTTGGGCTCTTTGTTCCACGTGAGGTGTGATGGGGTCAGTCAAGATATTTTACTGAGTGCAGTTGAACACGTACATATAGACAGTACGGGGCAACATTCATTGGGTTCAGTTGAACCCAATAGTTATACGCTAGCTCCGGCGCTGCAACCCGCCGAGGACTAGCTCGCAGCGGCGCAGCGATGAGGAGGGCAAGCACTGGCTCTAAGAAGGTGAGTCCGCGCGGCAATTTATTTTTATTTCTTTCAGTGAAATGCCTACTTGACTCATGATTCAGAAGATCCCTTTTTAGAAATTGATGTCAAAGAGGGAGAGAGAGCGCATCAAAACTTATCACATAAGAGAGAATGCACGCCTTAAGCTTCTCTAGATGCTTATTATTCATAGAGGAGAGAAGTCAAATGTCTTCAAGAGGGAAAAGACATGTTAGTATGTTTGTTATATGATTGATTTTGCTTTGATTTTCTTTTGCCCTATCTTCTCCCATTATCCAATGTAAGATTCAAGGGGAGAAAGACTTTTAAGGGAATGAAACCTTCGAATTCATTGCATATCTTTATTCTTTGGGGACATGTCCATATCCAAATAGAGTACTAAGTACTCACTCTCTGCATGCCATCCCGATCTTGGTAATCTTGTGATTTTCTCAACTTGCTTTGTTTAGTAGGTGTTCTTGTGTTATCTAACCCTATTTTCTCAAGTTCATCTCCTCCAAAGTCAGCTCAAGACCACAAGGTAAGTATATGCATAACACTCATGTGCATGATGATCTCTTGCTAATGTACATACTGTTTGCAAGAAGGACTCATGAACATGAAGGTATATTTCCTATATCTACATCATTTGCTCTGATGCATATAGTCAAGATACATGTAACTCATTGCTTGCTCTGACATGTCTATGCGTTCACATGCTCTTATAATCTATCTTCACATGATTGCATACATGTAGGGGGAACCTATGCATGTTACATGTCCTTCCAAAGCTTTACATGTCATTCTTCATATCTTTATCTAAAACTTTGATTATGTTGTCATCAATTACCAAAAAGGGGAGATTTAAAGCACAAGTGCTCTCTGGGTGATTTTGATAATTAATGTCAACATATCTTTTGTTAGACTAATGTTTTCATCTAGTATATTTCAGAGAGTTCAATAAAGGCGTGGCATGGACAAGAGGATCCGGAACCCCTTCAAGATGCTAAGGACAAACATTGGCAAAAGCTCAAGACTCTACATTCTCATTTTAGTGGTCCAAGATCACATTGAGTCCATAGAAAAGACAATACTATTAAAAGGGATGAAGTGTTGCTTAATGGCTTGCTTGCTCAAAGTGCTTAGAGATATGCTCCAAAGCCCTCAACCACTTTCTTATTTCCACATATGTCCTAAACATAAAGTCAAACTCGGCGCCAACGAGTTCACTTGACATAGCCACTGCCTAATCAGTTCGGTCTCACCGATGGGATCTCAGTCTCACCGAGATGGGCTTGCAAACTCTCTGATTACCTGTTGCAATTATTTCGATCCCATCGAGATATGCACTCGGTCCCACCGAGTTTGCTTGACCAACTCTTTGTTTGCTCATTACCAAAATCGGTCTCACCGAGTTTGTGTGTAATCGGTCAAACCGAGTTGAGGTTTTACCCTAATCCTAGCACATCGATCCCACCAAGTTGATCATGTCGGTCCCACCGAAAATCATAACGTTCACATTTTGAACTGAATCGGTCTGACCGAGTTTCACTATTCGGTCCCACCGAGTTTGGTAAATTGTGTGTACCGGTCATATTTTGTGTGGAGGCTATATATACCCCTCCACCCATCCTCCATTCGTGGAGAGAGTCATCTGAACGTGCCTACACTTCCAGCATTCATTTTCTGAGAGAGAACCACCTACTCATGTGTTGAGACCAAGATATTCCAGTCCAACCACAAGAATCTTGATCTCTAGCCTTCCCCAAGTGGTTTTCCACTCAAATTATCTTTCCACCATATCCAAATCTGTGAGAGAGAGTTGAGTGTTGGGGAGACTATCATTTGAAGCACAAGAGCAAGAAGTTCATCATCAACACACCATCTATTACCTTTTGGAGAGTGGTGTCTCCTAGATTTGTTAGGTGTAACTTGGAAGCCTCCGTCAAGATTGTGGAGTTGAACCAAGGAGTTTGTAAGGGCAAGGAGATCGCCTATTTCGTGAAGATCTACCCAAATGAGGCAAGTCCTTCGTGGGCCATGGCCATGGTGGCATAGACAAGGTTGCTTCTTCGTGGACCCTTCGTGGGTGGAGCCCTCTGTGGAATCGCGCAACCGTTACCCTTCGTGGGTTGAAGTCTCCACCAACATGGACGTACGATAGCACCACCTATCGGAACCACGCCAAAAATCTTCGTGTCTCCAATTGCGTTTGCATACTCCAATCCCATCCCTTTACTTTCTTGCAACTTGCAAGCTTTACTTTCCGCTGCTCATATACTCTTGCCATGCTTGCTTAAAATGTATTGTAAATGTTTAAACTTGTGCTAAAATTCCACCTTAACTTGAAGAACTTAAAAACTGCTACTTTTCTTTGTTAGGGGTCTAATCACCCCCCCCCCCCTAGACACCTCTTCTCAATCCTTTCAAGGGATCATCGACATCCTGCAGGAGTACATCATGAGGAAGAAGGTCAAGCACGCCTACAAGTCCGTCAAGTATAACCCCCAGTCGATATCCGTCGCCGAGCCCCGGTTCTACTCGGAGCGCTTCCTCAACTTCATCCACATCGTCTTCCCGGAAAACTCACCCACCCAATAATTCATTCATCTTTCCTTCCTTCTCCCCAGCAAGAAAAAATGTAACAAATGTGCTCTGCTTGCTATATTTGTTGTTCATGTGTGTGGTTTGATATGGTTGGGAGCGAAAGCAATGTGTGTATTTTGTTAAAAAGCAGCATTGACAAAACTAGTCATGAGGAGTGAGTGCTCCATTATGGATGGATGTGGTTTGGGTTTTCTACCATATTGAGATGACCAACAAACCCCATCTGGACAAGGCGAAGGCAGTAGCCGACGCGGCTCCGGTTGATGCGGACCCAGAGGAGAACATGATCGTCGTCCAACCGGCAGCAGCCGACGCGGCTCCGATCAACGCGGAGCCAGAGGAGAACATGATCGTCATCCAGCCGGCAGCAGCCGATGCGGCTCCGGTCGTCCATGGCGGCCCGGCTCCGGTGGCCCCCAACTGGCGCGTGAGTACTGGATCAAGCTTATCGGTCTGATTTTCACCGGACTCATTGCGTTGGCGGGCCTTGGGACGCTCATCATGAAACTGATAGAGTAATTGGGTAAATGTGAAGTGCGAAGACTGCCAACTGGGGTAACTGTGATGTGGAGAGATTAATTATGTTTGAGTAATCGGCATATAAGTGCCAGCATCGAACTTCCATATAATCGGCAATAAGAAAAGTAATTAATTCTATGCGTTGCCCCTTTTGTTTCTTTTATTTAATTGTACAAAAGAAACACATCCGCGAAGTTCTGCAACAAATTCAACATACCA